>NC_052160.1:981038-1281038 GCF_902713615.1 Scyliorhinus canicula
GTTGCAGTGAGTGGATTGCAGTGAGTGGGTTGCAGTGAGTGTGAGTGTGGGTTGTAGTGAGTGTGGGTTGTAGTGAGTGTGGGTTGTAGTGAGTGTCGGTTGTAGTGAGTGGATTGCAGTGAGTGTGGGTTGCAGTGAGTGTGGGTTGTAGTGAGTGGGTTGCAGTGAGTGTGGGTTGTAGTGAGTGGGTTGTAATGAGTGTGGGTTGTAGTGAGTGTGGGTTGGAGTGAGTGTGGGTAGTAGTGAGTGGACTGTAGTAAGTGTGGGTTGCAGTGAGTGTGGGTTGTAGTGAGTGGGTAGTAGTGAGTGGACTGTAGTGAGTGTGGGTTGTAGTGAGTGGGTTGCAGTGAGTGTGGGTTGTAGTGAGTGGGTTGCAGTGAGAGTGGGTTGTAGTGAGTGGGTTGCAGTGAGTGTGGGTTGTAGTGAGTGTGGGTTGTAGTGAGTGTGGGTAGTAGTGAGTGGATTGTAGTGAGTGGGTTGCAGTGAGTGGGTTGTAGTGAGTGGGTAATAGTGAGTAGACCAGGGGTGGGCAAACTACGGCCCGCGGGCCGCATGCGGCCCGCCAAAGGTATTTCTGCGGCCCACCAAGTCATTAAAAAATAAATAAAAAAAATTTTAAATTTTTTTTTTTTTTTTTTTTAATTTTTTTTTAAGGTTAATGGGGGGGGGGGCTGTTGGGTTACTTACTGGTATAGGGTGGATACGTTGACTTGAGTAGGGTGATCATTGCTCGGCACAACGTCGAGGGCCGAAGGGCCTGTTCTGTGCTGTACTGTTCTATGTTCTATATGAGGCGCCCAGAATCATAACCGGGTGAAGTAATTATTTTACTTAATATACTATGCGGCCCTTTGTGAATTGTGAATTTCTGAATGTGGCCCTTGCACGGAAAAGTTTGCCCACCCCTGGAGTAGACGGTAGTAAGTGTGGGTTGCAGTGAGTGTGGGTTGTAGTGAGTGGGTTGCAGTGAGTGTGTGTTGTAGTGAGTGGGTTGCAGTGAGTGGGTTGTAGTGAGTGGGTTGCAGTGAGTGTCGGTTGTAGTGAGTGGATTGCAGTGAGTGGATTGCAGTGAGTGGATTGCAGTGAGTGTGGGTTGTAGTGAGTGTGGGTTGTAGTGAGTGTGGGTTGTAGTGAGTGGATTGCAGTGAGTGGGTTGTAGTGAGTGTGGGTTGTAGTGAGTGGATTGCAGTGAGTGTGGGTTGTAGTGAGTGTGGATTGCAGTGAGTGGGTTGTAGTGAGTGTGGGTTGCAGTGAGTGGGTTGTAGTGAGTGGATTGCAGTGAGTGTGGGTTGTAGTGAGTGTGGGTTGTAGTGAGTGGATTGCAGTGAGTGTGGGTTGTAGTGAGTGTGGGTTGCAGTGAGTGGGTTGTAGTGAGTGTGGGTTGTAGTGAGTGTGGATTGCAGTGAGTGGGTTGTAGTGAGTGTGGGTTGCAGTGAGTGGATTGCAGTGAGTGGATTGTAGTGAGTGTGGGTTGCAGTGAGTGTGGGTTGCAGTGAGTGTGGGTTGCAGTGAGTGGGTTGTAGTGAGTGTGGGTTGTAGTGAGTGGATTGCAGCGAGTGGATTGCAGTGAGTGTGGTTTGTAGTGAATGTGGATTGCAGTGAGTGGGTTGCAGTGAGTGTGGGTTGTAGTGAGTGGATTGTAGTGAGTGTGGGTTGTAGTGAGTGTGGGTTGTAGTGAGTGTGGGTTGTAGTGAGTGGATTGCAGTGAGTGTGGGTGGTTGTGAGTGTGGGTTGTAGTGAGTGGATTGTAGTGAGTGTGGGTTGGAGTGAGTGTGGGTAGTAGTGAGTGGACTGTAGTAAGTGTGGGTTGCAGTGAGTGTGGGTTGTAGTGAGTGGGTAGTAGTGAGTGGACTGTAGTAAGTGTGGGTTGCAGTGAGTGTGGGTTGTAGTGAGTGGGTTGCAGTGAGAGTGGGTTGTAGTGAGTGGGTTGCAGTGAGTGTGGGTTGTAGTGAGTGTGGGTAGTAGTGAGTGGGTTGCAGTGAGTGTGGGTTGTAGTGAGTGTGGGTAATAGTGAGTAGACGGTAGTAAGTGTGGGTTGCAGTGAGTGTGGGTTGTAGTGAGTGGGTTGCAGTGAGTGTGTGTTGTAAGTGGGTTGCAGTGAGTGTGGGTTGTAGTGAGTGGATTGTAGTGAGTGTGGGTTGTAGTGAGTGTCGGTTGTAGTGAGTGTGGGTTGTAGTGAGTGTCGGTTGTAGTGAGTGGATTGTAGTGAGTGTGGGTTGTAGTGAGTGTCGGTTGTAGTGAGTGGATTGTAGTGAGTGTGGGTTGTAGTGAGTGTCGGTTGTAGTGAGTGGATTGTAGTGAGTGTGGGTTGTAGTGAGTGTCGGTTGTAGTGAGTGGATTGCAGTGAGTGGATTGCAGTGAGTGTGGGTTGTAGTGAGTGTGGGTTGTAGTGAGTGGATTGTAGTGAGTGTGAGTTGCAGTGAGTGTGGGTTGTAGTGAGTGGATTGCAGTGAGTGTGGGTTGTAGTGAGTGTGGGTTGTAGTGAGTGGATTGCAGTGAGTGGATTGCAGTGAGTGGATTGCAGTGAGTGGATTGCAGTGAGTGGGTTGTAGTGAGTGTGGGTTGTAGTGAGTGGATTGCAGTGAGTGGATTGCAGTGAGTGTGGGTTGTAGTGAGTGGATTGCAGTGAGTGTGGGTTGTAGTGAGTGTGGGTTGTAGTGAGTGGGGGTTGTAGTGAGTGGATTGTAGTGAGTGGGTTGTAGTGAGTGTGGGTTGTAGTGAGTGGGTTGCAGTGAGTGTGGGTTGTAGTGAGTGGGTTGTAGTGAGTGGATTGCAGTGAGTGTGGGTGGTTGTGAGTGTGGGTTGTAGTGAGTGGATTGTAGTGAGTGTGGGTTGTAGTGAGTGGGTTGCAGTGAGTGTGGGTTGTAGTGAGTGTGGGTTGTAGTGAGTGTGGGTTGTAGTGAGTGGATTGTAGTGAGTGGGTTGCAGTGAGTGTGGGTTGTAGTGAGTGGATTGCAGTGAGTGTGGTTTGTAGTGAGTGTGGGTTGTAGTGAGTGGGTTGTAGTGAGTGGATTGCAGTGAGTGTGGGTTGTAGTGAGTGTGGGTTGTAGTGAGTGGATTGTAGTGAGTGTGGGTTGTAGTGAGTGGGTTGCAGTGAGTGTGGGTTGTAGTGAGTGTGGGTTGTAGTGAGTGTGGGTTGTAGTGAGTGGATTGTAGTGAGTGGGTTGCAGTGAGTGTGGGTTGCAGTGAGTGTGGGTTGCAGTGAGTGGGTTGTAGTGAGTGGATTGTAGTGAGTGGGTTGCAGTGAGTGTGGGTTGCAGTGAGTGTGGGTTGCAGTGAGTGTGGTTTGTAGTGAGTGTGGGTTGTAGTGAGTGGGTTGTAGTGAGTGGATTGCAGTGAGTGTGGGTTGTAGTGAGTGTGGGTTGTAGTGAGTGGATTGTAGTGAGTGTGGGTTGTAGTGAGTGTGGGTTGCAGTGAGTGGATTGTAGTGAGTGTGAGTTGCAGTGAGTGTGGGTAGTAGTGAGTGGATTGTAGTGAGTGTGGGTTGTAGTGAGTGTGGGTTGTAGTGAGTGTGAACCTGGTGCCATGTTTATGCAAAAGTAATTCCATCACAGAAAATACCAGAAATGAACACATTTAAATGCCTGTGACCTCCAGATTATTTTGATTGAGGCTGCTCAGAGCACAGGGTAAAATCTGGAAGAAATGCCTCTCAAACCACTTTAAATTATCAAAATAGTTATTGTTGCAGTCTTTTGTTCTGACTCCAATATATATTGTGAATGCAGGACTGACAAAACAGTAATGTTTTAAAAGATCTCCTTTAATTTAAAGTCAAAAACACCCTGGAAAACAGGATGGTGAGGACATACTAAACCTCCACCTGCATTGCCACTTCGCAGAGACAAGCCCATATTATGTGGTTGCCATGCGAAAGAAACGGAAACCTATTGAAATCAAATGACAATTTTGACACTTGACACTACCTAACAGCAAAGAGACAATGACTTTTAGAGACAAGCAGACACAAAGAAGTGACTGATAGAGGAGCAGCTGGACTGCATTTGGTGTTAATAACCATTTAAGATGCACCAAGGTGGACTTTGCTGGTGGAAATCGGAGTTGGGAGACTCAGACTGAGCAAAATGATTTGTGAGGAACACTGAAAGTTTCAACCTGGCACAGCAGGGTGAAACAAATCTGGAGAGTTACAGAGGGTCAGTTCCAATGATGCTGTATGTCTGGCAGAGGTGCAGTGCACAGCAAGAGGAGCTGTAAGGCATATTTGATTGTATTAGATCTTTGAAGAAGAGTCACCCCAACTTGAAACATTAGCTCTGTTCTTGCTCCACTGATGCTGTCAGACCCACGAAGATTTTCCAGCATTTTCTGTTTTTGTTACATGCCCATAGGTGCTTGTTTCCCAGTGTATGACAATTGGACAGTGATATCGGGAGGAAAAATATTAACGCTCTTGTTTTCCTGACACTGGTGTTCAATCGTTTTGATGTGAGTTTGTTTAATACAGTAAAAGACTTAAAATGAGAAATCTTGTCCCTGAGGTATTTCTATCAGTCACTGTAATTTCATCTCATTTTAAAAAGTTGTTGGTTTCTGTGTGGGGGCGGGGGGCGGGGGGCGGGGGGGGGGGGGGGGGGCACAACAATATTACAGATCTTCTATGAAGTGACTCGACCCAGACAGAAACTGGTCCAAATTGTTTGAAGGAGTGCAGGAAATCAGTATTCACCAGAATGTTTAGAAACCTGTTCCACAGGGTCCACTCCTCTCTGCAAAAAGAACAACCACCCAACAGGCAACTTATATTTGTTTTGGATCCGGACAGGAACCCAATTGGTTTCAATTTGTAACATTGTGGGGAAATGTAACCACACCACAGGAGTGATATCACTGACCAATTGGCAGCTTTTATATGAAAACAAACTTTAATTTAATCACAGAATTAACCACATTTGCAACAAAGAAATAGCTTTACAGTTACCAGTCACAACTGTTCCCGTACCAGCTGAGGTTATAGCGGTAATGGGGAGGGTTTAAACTAATGTGGCGGGGGGTAGAAACCAATGTAGGAAATCGGAGGGTAGTAAAGAGAGGATAGCTGAGTCCACAAAAGATCAGCCATGATCTAATTGAATGGCGGAGCAGGCTCGAGGGGCCAGATGGCCTACTCCTGCTCCTAGTTCATATGTTGTTATGATAGAAACAAAAGTCAGTAAGGAGAAAAGTGGAAGGCACATAAACAGATTGAACGGCGTTTATTTCAATGCAAGAGGTCTGACGAGCAAGGCCGATGAACTCGGCACGGATAGGTACATGGGACTGGGATATTATAGCCATTACTGAAACATGGCTAAGGGAGGGGCAGGACTGGCAGCTCAATGTTCCGGGCTACAGATGCCATAGGAAAGATAGAACAGGAGATAGGAGAGGAGGGGGAGTTGTGTTTTGATTCAAAACAGTATCAAGCCAGTACAGAGAGAGGATATAACCGAGGGTTCACCCACTGAGTCTAGATGGGTAGAACTGAAAAATAAAAAGGGTGAGATCACTTTGATAGGATTGTACTATAGGCCCCCAAATAGTCAGCGGGAAATGGAGGAGCAAATATGTAAGGAGATTATAAATAGCTGTCGGAAAAATTGTGTGGTAATAGTTGGGGACTTTAAGTTTCCCAACATTAACTGGGACAGCCATAGCATTAGGGGCTCTCCATTCCAGGCAACATCCTGGTAAATCTCCTTTGCACCTTTTCCAAAGCTTCCGCATCCTTCCTAAAATGAGGTGACCAGAACTGCACACAGTACTCCAAATGTGGCCTGACCAAGATTTTGTACAGCTGCATCATCACCTCACGGCTCTTAAATTCAATCCCTCCGCTAATGAACGCTAGCACACCATAGGCCTTCTTTACAACTCTATCCACTTGAGTGGCATCTTTCAAAGATCTATGAACATAGACCCCAAGATCTCTCTGCTCCTCCACATTGCCAAGAACCCTACCATTAACCCTGTATCCCGCATTCATATTTGTCCTTCCAAAATGGACAACCTCACACTTGTCAGGGTTAAACTCCATCTGCCACTTCTCAGCCCAGCTTTGCATTCTATCTATGTCTCTTTGAAGCCGACAACAGCCCTCCTCACTATCCACAACTCCACCAATCTTCGTATCATCTGCAAATTTACTGACCCACCCTTCAACTCCCTCATCCAAGTCGTTAATGAAAATCACAAACAGCAGAGGACCCAGAACTGATCCCTGCGGTACGCCACTGATAACTGGGCTCCAGGCTGAATATTTGCCATCCACCACCACTCTCTGTCTTCTATCGGTTAGCCAGTTTGTTATCCAACTGGCCAAATATCCCACTATCCCATGCCTCCTTACTTTCTGCATAAGCCTACCATGGGGAACCTTATCAAATGACTTACTAAAATCCATGTACACTACATCCACTGCTTTACCTTCATCCACATGCTTGGTCACCTCCTTAAAGAAGTCAATAAGACTTTTTTTTTTAAATAATTTTTATTGAAGAGATTTTTTACATGCAAGTATTTACCCCCCCTAACCATAGACTATTACACAATATTCCCTCTTAACAGATATCCCCCCCCCCCCCCGCCCGACCCCCCGCGCGCGCTGTCCCTCCCCCCCCTCCCCCCCCCAAAAAAACAAACAAAGCAACAATTAACATCAAACATGAACTGCGAACAAATTTGTCCGCATTACAACCTTAAATAACCCACCACACCCGTTGTTGCCTCCCCCCCCTCCCCCCCCCCCCCCCCCCGGGTTGCTGCTGCTGCTGCGACCTCTGCACCCTATCTTTGAGCCAAAAAGTCGAGGAAAGGCTGCCACCGCCTGAAGAACCCTTGTACCGACCCTCTCAGGGCGAATTTGACCCTTTCCAACTGGATAAAGCTTGCCATGTCATTAATCCAAGTTTCCACGCTTGGAGGCCTCGCGTCCTTCCACTGTATCAGTATCCTTCTTCGCGCAACTAGGGACGCAAAGGCCAGTATTCCGGCCTCTCTCGCCTCCTGTACCCCCGGCTCCACCCCAACCCCAAAGATCGCTAGTCCCCATCCTGGTTTGACCCTGGATCCCACCACCCTCGACACCGTCCTTGCCACCCCCTTCCAGAACTCCTCCAGTGCCGGACATGCCCAAAACATATGGACATGGTTCGCTGGACTTCCCGAACACCTGACACATCTGTCCTCACCCCCAAAGAACCGACTCATCCTTGTCCCCGTCATATGGGCTCTATGTAGCACCTTAAATTGAATGAGGCGAAGCCTCGCACACGAGGAAGAATTAACCCTCTCCAGGGCATCAGCCCATGTCCCATCCTCTATCTGCTCTCCCAGCTCCCCCTCCCACTTGGCTTTCAGCTCCTCTACTGATGCCTCCTCAGCCTCCTGCATTACTTTGTATATGTCCGATATCCTCCCCCCTCCGACCCAGACCCTCGAGAGCACCCTATCGCTCGCCCCCCTGCTGGGGAGCAAGGGGAACCCTTCCACCTGGCGGCTAGCAAATGCCTTCACCTGCAAATGTCGAAACACGTTTCCCGGGGGGAGCCCGAATTTCTCCTCCAGCTCTCTCAGGCTCGCAAACCTCCCATCTACAAACAGATCCTTCAGCTGCCTGATGCCAACCCTGTGCCAGCTCTGAAATCCCCCGTCCATGTTCCCCGGGATGAATCTATGGTTCCCTCTTAACGGTGCCTCCATCAGACCTCCCACTTCCCCCCTGTGTCGCCTCCACTGCCCCCAGATCTTGAGGGTGGCCGCCACCACCGGGCTCGTGGTGTACCTCGTGGGAGGGAGCGGCCATGGCGCCGTTACTAGGGCCCCCAGGCTTATGTTGCCACAGGACGCCCTCTCCATTCGTTTCCAAGCTGCCCCCTCCCCTTCCATCATCCACTTGCGCACCATCGACACATTAGCCGCCCAGTAATACCCCGAAAGGTTGGGTAATGCCAGCCCTCCACTCTCCCTACTCCGCTCCAAGAAGACCCTCCTCACCCTTGGGGTGCCATGCGCCCACACGTAGCTCATGATGCTGCTCGTCACCTTTTTGAAGAAGGCCCTAGGGAGGAAGATGGACAAGCACTGAAATAAAAACAAAAACCTTGGGAGGACCGTCATTTTAACGGACTGCACTCTGCCCGCCAGCGACAGCGGCACCATGTCCCACCTTTTAAATTCCTCCTCCATCTGTTCCACTAGCCTAGAGAAGTTCAACTTGTGGAGAGTCCCCCAGTTCCTTGCCACCTGCACCCCTAAATATCTAAAACTCTTTCCTGCTCTCTTCAACGGGAGTCTCCCGATTCCCTCTTCCTGGTCCCCTGGGTGTATCACAAATACCTCACTCTTACCCAAGTTTAGCTTGTACCCCGAAAAGACCCCGAATTCTGCTAGCAGTTCCATCACCTCCGGCATTCCCCCTTCTGGGTCTGCCACGTATAGAAGCAGGTCGTCCGCGAATAGCGATACCCGGTGCTCCTCCCCGCCCCTTGTCAGCCCTCTCCACCCCCAAGAAGTCAATAAGACTTGTAAGGCAAACCTACCCCTCACAAATCCATGCTGACTATCCCTAATCAAGCAATGTCTTTCCAGATGCTCAGAAATCCTATCCCTCAGTACCCTTTCCATTACTTTGCCTACCACCGAAGTAAGACTAACTGGCCTGTAATTCCCAGGGTTATCCCTATTCCCTTTTTTGAACAGGGGCACGACATTCGCCACTCTCCAATCCTCTGGTACCACCCCTGTTGACAGCGAGGACGAAAAGATAATTGCCAACGGCTCTGCAATTTCATTTCTTGCTTCCCATAGAATCCTTGGATATATCCCGTCAGGCCCGGGGGACTTGTGTATCCTCAAGTATTTCAAAACGCGGAACACATCTTCCTTCCTGACAAGTATCTCCTCAAGCTTATCAGTCTGCTTCACGCTGTCCTCCCCAACAATATGGCCCCTCTCGTTTGTAAATACTGAAGAAAAATACTTGTTCAAGACCTCTCCTATCTCTTCAGACTCAATACACAATCTCCCACTACTGTCCTTGATCGGACCTACCCTCGCTCTAGTCATTCTCATATTTCTCACATATGTGTAAAAGGCCTTGGGGTTTTCCTTGATCCTACCCGCCAAAGATTTTTCATGCCCTCTCTTAGCTCTCCTAATCCCTTTCTTCAGTTCCCTCCTGGCTATCTTGTTTCCCTCCAGCGCCCTGTCTGAACCTTGTTTCCTCAGCCTTACACAAGTCTCCTTCTTCCTCTTAACAAGACATTCAACCTCTCTTGTCCACCATGGTTCCCTCACTCGACCATCTCTTCCCTGCCTGACAGGGACATATATATCAAAGACACGCAGTACCTGTTCCTTGAACAAGTTCCACATTTCACTTGTGTCCTTCCCTGACAGCCTATGTTCCCAACTTCTGCATTTCAATTCTTGTCTGACAGCATTGTATTTACCCTTCCCCCAATTATAAACCTTGCCCTGTTGCACGCACCTATCCCTCTCCATAACTAAAGTGAAAGTCACAGAATTGTGGTCACTACCTCCAAAATGCTCCCCGTACTAACAAATCTATCACCTGCCCTGGTTCATTACCAAGTACCAAATCCAATATGGCCTCCCCTCTGGTCGGACAATCTACATACGGTGTTAGAAAAGCTTCCTGGACACACTGCACAAACACTACCCCATCCAAACTATTTGATCTAAAGAGTTTCCATTCAATATTTGGGAAGTTGAAGTCACCCATGACTACTACCCTGTGACTTCTGCACCTTTCCAAAATCTGTTTCCCAATCTGTTCCTCCACATCTCTGCTGCTATTGGGGGGCCTATAGAAAACTCCCAACAAGGTGACTGCTCCTTTCCTATTTCTGACTTCAACCCATATTACCTCAGTAGGCAGATCCCCCTCGAACTGCCTTTCTGCAGCTGTTATACTATCTCTAATTAACAATGCCACCCCCCCCCCCCCACCTCTTTTACCATCCTCCCTAAACTTGTTGAAACATCTATAACTAGGGACCTCCAACAACCATTTCTGCCCCACTTCTATCCAAGTTTCCGTGATGTCTGCAGTGTTTTGCGTGGGCTTCCGTTCTCCATCTTAGATTGTACGAGTAACATCTCCTAATTAACCTTGCATTGTGTTTGTAAGAAATACAAGCTTGTGGCACCTCCAGACCTTTTCTCTTTACAACGCTCGGAGAACATAACAAAAAGAGAAAACTTGCGGCAAGGATTGAAGCAAGAAAGGATTGGGGCAGCACAGCATAGTGGTTAGTACTATGGCTTCACTGCGCCAGGGTTCCAGGATCGATTCCCAGCTTGGGTCCCTGTCTCTGCAGAGTCTGCATGTTCTCCCCGTGTGTGCGTGGGTTTCCTCCCATAGTCCAAGGATGTGCAGGTTAGGTGGATTGGCCACGATAAATTGCCCTTGGGTTAGATGGGGGTGCTGGGTTACAGAAATGGGGTGGACGTGTGGGCTTGGGAGCCAGTGCAGACTCGATGGGCCGAATGGCCTCCTTCTACACTGTAGATTCTATGAAAGCGGTGTTGCGAGTGGAGAAAAGATTCTCTGGAGAGGATTCGCAATTCCGAAGAAGCAAAAGCCGCCAATGTTGAAAAGAAAAATCTAAGTTGCATTGTGGATAAGGGGATCTCATGTTCTATACATCAAAAAGAATCGGAAGGGAGGTGGTTGAAGTATACACTCAAGGAGCCAACATCTGGAATATCAGGAAAGATGGGTGCCATTGATGCATTTGAGGAAGATTGAGAGACTGAACTCATCAGAGATTTGAACATAGCCTCCTAGCAAATCAAACACTAGAGGGCGTAACGAGTTCAACATTTCTTAGTTCATTAAGGCGTAAATCTTTTATGTTGCTGCAAAAGGTAGTTCATCCACCAAAACCTAGAGAAAAGACTTCAATCAAACTAATGAAACTTTTAGGAAATTTTTCACCTCGGCTGTTGTTAATTGCAGAACAGAGGACAGCAGGGTAGCATGGTGGTTAGCATAAATGCTTCACAGCTCCAGGGTCCCAGGTTCGATTCCCGGCTGGGTCACTGTCTGTGCGGAGTCTGCACGTCCTCCCCCTGTGTGCGTGGGTTTCCTCCGGGTGCTCCGGTTTCCTCCCACAGTCCAAAGATGTGCGGGTTAGGTGGACTGGCCATGCTAAATTGCCCGTAGTGTCCTAATAGTAAGGTTAAGGGGGGGGGGAGTTGTTGTGTTACGGGTATAGGGTGGATACGTGGGTTTGAGTAGGGTGATCATTGCTCGGCACAACATCGAGGGCCGAAGGGCCTGTTCTGTACTGTTCTATACCCTTCATGATAGGCTGGTATGTGGACTACGTAGTGAGGCTATTCAGAGGAAGCTGCTTCCTGTAAGTGATTTCACTCTCAAAGTTGCTGTGGTCGTTGCCCCATCTACAGAGCTAGCAACAACAGAGGCTTCACCGATTGGGGCTGGAACGAAGATCCACAAGATCAAGACCATTGGAAAGAAGGCTGCAAAGGGACAACCGTGTGATCGATGTACACAGGTTGGACACTCAGCGGGGTAATGCTGGAGTCGAGAAAATAAGTGGAAGATCAGTGGCAAAAAGAGTCATATTGCCAAAGTATGCTGGACACGGCAAACTTCACCAACATCTAAGATGTGTAACAAAAATAAAACATCTAAGCAGACTAGTTGAGTCGACAAGTTAAAGAAGAAATTCAAGACCCTCAAGAGATGATGCACCCAAACAACTTCCAAGCTTAACCGTGGTTATTTATACTCTTCCTAGAATCCTTTCTTCTCAGCTCTCCCACAAGGGGAATAACCTCTCAGCATTTACCCTGTCAGCTCTCTTCAGGGTCTTATGTTTCAACAAGATCACCATTCATTATTCTAAACTCCAACGGTCCCACCCGCCCAATCTTTCCTCATAAGATATATGAATGCGAAAGATGAGACATTTTCTGAAATACAAATAATGGTTGAATTGTTTATTTCGCAAGATGCACAGCATAAATGCAACAATTGAAATATTATAAAAATAAATATTGGCACAAAAATGAATGCAATTTAAACAAAATAAAATAAGGCTATTTATACCGGGAAAACAGCATTTACACAGACTGTAAAATGGCACCTGTTGAACTGAAGGCTTTTTAAACTTCATGGTGGAATTCATAATACAAACAGAACAAAATATCAAAATAATGGAAAAGCTGCATGCTTTGTCAATTTAAGGTAAAATTACGACAGACATTTATCGCAGAAATCTGTGAAGTTTCTGTGAAATTAAACTAAACGTCAACATTTAAATACACAAATACATTCCAGGAGAAAAGTCTATAATCTTATTCTAATAGCTATGTTTTCCACATCGACCCAGTAACAGAATAACAGTGAGAACTGTGTATTTAGTTCACAGCCATATTTAGTAGACTAACTGCTACTATTTTTAAACAGTCCCTCATTAGATACACGCAAGTATATAAATCAGTGCAGAAAGATCAGAAAACACTCCTTAGCTGGTGGCAGGTCCACTTTAATAAGCTTCTGTGAGTGCATGCATTCTTTCACTTTGTAAGGTATAGAATCGTTAATAATTATACAAGAATTTAGAAACTTTGACACCTGTAAAGTTTCTTCCATTAAGTCCTATGGCCGATAACGATGTTTTATTTCAGTAGTTGTATTGAAAGGGTTGTTCTGTTCATGGAAGTGAAGCAGCTCTGCTCATCCTATCGAGTGCTGTTTCTTCACAGTGTCGTAACGCTTGACTTTGTTTTCAACACTCTTCCTGGGCACACTCCTTTAAAAACCACACAAATGTTCAACTTTTGAATTAACATGTGAACGTTTGAATTAACATGTGAACGTTTGAAGCTTTCTTGATTAAGTTGCGAGAGAAAGAAAGGTATTCAGTGGAAACTAAAGATAAACAAACTATTTTCACAACTCTTTTAAGGATTAGGACAGGAAAATGTTACATTTATTCTGTAGTATGTTCATCAGATAGTAGAATTGCAGTTTGCAGAAATATAATTTTACACATGGTAACATTGTTCCTTGGAAATACACTCCCCCAGAAAACAAATGCGTAAAGTTTTAGGGGCAAAGAGTTTAGTAATATTCTTCACTTTTCCAAAAAAAAGGTCAAATCAGTTCTCAGAATTGTGAAAACCAAAACAATTTTCCAAATTTCATCTTGTTCAAATTATTATTTTGTTTTGGAGATGTTGATTACTGATCTACAACAGAGGTGTGGTGTCCATTCTGATCTTGGGAAATACTATTTCTGTTCTTTGGCTATCCATTTCACAGCAAGGATACATCACCGGAATTGGCATGTGGGTCCTTCCTGGGCGCACAACACAAAATTAAATTCTGAAGTATTTTAGCCAGTGAAATGTTGAAGCACTGGTGTGTTTTTTATCAGCTTGAAGACATTTCCTCATGAACAGAACAGAAATGCAGTTTGTTAATAATAATCAGAAGCTGCTGGAAGTATTAAAGAGCCAATTTATTTTGCAAGCATTGCAACAGCAAAATACTAATAAAACAGGCCGTCAGTCACCAGTGTGGCAGCACTTCATTGGCAAAGGTCCTTGGAAATTTCACTCGATCAGGATCGCAGGCTCTGACCATATTCTGACTGTCCTCCAACCATCCAATTGAAAAACACTCAGCGATCAAAACTGGTGCAGCATAATCATGTTAGCCAATCAACATATCGCCATCTTAAACTTGTTAATATTGTGCAAAAGTTAATATGTTAATTCAATATCTGCTTCGTTAAATAGTTTACTATTAGTCAGAGACTAATAGTCAGAGACTTTTTCCCAGGGTAGGTTGCTAGGTGGCATAGGTTTAAGGTGCGAGGGGCAAGGTTTAGGGGAGATGCACGAGGCAAGTTTTTTTTACACAGTGGGTAGTGGGTGCCTGGAACTTGCCGCCAGAGGAGGTGGTGGAAGCAGGGACGATAGTGACATTTATGGGACATCTTGACAAATACATGAATAGGATGGTATTAGAGAGAAACGGACCCCGGAAGTGTAGAAGATTGTAGTTTAGTCGGGCAGCATGGTCGGCGCAGGCTTGGAGGGCCGAAGGGCCTGTTCCTGTGCTGCACTTTTCTTTGCTCGATGTACAATTGAACAGGCCATTACTCTCACAAAGGGAATCAATTACTCCCCTTTAGAAGTTGTATAAGGAGGGATGTGATCTCCCTGAGCCACAGGACACAAACGCTTGTCCGAGTGACATACCCCAGGTATTTGGAAAGCAGTGACAGTAAAGGACAGGTCCCAGAGGGCACAATACCTCCCACCACCCCTAATCTCTCTTTCTCTCGCCCTCATCTGCCATCCAACTTCCCTCAGTCTGCCCACGGGACAGTCCTCCTCTAAGTTTCCCCGAGGCTCCAAACACAATATCCTAAAAAATATACTGCAAGATCCACAGCAGATAATAGCACCAAGGTTGAAATGAATCATGCAAATGAAGAGACAGGAAGTCCTGAGTCCTGGTTTTGAAAACCTGAAGACTGCAGGAGGCAAAATAAATCAGAGGAGGGATGGGCTTCCAGTCATGACAGCTTAATTCATAGAAACATAGAAAATAGGTTCAGGGGTAGGACCCGTTTATTCCCATCTCTTTGTTGCCCATGATGAATTCACCTGATTCTAACCGTAAGGGACCTACATTTGTCTTCACCAGTCTTTTTCTCTTCACATATCTAAAGAAGTTTTTGCAGTCAGTTTTTATGTTTTCTGCAAGTTTACTTTCATATTCTATTTTCCCTTTCCGAATTAAACCCTTTGTCCTCCTCTGCTGAATTTTATATTTCTCCCAGTCTCCCTCAAGGGCTCAAAACAGGATATATTTTCTACATCTGGGGGGAGGTCTCTGACATAACCGTGAGAATGGGGAGCTCAGTTTTTTTGATAAGTGTGGAAACAAAATGCCAGAAATAAATAACTTTTAAATTAAAATATTTCAATGAGGCCCAAGACAAACGTTTACACATTGTACAGAATTTGTTGCTGCAGATTTAAACTGCCCAACCTCTGAAGTCCTGAAAAACGTGCAGAGCTTGCTTATCTCCAGTAATCAACTTTATAACAGTTCCACCCAACAGACAGTATACAATCAGCTGAATAAAATATTCTCTTATTAGCATTTTATTGCATTCTCGTTGACATTAATCCACAACAGTTTATTTTTAACTGAAAAGAAAATATTCAGGTAGAAAGTCACCAAATACGGTTTAAAACCATGTTACAGGCAATGGAAATTTTAACAAGAGTAATGCCCAAAATTCCCGAAATGTAGTTTAACAGAATATAATAGGAAACAAATGTTAATATGAATGTTCCCAATTTCTTAAATTGTACTGTCATACACAAATAAGTGAAATATTTCACCAGCCTTGGAAGAGAGCTTGTCGAGCAGATAAGAGATTGAAGGAAAAGGAAAAATATCAAAACTGAGAAAATACATAAAGAAACTGAGGAGTATTGGGAGACAATGTTGAAAATGTGGTGAGACAGAGAGGAGACACGTTCTCACAGTGAGGCCAATTCTCTCTCTCTCTCTCTCTCTCTTCCGCCCCCCCCCCCCCCCCCCCCCCCCCCCCTCACCCAGGCTACTCGAATTTTAGCAGCTGAATCAATATAAACTATGCTAAAGGTAATCCACCTGCCCATTCAGCCAAGGATCACAAAAACAACAACTTGCATTTATAAAGCACCTTTAACATCCCAATGCACTCCACAGGGGTGTCACAAAGCTAAATTTGACAGCTTGGTCAGATAGTCCACAACTTGGTCAAATACATCGATTTTAAGAAGCTCTAAAAGGATCGAGAGATAGAGGAGGGAATTCCAAACCTTAAGGCGAAGGCACTGGACATTGCTTCACCAATGAAAATCAGGGGTGCTGAAGAGGCCAGAATTCAGTCTTTCGAGTCTGCTCCGCCATTCATTACGATCTTGGCTGATCATTCAACTCAATAGCCTAATCCCACTTTCCCCCATATCCTTTGATCCCCTTTACCCTAAGTGCGATATCTAACTGCTTCTTGAAACCATACAATGTTTAGGACTCAACTACTTCCTGTGGTAACGAATTCCACAGGCTCACCACTCTCTGGGTGAAGAAATTTCTCCTTATCTCTGTCCTAAATGGTCTACCCTGTATCCTCAGACTGTGACCCCTGGTTCCAGACACCCCCCTCATTCTTCTGCGTGGGTTTCCTCCGGGTGCTCCGGTTTCCTCCCACAAGTCCTGAAAGACGTGCTGTTCGGTGGGTTGGACATTCTGAATTCTCCCTCAGAGTACCTGAACAGGCGCCAGAATGTGGTGACTAGGGGATTTTCACAGTAACTTCATTGCAGTGTTAATGTAAGCCTACTTGTGACAATAACGATTATTCTCATCTCCAGCGAATACAATTCTAACCTAGTCAATCTCTCCTCATACATCAGTACCGCCATCCCAGGAATCAGCCTGGTAAACCTTATCTGCACTCCCTCCATAGCAAGAACATCCTCCCTCAGATAAGGAGACAAAACTGCTCACAATATTCCAGGTGTGGCCTCACCAAGGCCCTGTATAATTGCAGCAAGAAATCCTTGCTCCTGTATTCAAATCCTTCGCAGTGAAGGCCAGCATTCCATTTGCCATCTTTACAGCCTGCTATCCCGTTGCACGTTCCCCTCTCCTAATTTATGGTCATTCAGATAGTCTGCCTTCTCATTTTTGTTGCCAAGAGTGGATAACCTCACATTTATCCAAATTATACTGCATCTGCTATTTATTTGCCCACATCACACTGAAGGATCTTTGCATCCTCCTCACAGCTCACCCACCCACCCAACTTGGTGTCATCTGCAAATTTGGAGATACATTTTATTCCCTCATCTAAATCATTAATATATAACGATTCCTATGGTACCCCACGAGTCACTGCCTACCAATTTGAAAAAGACTCATTAATTCCTACTCTTTGTCTCCTGTCTGTCAACCAGTTTTCTATCCATCTCAATACACTATGCCTAATGCCATGGGCTTTAATTCTACACACTTATGTGGGACTTTGTCAAAAGCCTGCAGAAAGTCCAAATTAACCACATCCACTCCCCCCCCCCCCCACCCCCCTCCATCAATTCTACCAGTAACATCCTCGAAGAATTCTAGTAGATTTGTCAAGTATGATTTCCCCTTCTTGACTCTGTCCAATTCTGAAAAATTCTATCATATTATGGTCGCTCATCCCCAAGGGATCTCGCACAAGTATATTGCCAAATTGATGATGAATATATTTTGGAGGATTGTGCAACTGGAAGAGATTACTGAGAAAGAAAGAGGGCAGTGAAAGGGAGAGGTCATGGAGAGATTCAAAAACATGAAAATAAAAAAAAATAAAATCAACATTCAAACCAAGCAGCAAGGAAGCCAAAAGCTAGAAACATTGCAGAGTGCAAGAAACAAAAACAAACACCTCACAAAAGTTAAATCACCCAAATAAATAGCATTAAGTAAAAATCTGAGGTACAATAAATAGAGAATGGATGGATGTCAACAAATAGTGAAACACACCTGGACCAGCTTTCCTAGGGAATCTGCTTTCTGTGCACCTCTCTCTATTCTGTTCAACCCCCTTCCTAGAAGTCTGGGCTCTAATCAAATCAAAAATACATGAGTGGATACTGTAAATGCATCTTAATTTGTTATACAAGACTCAATATTTCATGGAATTTAAATAGAATTCCATCAATCCCCCTCTCCTCAACTTGAAGTCATGATGTGGAGATGCCGGCGTTGGACTGGGGTGAGCACAGTAAGAAGTCTTACACCACCAGGATAAAGTCCAACAGGTCTGTTTCAAACACTAGCTTTCGGAGCACAGCTCCTTCCTCAGGTGAGGAAGGAGCTGCGCTCCGAAAGCTAGTGTTTGAAACAATCATGTTGGACTTTATCCTGGTGTTGTAAGACTTCTTACTGTGCTCAACTTGAAGCAATATTCTTTGGGATGAAAAGCTATTTATGGTGAGGCAGAAAGGATACTAGCTGAAGTATTGTTAAAACCAAAAATAATTCTGTGAGCTATTAGTAGCTTCTTAATGAGCAATTGCAGTTTCCAGGGTAAACTTCCTGAAGTTTACACGGTTGCCTGTCACACATCAGCCGTCATTTTGGAGGAAGTGGAGGAAATGTAGCCTGGTGATTGTGCAATTCAATATTTGGTAGAATGAGAATGGTACATTCAAAACGAGCAATCAGAAGCTCACCTCCCAGAGATATTCCAAGGACAGATTGGCTGAATGGTCAGCAGTTAGATTTTAATAAATTCTAAAATATAACTGTGTTTACTACCACAATTTTAAAAAATTCATTTTCAGGATGTGGGTGTCGCTGGTTAGACCAGCATTTATTGCCCATCCCTAGTTGCCCTTCAGGTGATGGTGAGTTGCCTTTTTGAACCGCAGCAGTTCTTGAGGTGTAGGTACACCCACAGTGCTGTTAGGGAGGGAGTTCCACGATTATGACCCATTGACAGTGAAGGAACGGCCGATATATTTCAAAGTCAGGGTGGTGAGTGACTTGGAGGGGAACCTCCAGGTGGTGGGGGTCCCAGGTATCTGCTGCTCTTGTCCTTCTAGATGGTAGTGGTCGTAGGTTTGGAAGGTGCTGTCTGAGGAACCTTGGCGAGTTCCTGAAGTGCATTTTGTAGATGGTACACACGGCTGCCACTGCGCATCGGTGGTGGAGGGTTTGAATGTTTGTGGAAGGGGAGCAATCAAGCGGGGCTGCTTTATCCTGGATGGTGTCGAGCTTTTTGTGTGTTCTTCGAGCTGCACTCATCCAGACAAGTGGAGAGTATTACATTAAATTCTTAGCAGTGTGGATGAGCAGAGGGATCTCGGTGTCCATGTACATAGATCCCTGAAAGTTGCCACCCAGGTTGATAGGGTTGTGAAGAAGGCCTATGGTGTGTTGGCCTTTATTGGTAGAGGGATTGAGTTCCGGAGCCATGAGGTCATGTTGCAGCTGTACAAAACTCTAGTACGGCCGCATTTGGAGTATTGCGTACGGTTCTGGTCGCCTCATTATAGGAAGGATGTGGAAGCTTTGGAACGGGTGCAGAGGAGATTTACCAGGATGTTGCCTGGTATGGAGGGAAAATCTTATGAGGAAAGGCTGATGGACTTGAGGTTGTTTTCGTTAGAGAGAAGAAGGTTAAGAGGTGACTTAATAGAGGCATACAAAATGATCAGAGGGTTAGATAGGGTGGACAGTGAGAGCCTTCTCCCGCGGATGGAGGTGGCTAGCACGAGGGGACATAGCCTTAAATTGAGGGGTAATAGATATAGGACAGAGGTCAGAGGTAGGTTTTTTACGCAAAGAGTGGTGAGGCCGTGGAATGCCCTACCTGCAACAGTAGTGAACTCGCCAACATTGAGGGCATTTAAAAGTTTATTGGATAAGCATATGGATGATAATGGCATAGTGTAGGTTAGATGGCCTTTAGCTTTTGACTTCCCATGTCGGTGCAACATCGTGGGCCGAAGGGCCTGTACTGCGCTGTATCGTTCTATATTCTACACTCCAGACTTGTGGCTTGTAGATGGTGGACAGGCTTGGGGAGGGGGTGTCATGTCAGGAGGTGAGTTACTCACAATAAGATTCCTAGCCTTTGACCTGCCCTGACAGTGAGAATACTTTTAAGTCCTCTTGTATATTATTTTATTAAAATGTCAGACTGGTTCAGTTCCCTCGTAGCTCCAAGAACGGTATTGCAGAGGTCACAGAAGAATGAACTTGCACATTTTATCAGTCAAGGAGAACAAATATATGGGAGGAAATTAAAATTGCAAACCAAAAATATACATTTTTGAGAAAAAGAAATCAATGAAATGTGGTAGAAAGATTTATTGCAATACAAAAAGATTCCTCAAACGTGTTGTACTAATGCTGATTTCCAATAAATGCCGATAGTTAACATGATCACCAAACAAATCAGACCAGGAAAATAATGAGTGCAGAAAGATGGTAATAGCCTGGATTATCTACTGGTACTGGGAAAATAGCTAACAGCAGCTCATTTAATGCTAGAACATGTTGTCCTCAAAACATGGAAAGCACGTACAGCCAAAATCTAATTCTTATTTCTATAACGATCAAAGCATTTTTCAAGAAATGGTGGCATGCTGTATCTGTATAAAATGGGGACACACTGTTACTTAAACCATTTATCACATCATGGATGAAGAACAAAGTAGTATTTGAGAGACTTCTACCATCCTTTCACTTCAATATGGTTTCTTTCAAAAATTCCACATTCACAACTGTTGTGTTTAACTTTTCAACAAATAGGTAAAATTTTGAAAGTAATTCCAAAATAATTATTCACTTTTCTGAACCACCTGTGGAAAATGTCTTCCATTAAAATCTGTTCTGCTTCAATTTGGGAGAGAATTCTGAAATAATTATGAAGGCATATTCAGCCCGTTTCATCTCTTTTAGTAATAAAGTTGCTACATTATTCAAGTGGTGCTATCCCAGAATAATATCCAGCACTGACATATTACAAGCAGATCAGCTTCTTCTGAAGCTGGGATCACCCCCCACACACACACTGGCCTGCACAGAAATAACACCTTGCATTGCGGTGGCACCTTTAAACATAGTAAATTGACGGAGCCGCCATTGTCAATTTGGCGACTTGACCATTGAGCGGTCTCTCGATCTGGTGCTCACTGAGACACTAAAAATGACGATTGCAAATATCAGCCGTGTAATAGATCAGAGACCCGGCTTGTTGATGCGGAATGTGAATGGTCATGAGGACAAGCTTCAGAATACGAATAAGAGTCTCGATGAAACGGAGGAAAGAATCCTCAACTTTAAAATGTTGCTTCAGCTGAAACTTGTATTCAACCCTTGGAAAACCAGTTGTATGGCACGTCAGAAATCCTGGAAGATTTGGAGAACCGAAGCCGGAGAAAGAATATCCAGGTGTGCCGGAGTGCGGGAATATCCGGGTGTGCCGGGGTGTGGGAATATCCGGGTCGCTGGTCTGCCGGAGTGTGTGAATATCCGCGTGTGCCGGAGTGTGGGAATATCCGGGTGTGCCGGAGTGTGGGAATATCCGGGTGTGCCGGAGTGCGGGAATATCCGGGTGTGCCGGAGTGCGGGAATATCCGCGTGTGCCGGAGTGTGTGAATATCCGCGTGTGCCGGAGTGTGTGAATATCCGCGTGTGCCGGAGTGTGGGAATATCCGCGTGTGCCGGAGTGTGTGAATATCCGCGTGTGCCGGAGTGTGGGAATATCCGCGTGTGCCGGAGTGTGGGAATATCCGCGTGTGCCGGAGTGTGTGAATATCCGCGTGTGCCGGAGTGTGGGAATATCCGGGTGTGCCGGAGTGTGGGAATATCCGGGTGTGCCGGAGTGCGGGAATATCCGGGTCGCTGGTCTGCCGGAGTGTGTGAATATCCGCGTGTGTCGGAGTGCGGGAATATCCGGTGTGCCGGAGTGTGGGAATATCTGGGTGTGCCGGAGTGCGGGAATATCCGGTGTGCCGGAGTGCGGGAATATACGGGTCGCTGGTTGCCGGAGTGTGGGAATATCTGGGTGTGCCGGAGTGTGGGAATATCCGGGTGTGCCGGAGTGTGGGAATATACGGGTCGCTGGTCTGCCGGAGTGTGGGAATATCTGGGTGTGCCGGAGTGCGGGAATATCCGGTGTGCCGGAGTGTGGGAATATACGGGTCGCTGGTCTGCCGGAGTGTGGGAATATCTGGGTGTGCCGGAGTGTGGGAATATCCGGGTGTGCCGGAGTGTGGGAATATACGGGTCGCTGGTCTGCCGGAGTGTGGGAATATCTGGGTGTGCCGGAGTGTGGGAATATCCGGGTGTGCCAGAGTGTGGGAATATCCGGGTGTGCCGGAGTGTGGGAATATCTGGGTGTGCCGGAGTGCGGGAATATCCGGTGTGCCGGAGTGTGGGAATATACGGGTAGCTTGTCTGACGGAGTGTGGGAATATCCGGGTGTGCCGGAGTGTGGAAATATCCGGGTGTGCCGGAGTGTGGGAATATCCGGGTGTGCCGGAGTGTAGGAATATCTGGGTCTCCGGTCTGCCGGAGAGCGTATAGGATAAAGCTCCAGTTCAGTTCTTTGGGAATTGTTTTCTCAAGCTGGATGTGAAGGCTGAGTGTTCCAAATTGGAAAGGGTGCAGCGCATCTCCGCTTGGAGGCAGAGGGACAGGCAACGTGACAAGCCTATAATCATCGCTTCCACAATTTTAAAGATTGCCAGTGTGTCCTGGAGATGGTGAGACCTGGTTCCATAAGGGAGCAAGAATTTCCTTTTTCCAGGACTTTTCGGCGTGACAGAGCTGAAGCATCGAGGTTTTGGCGATGTTCGAAGGCAGCTGGACTGAATTATCCTGAAACCCTGAAATGATATCCGACGACTCAGTTACGCCTTTCAATGATACAGCTGGTGCCTTAGCCTTCGTTAAGTCCATTAGGGCAGGTGGTGAACTCATATTTTACGCTCAGAAAATTTGAAGTCCGGACTTGCTCCACATCATGTTGTTATTTGTCTAATTTCATTGTCATATATTCTGTTTAATGGGAGGTATTAACATTGCAGCACTATAATGAATGTCTCTTTCTTGTCCTCGAGTTCCAGGGACTTTTATTAATTGTGGTAGCTTTGCTGATTACCCATCACCCTTTCTAATTATATCCTCTCTTTAATCATTTCAGAACAGAGCGAGAGGTGAATGGAGGGTACAGGACTTTGTGGGAGGGTTGAAAATGCCGGGGGGGTGGGGGCATTTGTCTCCCGTTCCCTTGTTGGCTTTTTCCTTCTCCTCCTTGTCGAGGAGGTTGTCTCCTGATGGAATGGCTTCCTGATCGATGCAGCGCTAACTCTGCAGCTCCTCACCTTTATTGGGGGGGGGGGGGGGGGGGGGGGGTGTCCCTTTGTAACTATCATGATTCTTTTGTATTTTTGTTACGTTAGGGTTTCTATATTAACGATGATATCCTGCGTTGGTACAGACAGGTCTTTTATCTGAGAGAAGAACATGTTCAGTACATTCTGGTGCATCTGGTGTTGCTCGAGATGGGGGGGGGGGGGGGGGGGGGGGTTGTATGGCGCATGTCCAAATATGGTGTGAAAATCCTATTGTATTCTTTTTCTGGTTGTCTATGCGATGGCAGTAACTAATTTTAAACTTTGTGCTTTGAATGTACGTCGAATTTATCATCCTATCAAAAGAGAACAGAAGGATAAAGTGGACACAGCCTTGTTACAGGAGACTCACTTGGGAAGGCGGGTTTGGGTGGGATGGGATCTTTTTATTTCCATTTTGACGAGTAGCAGGGGTGTGGCAGTTTTGGTCAACAAGAAATGGAGAATTGTGTTAATGATAAGGGAGGCAGGAGATTGTCAAGGGATTAGTACATGGAGAAACTGTCTCAACAATGGATGTATCTGGCCTGCCGAATTACCCCTGTAGCTTATCACCAAGACCTTTTCAGATTTTGTGGAGCTGACTTTGGTGAAATGAAATGAAATGAAACTCGCTTATTGTCACGAGTAGGCTTCAAATGAAGTTACTGTGAAAAGCCCCTAGTCGCCACATTCGGTGCCTGTTCGGGAAGGCTGGTGCGGGAATTGAACCGTGCTGCTGGCCTGCCTTGGTCTGCTTTCAAAGCCAGCTATTTAGCCCTGTGCGAAACCTGCCCTCCTGGGGTCAACTCTTCTATGAGTGGAGGCTATCATCAGAATCCCTTGATGGACAAGCTTCTAGTTACCAGAGATCCCCCCAGCCTGCAGGCTAAGCCGGCCTCGGTGTGAGCAAATGGGATGTATGGAGAAGATTTTTATTTTTTCCCGGCCTCTCATCAGTGTCAGACTAGAATTGACAAGTCCTCTGCCGAGGAAGATCCTACACTTTGTCCTCTTGCACTGTGGGAAGCTGTAATCTCCGACCATGCTCCTGTCGGCCTGGAATTTTTGCGTGAGGGCTTTCCCCCCCCCCCCCCCCCCCCCCCTCCTCCACCTGATCTAGGTCATGGCGGTTTGACCCTCCCTGCTGAGGGATAAATCTTTTATTACATATTTTAAGGTGTACGAGCTTTTACTCGGTAAATTCCCCTTCTGACGTCACCCCTTCAATCTTGTGGGAAACGCGCAAGGTCATTGCTAAGGATTGGTTATTTCTTACATTACTAACAGGAGAACGTTGGAGAGCCACTGCTGATTGGATGAGGTAGAGGGGAGGTACAGGAGCGCTCCCAGCAAGCAGTTGCTGAAGGAGGTTAACACAGCTAAAGTAGCTCTGCATTCCTTAATGACACAGCAGGGTGACAGAAGGAAAAAACATACGTGTTTGGGAATAAGCTGCAGAAATACTTGTCCTTTCTGACGAAGGTGACGGCAGAATTTAGAGTTATCCCTCTGTGCGCAGCTCAGGGGTAGACTGTTAATGAAAACGGAAAATATTAATGGGTCTTTCAGGGATTTTTGTTTCTTGCTGAACTATACATGTCTGATCAATCTGGATGTGCTGGTGGTCACATTGATAGGTTCTCTCCCCTCGAGCTCCCTGTGGTTTCCGAGGATCAGCTTTTGGCCTTCAGTGCACCTATCCCTAAAAAGGAAGTGGCTGCGGCCAATAAGGAGCTTCAGCCGGGGAAGGCCCCGAGGTCGGATGGTTTTGGGTGTTTACAGGAATTTAAGGATCTGTTTATGGAGCCCCTGCTGGGTGTGTCTTGTCACTCCTTTGAGCCACAAACTCTGCAGGAGATAAACGTCTCCCTGATTTTGAAGATAGGCAAGGATCTGGAACAATTTGTCTCTGACAGGTCAATCTGACTTCAGAGTGTTGATTTGAAATTGTTGTCTAAGGTATTGGTGAGGCAGTTAGAGGAAGTTTTATTCATGATTTTCCAGGAGGATCACACTGGGTGCGTAACAGGTAAGTTTTCCAGTAAAGACATTAGAAGGTTATTGAAAAAAGCTAGCGGGTAGCCAGGGAAAGGGTTGGCCCACTGAAGGATAGGCAAGGGAATGTATGTGCGGAGCCAGAGGAAATGGGCACGGTACTAAATGAATACTTTGCATCAGTATTCACCAAAGAGAAGGAATTGGTGGATGTTGAGTCTGGAGAAGGGTGTGTTGATAGCCTGGGTCACATTGAGATCCAAAAAGACAAGGTGTTGGGCGTCTTGAATAATGTTAAGGTGGATAAGTCCCCAGGGCCTGATGGGATCTACCCCAGAATACTGAAGGAGGCAAGAGAGAAAATTGCTGAGGCCTTGACAGAAATCCTTGGATCCTCACTGTTTTCAGGTGATGCCCCAGAGGACTGGAGAATAGTCAATGTTGTTCCTTTGTTTAAGAAGGGTAGCAAGGTAGTCAGCGGTAGGGAAATTACTGGAGAGAATTCTTCGAGACAGGATCTACATTTGGAAGCAAGTGGTCGTATTAGCGAGAGGCAGCATGGTTTTTTGAAGGGGTAGTTGTGTCTCACTAACTTGATAGAGTTTTTTGAGGAGGTCACAAAGATGATTTTTGCAGGCAGGACAGTCGATGCTGTCCGTATGGACTTTAGTAAGGCATTTGACAAGGTCCCTCATGGCAGACTGGTACAAAAGGTGAAGTCACACGGGATCAGGGGTGAGCTGGCAAGATGGATACAGAACTGGCTAGAAGGCAGAGTAGCAATGGAAGGGTGTGATGTACCATCAATTGTACGTGAGGCGAGTGATTTACCAAAGTCTGGCTTTAATTGACTAGAACACAGCTCTGCGATCGTCTACAATGGAAAGGACGATCGTCAGGCGTCTGACCATTTATACCTCGTTAATAGAGGCGTGGTTAACTCAGCCTCTCGGCCAATCGGTCGAGAGGCACATGACCGACCCGAGCCAATGGTAAGCTGACGTTCTGGCCCAATGGCAGACAGGTATGCAGATCATATCACCACAGGGTGCTTTTCTGATTGGAGGGCTGTGACTAGTGGTGTTCTGCAGGGATCAGTGCTGGGACCTTTGCTGTTCGTAGTATATATAAATGATTTGGAAGAAAATGTTACTGGTCTAGTACGTTTGAGGACGACACAAAGGTTGGTGGAATTGCGGATAGCGACGAGGACTGTCAGAGGATACAGCAGGATTTAGATCGTTTGGAGACTTGGGCGGAGATGGCAGATGGAGTTTAATCCGGACAAATGTGAGGGTAATGCATTTTGGAAGGTCTAATACAGGTAGGGAATATACAGTGAATGGTAGAACCCTCCAGAGTATTGAAAGTCAGAGAGATCTAGGTGTACAGGTCCACAGGTCACTGAAAAGGGCAACACAGGTGGCGAAGGTAGTCAAGAAGGCATACGGCATGCTTGCCTTCATTGGCCAGGGTATTGAGTATAAAAATTGGCAAGTCATGTTGCAGCTGTATAGAACCATAGTCAGGCCACAGTTGCAGTATAGTGTTCAATTCTGGTCGCCACACTACCAGAAGGATGTGGAGGCTTTAGAGAGGGTGCAGAAGAGATTTACCAGGATGTTGCCTGGTATGGAGGGCATTAGCTATGAGGAGAGGTTGAATAAACTCGGTTTGTTCTCACTGGAATGACGGAGGATGAGGGGCGACCTGATAGAGGTCTACAAAATTGAGGGGCACAGACAGAGTTGATAATCAGAGGCTTTTTCCCAGGGTAGAGGGGTCAATTACTAGGGGGCATAGGTTTACGGTGCAAGGGGCAAGGTTTAGAGGCGATGTACAAGGCAAGTTTATTTTACACAGAGAGCAGTGGGTGCCTGGAACTCAGTGTTGGAGGAGATGGGGAAAGCAGGGACGATAGTGACATTTAAGGGACATCTTGACAAATACATGAATAGGATGGGAATAGAGGGATACAGACCCCGGAAGTGCAGAAGATTTTAGATTAGATGGGCAGCATGGTCGACACGGGCTTGGAGGGCCGAAGGGTCTGTTCCTGTGCTGTACTTTTCTTTGTTCTTTGATGTGTTCCAGGCTTTCCAGAAACGGGCACTAGTTGGGCTGGTGAGCTCCTTCAATGCAGAGAAAGTCTTTGATTAGGTGGAGTGAAATTATCTGGTGCACCCACAGCGCAGGCTTGGTTTGGGTGAGGAATATATTAACTGGGTTCAGGTACTGTATCAAAGATCCCCGGCAGCAGTGCTCACAAATGGTTTTAGGTCCAAGAACTTTGGCTTGCAGAGGGGGACCGGACAGGGGTTCCCCTACCCTCCTTGCTGTTTGCATTGGCCATAGAGTTGTTGTCGAGGATATTAGGAGGAACCCCTTGATATTGTGGTTGGGCTGTGGGAAGAAGCAACATAAGATTACGCTTTATGTGGCTGATGTTTGTGTTGAAGACGGATGTCTCAGTTCTCACTATTAGTGATGTTGTGGGTAGATTTCGTGCTTTTTCCAGTTATAAGATTAATTTTACAAACTCGGAAGAATAGAGGCCTAGACTATTTTCTAAATGGGTAAAGGCTTCGGAAATCTGGAGCACAAAGGGACTTGGGAGTTCTCGTTCAGGATACTCTGAAGGTTAATGTGCAGGTTCAGTCGGCAGTTAGGAAGCCAAATGAAATGTTTGCATTCATGTTGAGGGGGCTAGATTACAAGACCAGGGATGTACATCTGAGGCTGCATGAGGCTCTGGTCAAAACCCATTTGGAGTATTGTCAGCAGTTTTGGGCCCCGTATCCAAAAAAGGATGTGCTGGCCTTGGAAAGGGTCCAGAGGAGGTTCACAAGAATGATCCCTGGAATGAAGAGCTTGTCGTACGAGGAACGGTTGAAGACTCTGGGTCTGTACTGGTTGGAGTTTAGAAGGATGAGGGGGGGACTTTATTGAAACTTACAGAATATGGAGAGGTCTGGATAGAGTGGACGTGGAGAGGATGTTTCCACCAGTAGGAGAGATTAGAACCCAAGGGCACAGCCTCAGGCAGAATGGAGGATCCTTTAAAAATGAATGTCCCAGGGTTTTCAGCATTTAGGAAGGACAAGTATAAAGGAAAAGGTGTTGGCGTGCCACTGCTGGTTAAAGAGGAAATTAACACAGTGGTGAGAAAGGATATTAGCTCTGACAATGTGGAATCTGTATGGGTAGAGATGAGAAATACCAAGGGACAAAAACATTAGTGGGTGTCATATATAGACCCCCAAACTGCAGTGTTGATGTTGGGAATGGCATTAAACATGAATTTAGAGATGCATGTAATAGGGAATGTCAGTGATCATGGGTGATTTGAATCTTCACATAGATTGGTAAATCAAATTAGCCACAATGCCTTAGAGGAGGAATTCCTGGAGTGTATACGGGATGGTTTTCTTGACCAATATGTGGAGGAACCAACTAGAGAGCAGGCCATCTTAGACTGGGTGCTGTGTAATGAGAAGAGAATCATTGCCAATCTGACTGTACGAGACCCCTTGGGGATGAGCGACCATAACATGATAGAATTTTTTATCAAGATGGAGAGTGGAGTAGTTGATTCGGAGACTAGGGTGCTGAATCTTCATAAAGGGAACTATGAGGCGTGAGTTGGCCTTGATAGATTGGGGAGAGTTACTTAAAGGGATGACAGTGGATAGACAATGGCAAACATTCAAGGAACGCATGCGGGAACTACAGCAACTGTTCATTCCTGTCTGGCACAAAAGCAAAGGGGGTAAGAGGGCCAATCCATGGCTTACAAAGGAAACTAGAAATAGTATCCGATACAAGGAAGAAGCATACAGATTGGCCAAGAAAAATAATAGGTCTGAGGATTGGGAGCAGTTTAGAATTCAGGAAAGAAGGACGAAGGGATTGATTAAGAAGGGGAAAGTACAGTACGAAAGGAAGCTTGCAGGGAACATAAAGACTGACACTAACAAGTTTCTATAGATACGTGAAGAGGAAAGAGATTGGCAACGAGAAATGTATGCCCCCTACAGGCAGAAACAGGGGAATGCATAATAAGGGACAAAGAAATGGCTGAGCAATTGAATACATACTTTGGTTCTGTCTTCACAAATGAGGACACAAATCAGATCCCAGAAATGTTGGAGAATGAAAGGTTTAGTGAGAGGGAAGAACTGAGGGAGATCAACATTAGTAGGGAAATGGTGCTGAGAAAATTGATGGGTTTGAAGGCAGATAAATCCCCAGGGCCTAAGAATCTGCATCCCAGAGTGCTTAAAGAGGTGGCTCTGGAAATAGTGGATGCATTGGTGGTCATCTTCCCGGATTCTGAGGAGATCGTGGATAGCACGTTCAGTGAGTTGGTCACACCGCAGATTAGGATTGGTGACGGAGACAGGGAATGGGTGACCAAAAGGCAGAGAAAGAGCAGGAAGGCAGTGCAGGTGTCCCCTGCGGTCATCTCCCTCCGAAACAGGTATACCGTTTTGGATACTGTTGGGGGAGATGACTCACCAGGGGAAGGCAGTAGTAGCCAGGCTCATGGAACCGTGGCTAGCTCTGCTGCACAGAAGGGCTGGAAAAAGACTGGCAGGGCTATAGTCATAGGCGATTCAATTGTAAGGGGAGTAGACAGGCGTTTCTGTGGTCGAAAACGAGACTCCCGAATGGTATGTTGCCTCCCGGGTGCACGGGTCAGGGATGTCTCCGATCGGCTGTAGGACATACTGAAGGGGGAGGGTGAACAACCAGTTGTCGTGGTGCATATAGGCACCAACGATATAGGTAAAAAAAGGGATGAGGTCCTACAATCAGAATTTAGGGAGTTAGGAGATAAGTTAAAAAGTAGGACCTCAAAGGTAGTAATCTCAGGATTGCTACCAATGCCACGGGACAGTCAGAGTAGAAATTCAAGAATAGTCAGAATGAATACGTGGCTTGAGAGATGGTGCAGGAGGGAGGGGTTCTGATTTTTGGGACATTGGAACCGGTTCTGGAGGCGGTGGGACCATTACAAACCAGATGGTCTACACCTGGGCAGGACTGGAACCAATGTCCTAGGGGGTGCTTTTGCTAACACTGTTGGGGAGGTTTTAAACTAATGTGGCAGGGGGATGGGAACCAGATTAGGAAGTTAGAGGTCAGTAAAGAAGCAGCAACTAAAGCCAGTAAGGTACGAGACAATAAACTCAATGTGACTAAGGGGAAGAGTAGACAGGGAAGAGATGGTGAACGCAAAGGTGGTCTGAGGTGCATTTGTTTTAATGCGAGAAGTGTAGCAGGTAAGGCAGATAAACTTAGAGCTTGGATCAGTACCTGGGAATATGATGCTATTGGTATTACTGAGACTTGGTTGAGGGAAGGGCAGGACTGGCAACTGAATATCCCAGGGTATAGATGCTTCAGGAGGGATAGAGAGAGAGGTAGAAGGGGTGGAGGAGTTGCATTACTGGTCAGAGATGATATCACAGCTGTGATTAAGGAGGGCACGATGGAGGATTCGAGCACTGAGGCAATATGGGTGGAGCTGAGAAATAGGAATGGTGCAGTAACATTGTTGGGACTTTACTACAGGCCTCCCAAAAGCGAGCATGAAGTAGGGGTACAAATATGCAGACAGATTATAGAAAAATGTAGGAGCAATAGGGTGGTTGTGATGGGAGATTTTAACTTCCCCAACATTGAATGGGATTTGTGTAGTTTTGGAGGCGTAGATGGAGCAGAGTTTGTAAGGAGCATCCAGGAGAGTTTTTTAGAGCAGAATGTAAATAGTCCAACTCGGGAAGGGGCCATACTGGACCTGGTATTGGGGAATGATCCCGGCGAGGTGGTTGATGTTTCAGTCGGCGATTACTTTGGGAATAGCGATCACAATTCCGTATGTTTTAGAATAGTCATGGACAAGGACAAGAGGGGTCCTAAAGGAAGAGTACTAAATTGTGGAAAGGCAGAGTATAACAAAATTCGGCAGGAGCTAGGGAATGTGGATTGGGAGCAGCTGTTTAAGGATAAATCCACATTTGAAATGTGGAAGTCTTTTAAGGAAAGGTTGATTAGAGTGCAGGACAGACATGTCCCTGTGAAAATGAAAGATAGAAATGGCAAGATTAGGGAACCGTGGATGACGGGTTAAATTGTGAGACTAGCTAAGATGAAAAAGGAAGCATACATAGGATCGAGGCAACTCAAAACTGATGAAGCTTTGGAGGAATATCGGGAACGTAGGACGAATCTCAAACGCGCAATAAAGAGGGCTAAAAGGGGTCATGAAATATCTTTGGCTAACAGGGTTAAGGAAAATACCAAAGCATTTTATTCGTATGTAAGGAGCAAGAGGGTAACTAGAGAAAGGATTGACCCACTTAAAGACAAAAGAGGAAATTTATGCGTGGACTCAGAGGAAATGGGTGAGATTCTTAATGAGTACTTTGCATCGGTATTCACAAAGGAGGGACAAGACGGATGTTGAGGCTAGAGATGGATGTTTAAATACTCTCGGTCAAGTTGTCATATGGAAGGGGGAAGTTTTGGGTATTCTAAAAGACATTAAGGTGGACAAGTCCCCTGGACCGGATAGGATCTATCCCAGGTTACTGAGGGAAGCGAGGGTCGAAATAGCTGGGGCCTTAACAGATATCTTTGCAGCATCCTTGAGCACAGGTGAGATCCCGGAGGACAGGAAGGGAAAATCACGCTTGACAAATCTGCTGGAATTCTTTGAAGATGGGGCAGCATGGTAGCATTGTGGAAAGCACAATTGCTTCACAGCTCAAGGGTCCCAGGTTTGATTCCAGCTTGGGTCACTATCTGTGCGGAGTCTGCACATCCTCCCAGTGTGTGCATGGGTTTCCTCCGGGTACTCCAGTTTCCTCCCACAGTCCAAAGATGTGCAAGTTAGGTGGATTGGCCATGATAAATTGCCCTTAGTGCCCAAAATTGCCCTTAGTGTTGGGTGGGGTTACTGGGTTATGGGGATAGGGTGGAGGTGTTGATCTTGGGTAGGGTGCTCTTTCCAAGAGCCGGTGCAGACTCAATGGGCCAAATGGCCTCCTTCTGCACTGTAAATGCTATGTAACCAGTACAGCTGATAAGAGGGAGTCAGTCGATGTGGTATACTTGGACTTTCAGAAGACGTTTGACAAAGTCCCGCATAAGAGATTGTGTAAAATTAAAGCACATGGGATTGGGGGACATGTATTGAGGTGGATAGAAAACTGGCTGGCAGAGAGGAAAAGGGATTATTGGGTCCTTTTCAAATTGGCAGGCAGTAACCAGCGGGGTACCACAGGGATCGGTGCTGTGACCCCAGCTATTCACAATATATATTAATGATTTGGATGAGGGAACAAAATGTAACATCTCAAAGTTTGCAGACACCAAATTAGGTGGGAGGGTGAATTGTGACGAGGATGCAGGGATCCTACAGTTGGGCGGGTGGGCAAATCAATGGCAGATGCAGTATAATTTGGATAAGTGCGAGGTTATTCACTTTGGAAGCAAAAACAGGAAGGCAGATTACTACCTGAATGGTTGTAAATTGGGGGAGGGGAGTGTGCAGCAGGACCTGGGTGTCCTTGAGTACAATTCACTGAAGGTAAGCATGCAGGTGCAGCAGGAGGTAAAGAAGGCTAATAGTATGTTAGCCTTCATTGCAAGAGATTTTGAGTATAGAAGCAGGGATGTGTTGCTGCAATAATATTTGTAGAGCGTGGAGAATGGCCCACCAACCAGAGCGAGATCTAAACTGACGTCCGCTCTTTCTCCAATCCAGAGCAGCCTGGGCTTTCCACCAGGTCTCATGGATTTGATACTTGGAGAGATGGAGGTGTTTGGAGGATGGGAGATATGTTCAGTGATGCTTCTTGTCATTCCCTTGAGACATATTGTAAGTCTTGTTCTCCGAGTACATCAAGGCGTGCAGCTTGGGATATTATCCTATCTCACTGACACGGTCTTATCCTCTTTCTCCCATAATTGTTTTTTCTGATCGATCAAGTATTAAAGATGGAGGCACTAATTTATAAGTCTGTTATTCTAAAGTCATCCTGTCTTGTTCGTTCTTATACTAGCAACCATTTCTTGTTCTGTAAAAAACTTAAAAATCTAATGAAAATACATTTAACAAAATAGAAGCAAAAAGACATTTCTGCATAAACAATGTTTCCCAGGTACACCTACTTTTGTAGAATTACTGTTGCATTTGAAATTGAAGTTTCTGTAATAACTAGCTTGTCATCTAGGATGTGCGATGTTTTATAAATTCTCCTTGTACAATTAAAAGTTGAAATAAATCAGATAACTGAAACAAAACCATTCTGTCCCTTACCCTTGTCTATGAAGTAGTCTTTGGACTGGGGCATTCTGCCCCTGGCTTGGTTGAAGAATTCTGTAAGTAAACAGTAGGATATGTGCAATTTTATTTTGTATAACAAACAGCTTTACACGACAGATCTCTATCTGACCTTATTCAGATTCCCAGCATCCAGAGTATTTTGCTTTTATATCTGGTCTTACCTGGTTTCAGAGGAACTCTTCGGTTTCACGTTGGACTTTTGTTTACTGGTTATTCCCATTTCAGCAGCCCTTGAAAATAAAAGACAACTCTGACCAGCTTCTAAAAGGTGACAATCATTTCCTACTCCTGGGTGTTTATCTGTTTATCTAAGGGGCTGTTTAGCTCAGGGCTACATCGCTGGCTTTTAAAGCAGACCAAGCAGGCCAGCAGCACGGTTCAATTCCCGTAACAGCCTCCCCGAACAGGTGCCGGAATGTGGCGACTAGGGGCTTTTCACAGTAACTTCATTGAAGCCTACTCGTGACAATAAGCGATTTTCATTTCATTTTTTCATTATCTCCCAAACTTGACTTTGCATAAAGAGCAGAAGCTTATTTGTCACCAACCCTTATAACCTGGGTACTGGGTCTTCAGATGGAAAGAAAGTGCAAACTATATGTTTCGCTATTTAAATATCAAATATTACAACTGTTGTGTATCAGAGAATACATCCCTGCTGGTAATAATAATCATCGCTTATTGTTACAAGTAGGCTTCAATGAAGTTACTGTGAAAAGCCCCAAGTCGCCACATTCTGGTGCCTGCTCGGGGAGGCTGGTACGGGAATTGAACCCGCTCTGCTGGCCCTATTCTGCATTACATGCTAGCTATTTAGCCCACTGTGCTAAACCAGCCCCCCAGATTGTGCAGCGCCACATACTCTGCAGTGGTTAGCAGAGAGTGTTTGCACGGGCTTCAGTTAATTATATGAGCAACATCGGTAATAAAACCTCTCATAGTGTTGGTAGGAATCTGGAGCGTGGGCACAAAGAACAACAAATAAATCAGCACAAGAACAGACCCTTCGGCCCTCCAAGCCTGTGCTGACCATGCTGCCCATCTAACCTAAAACCTTCTATACTTCCGGGGCCTGTATCCCACTATTCCCATCCTATTCAAGTATGGCACCTCAATATCTTCTCTCTTTCTGCCAAATTCAAAGATATGACAAAAGAGAAAACTGGCTACAAGGATTGAGGGAAAAAACATAACGGAGCGAAAGAAAAAATCGTCGATTAAATTGGAAACGATGTCAAGACGGAGAAAGACTTTTGGGATCGGACTCCCACATACAGGTTGGGCAAAGCAAGCCGTGGATGCTGAAAGTTTAAAAAAAACAACCACAACAGTGAGTACAGAGGAACTACAGTTGGAAAAAGTGCTTGCAGTTGAAGGGGTAGATTCTGGGCTGTGCGGCCACACATGTGGTGAAGCTAAACCAGCTGTAGGAACGAGGATTCAGAGGTTGTCTAACTCTGTACAGGACATTACTCAGCAAAACGGCAAACCACAATAAAGCATAAAGGAAAACATTTCTGAGCCACAGTGTGGGTAAGGGGATCGTTTGTGCCATACACCCAAAAGAATTGGGAGGAGGGGGGGGAAAGTGGTTAAGTATAGGAGCCGGGATCTGAAACAGCAGGAAATACGGCCATGGATGCATTTGATGAAGACGGTGATGGAACATGAGGCAAGATTCCAACTTTATCTCACAGCAAATCAAAAACTGGAGAACCTAAAGATCACAACTTTTCTCAGTCGGTAGGTGGTAAAACCTTTCTGCTGCTACAAAATCTTGTTCATCCAGCGAAGCGGGAGATAAGTCCGATATCAAACTAATGAAGATTTTAGAAGGGCTTTTCTCACCTAGGCCGGTGTTAACTACAGAAGGTCCCGACTTCACTGTCGTGGTCAGGAAGAAGGTGAAAGCATTTATAATTCACAGCGACTTTAAGACAATTAGCAAAAATACTGAGTTTGGTGCAACTTTGATGATACCCTTCGTGATAGGCTGGTTTGTGGATTCCGCAGTATAAAAACTCACGAGGAAACTGTCATAACGAAGGTGAATTTATTTAATATATACAAGTTATACTTTACACTCCCAGTGCAGACCCTGTTGGGATGACAGGTCTCACAAGGCCCCTGCTTTTATCCCCTGCCTTAACCAGCCCCAGATTGTAGGTCTCCTCCCCCTACCTAGTGAGCTTGTATTGCATGGGCCTAACAGGGAAATCAATGATGGTTTCCCTGCGGTGCTCATGGGGGTTATACCCCCCCCCCCCCCCCCCCCCCCCCCGACGCCACTGACGGAGGCTTTGTGTGCTGCTCAGCCCTCGGCTGACCACCCACTTGCGGATTATACCTCCGTGTCCACATCGGAACCGAGTCGTAGTATTCTCAGTGTTGATTGTGACAACCCAGACGGCTGGGCCCACACCCCAGGTAGGTCATGTTGCGATGACAGTGGTTCTATCGTCAGTGGAAGGTCCCCACAGGCAACCTCACACCTGGTAAAGCGGGTGATGTGTTTAAGGGTCTTTCCCTGGACTCGGAGCCTAAATGAGACCGGGAAAGTCTGTTCCAGCACCACGCCTGGGAGACACAACTCGCTATGTCCAAAACATTGGGTGAGTAGTGTCTCCCTGGTGCGAACCATTCGTCCCAGCGTACCAGAACCACGGCAACTCTTCACCACTTCCTGCTCCCGCTTCCTGCTCCCGCTCAATCTCGGTCCCTAGGTTAGGAAGAGCAAAACTCACCAAGTCCTGAGCCGTCGTCCCATTAAATGTCCAGCTGGAGAAATCCCAGTGCTCACATACGGCGCTGTGCGATAATGAATACAAAAAACACCAACCGTTTATCCATAGATCCAACGACTGCTTTTTAAAGACGCACTTAAAAGTTTGGACTGCCTGCTCAGCCACTCCATTAGAAGAAGGATGATATGGCGCAGTGCGGATGTGGCAAATGCCATTTTGCCGCATAAAAACAGCAAACCCCTTGATGGTAAAAGGTGTGTTATTATCTGTCACTAGCACCTAGTGCCCATCCCTGGATTCTTGCCGACCCAATAGACGGGATGCTTTTGTCTTCCCGAATAGGCAGAACAACGGCTTGTGGTCCGTTATGATAGTGAAATGCCGTTCATACACATATTGATGTAAGTTTTAAATTGTAAAGATGACAACCAGACCTTCCTTCTCAAGTTGCGAGGACCAGCGCTCAGCATCCACCAAAGTCCTTGAGACAAATGCGATGATGTGTTCCATGCTCTTATCCCACGCATGGGCCAGCACCGCCGGAATGCTACAAGGGGAAACATCGCAAACCAAAATCAGGGACCTTTTGGGATCAGGAGTTGCTTGGAAAATCGGCGCTTCTTCACAGCCACAAATGACTTGTTTTGGAATACGCCCCAGCATCACATTCCTGGTCTTCCCGCGACAACTAATGCAACGAGACCAACAGAAAGGCCGCATTTGCAATAAATTTGCCTTAATAATGGACAAGGCCCAATAAAGACTGGAGTTCAGTGTCGTTCCGCAGGGTGGAACCCCTTTATAGCCCAGACTTCATACTCGACTGGGTAAAGCCCCTCACTATCCAGGACGTATCAGAGGTAGGTCACTGCCTTGGCAAGGAAAACTCATTTGCTTTGTTTTAGACGGACATCCACATGGGCAAAATGTCAGAGCACCTTCCGGAGATTGTCCATGTGCTCCTACTCCGTGGAGCCGGTGATAAGAACGTCATCCAGGTAAACAACCACTTTTGGCAAGCTCTGTAAGCTGTCCATGTGGAGTTTGCACATTCTCCCTGTGTCTGCGTGGGTCTCACCCCCACAACCCAAAGATGTGCAGGTTAGGTGGATTGGCCACGCTAAATTGGGAAATATTTTTTTAAAGATATGCATGGCTCATGTCTAACTTCATAAATGAAGAGCTCCCAGTCAACAGAGCATATAGATCTTTGATAGATCTTCGACCCGGGGTATCGGGAAGCGGTCCAATCGTGAAGCCATGTTTGTCGTCAGTGAAATCCCCACATGGCCAGACAGTTTTACCAGGTTTCATCGCCGGCGCTGCCAATTCCACAACCAGGTTTCATCACTGGCATCACCGGTGCTGCCAATTCCACAACCTGCACGGGTCAGATAACCCCCAGATCCTGTAAACATTGCAGTTCTGCACCCACCTTCGGAACTGGCCTGGCCCAGAGGTACCGGCAGGATTGACATAATTTTGGGCTCCAGCACCCTTAATCCTGCTCAGACCTTCCTGGAGAACCTCCAGATATTTATCCAACACATCTTAAAGAATGCCAGAGGCCATTCGAAAGATTCCCTGCCAATCAACTTTGGACCTGGACCACACACGACCACCAGCAGCAAGTCGATCGGCTGCTGTCCATACTCCACCCGCGCCACAGTGGCCCCCACAATTTTCAAAGGTTCCCTTGTACAGGTAACCAATTGAGCCTTGGTATCCCACATAGACAGCGGTTATGATTCCCGTACACAGCTGCCAAAATGTTGTCACCCTCCTCCCCCTCGGTGTCCACAAGCACAGCCCTTGTGCGGGGCGACCTCAGCTGCTTTCGTGGGCGGCGTGCTTTGTGCCATGCCAGGCAGGCCTGACCTATTAGAAAGGAGGCACGGTGGCCGGTTCTCACCGTCATCCTTGGCAAAGCATCACGCCCATCCAAGGTAGCGTCCGAAAACCAAACTACGCCATGAGCTTGCAACGTGGATCATTCCACCGACCGATATGGAATGCGAACGGAAGGCTGAACCAAGCCATGCATACCATAAACGCACACATGCGCACACGCACGCAAACGCGCAGTACTCAGCGATGCACCACAAACGAGTTTTAAAAGATTGTCACTGACTCACCATGGGAGCGTATTGCCATGTTAAACCAATATTGTTACATTATCAGACGGTTTGCGGATGTAGTGGTTCCGAAAACCATTGGTACGAGTTCATCAAAGACCCTGGAATCCGGTCAGGCGGATGATCCCAAACGCCTGGCCCCGCAAGGTGGTCAGAAGGTCAGAAGTTTAAGGGAGATGTGCGTGGAAAGTCTTTTACGCAGAGGGTTGGTGGGTGCCTGGAACGCTTTGCCAGCGGAAGGTGGTAGAGGGTGGGCCACGATAGCATCATTTAAGATGCATCTGGACAGATATACGAACGGGCGGGGACAGAGGGAAGTAGATCCTTGGAAAATAGGCAACAGGTTTAGATAAAGGATCTGGATCGGCGCAGGCTGGGAGGGCCGAAGGGCCTGTTCCTGTGCTGTAATTTTCTTTGTTCTTTGTTCTCCCCTTTGCACCAAACTCAAAGATATAAAACCAACTTTAATCAGTTACTATTATATAAACAATTACTGTCACCCAACAACAGTGGAACTTACTTAATTTGTCTTTTTCTATCTAACGATCTCTGGGTCGCAACTGAAAGGGCTCCTCTTTCTTTCGGGCACTTCCATTTCTCCTGTTGGGAAAGAGCAAAATCCAAGTGAATATCAGGAAAGCCAAAGTGGTGCAATGAATTACCTTAAAGCAACATTAATATGGTTACACTCACCGATACGTGACACTTATCACTTCTTTATTTAGAGATTATATAACATGACAATTTTTATAGAATTATCATCTCCTCAATATCATCCTAAATTTTCAGTAGATTTGAATTCAATGAAAAATTTAAGTACAATTAAAACGTGTTCCTAATTTAACGTATGGGCAAAGTTAACAATCCAAGTGCAGCAAGTTAGAAACAGAAACAAAGCGGCGGAGAGGGGGAGAGATCCACATGATGCGAGCGCAGGAGTGGCTATGTTTTTATGAACTCTGCTGTTATTCATTTTTTAATCCTTTTTGTTTTGATCCCGATGCAAAACCTATAATTATTTGATCCTGGTGCTATGTTCCTGGAAGATTCTGGCTAGACTTTGGCGAAGCGGTGCTGAGTCAAGTCAAGAGAATGCTTGTTTGATTGAGGCGGGCAGGGTGAGGCTCAATGCACAGTGGAGGCGGCACTAGTGGGTAGGCCTTCGCTTCAGCAATATCTTGGTGCAAGATGGTGGGCATCATTTGTGAGTGAAATTGTGGATGATGATCTCAGCTCCCTGGCACAGTTTATTGGTGCTCACATTGATGAAATAAGAGAAATCCTAACGAAAATGGGTAAAGTGGAGAAGAGAACACGGTCAGTCAATTGGGGAAATCTCCCAGGTGGGAGCTCAGCTTCAGTCTGTGGGAATCTTGCTGCTGGATATGTTGACCATGCTGGTCGATTGGGGGAGATGGGCCACACAGGGCGTGTTCGCGTACCCGGTCTTAAGAGGGGAGCTGGGGTTGATTCCCAGCTGAATTGGAGAACTTGCTGCCATGCTTTTTCAATCTCGGTTTGAAGGCTGGTCGTTTTGAGTTTGATGGAACATATTGTATCCGGTCTTTGAGGCGTGAGGTTGGTCAAGCATTCCGGCCATTGGTCTTACATTGTCTTGTCCTTAATGTTCGTCTGAGAAGGTTAGAGGCAGCCTGACATGATGGGTCTTTGCCACCAGCCAGGCCCCAGGTCTCTCACCACCGGGGCTTCGGTACGGCAACGTGTGAGAGGGGTAGGGGTTCCGGTGAAACTCCTGATGGATCCTGGATGTTGCTCAAGAACTTATCATGGCTTTGGCCTTTTCCAAGCTCCATGTATGGTGATATTAATCTGTAGTTCATCAACAATCCAGAACTTGTGATTTCATCGCTGATTTCAGGTGATTGCCTTTTTTCCTGACGCGGGGAGTATGAAATATGAGCAGCGGCTTCCTCGCCCGTTATCCTACTGTGGCGCAAATCAGGCTGAGTGGGAAAGAACAAGAGGGATGTGCAGTATTTACCTAGTTTTGTTTTTATATGTGTGGTGTAATCTTCGTTTGCAATGAGGAGTAAAGTGTTTTTTAGGTACTTTTCACTTTGTTTACAGAGCTGATCAGTGCCTCAGCAGGGTGGTGGGTAGGTGGTTTTGATGTAGAGGTAGTTGGTATGGCCTCATAAATCCACATTGTGGGTGATGAAAACCTCCCTTTAAAACTATTAGTGTTGTGTATTTTAGTACTTTTGTTATTTTGGGATTATGCAATCCTTACTCAGCTCCTATGAAAGTTTGGTCAGACTATATACTAGAGCAGACTGGGTTCCTTTATCTCTTCTCTTCCATGGTTAGTGCCTCTGGTGCTGTTGGAGTTGGAGAGAAGATTGTATTGGTGCATGCCCAGGGTGTTAATCCCTCGGATATCTAACCTTTTCTGTGGTTTCTCTTCTACATTTGCTCGGCTGCGTGGGTGGTCACTTGATTAGAGTAGTTAGGGCAGTTGTAACTGCGTTTATCCGGGTGGGTGGTGGGTATGTTGGGTGATGGAGGGCCTGTTACCTGGGCACCAATACAGCCTTTTGGCCAATTATTAGCCACCAGCCAACCAATCGAATCAAGTCCCATAATCTCTCAGGAGTTGAAAGGTTCAATGCTGCTGTCTAAAGCTTGGACAGTTGTCCTATGCTGTAAACTTTTGAGTTCTGCATTTCCCTACTCGACTGAAGTACATGTCCATTAAGCATTCATGGATCAAAATGATAACAGGAAAAATAAAGAAAGGGGAATAAGGGAATAAGGAAGTGCCCTTACAACTATGTGGACTAATGACAATCTGTACTGTACCAGACTGTGAGGATGTGAGCAGAGGATTGAGGACGCTCCTGGTTAGCTGAGCTGCAGAAAATTTGTCTGGAAGATTTTATTTCTCAATCATAGTCCAATTTCACCAAAGTAAAATTGAGCACAGATTCAATTTGTACGGCTGAAACCTAGTTTCAGTTAACAGTTTATTCTTCCATATTTCTGCATCTGAACAAAGGATGAGCACAGAGGATATTCACAGCACCAACTTATACTTAATTCTTTGGGATATCATAAACAAACCACTTGCCATGATAATGGAGTTTCTTTCAAACTAATTGGTGAAAAAAAAAACTAAGGTTGACACCAGAGTTACATAATTGAGTGCTATATCTACTTTCCTTTAGCATTTAAGCTGTCATCATAGAATCTACAGTGCAGAAGGAAGCCATGTAGCCCATTGAGTCTTCACCAGCCCTTGGGAACGCACCCTACTTAAGCCTCCACTCTATCCCCGTAAACCAACCCCTCTAATGTTAGAAGAACACCCAAATAATTTTTCTCCATTTAAACAATCCTCAACCAACATGGTAGCTGCAGTAAAGACTTTAACAAGAGAACCATGACATCCACCAATATCTCTTTCACAAACCATCTCCTTGCTTCTCTCTACCATCAACCCCCATCAATCAACCTTGTAATTTGGCTGGAAAATCAAGTCAGTAGCGCAGAAGAGATTATGCTTTGCAAGTTCAACAGGGTAATCTTAATTATATTTTTTTGTAAAGTAATATTTAAAGAACATTTTAGCATTTAAAATACAGAAGCGCTTTCTTTACTGAACCATAATGAACTTTACCATTTGTCTCAGCTGTTTTTCTTTGCGAATTTCCCGATCATGGCACAAAATTTGCATTCTCTCATCTGGATCCAATACAAAGAAGATGTCGTGAATCTCATAAAGGGCAGCCCGTAACTGGAAAAGAGGAATAAAACATTACACATCATAGATCGTAGAAATTACAGTGCAGAAGGAGGCCATTCGGCCCATTGAGTCTGCACCAGCTCTTGGAAAGAGCACTCTTCATAAACCCACGCCTCCACCTTACCCCGTAGCCCAGGAACCCCATCTAACCTTTTTTGGTCACTAAGGGCAATTTATCATGCCCAATCCACTTAACGTGCACATTTTTGGACTCTGGGAGGAAACTAGAGCACCCGGAGGAAGCTCACGCAAACACAAGGGAAGCGTGCAGACTCCGCACAGACAGTGACCTAAGCCGAGAATCGAACCTGGGACCCTGGAGTTGTCAAGCAACTGTGCTAACCCCTATAAGTGCCGTTATACACTTCGATAAATTCGTACAATCTCAACATAAAATGCTGGAAAAACTCAGCAGGTTTAGCAGCATCTGTGGAGAGATTGTTAACGTTTCAAGTCGAATATTACTTCTTCGGAACTTGCTTTTATAATAAATTTGTGCAATCTGATTCAGTACCTGTGCAATGACTCTTTCGTGTAGTGAAACATCTTGGGATGAAACCACACCTCTTTTCAAGGGGGCTTCTGTCTGTAAGTTACTGATAAACTCCAAGGTATCCTTCAACAGAAGCAGACATTAGTGGTGACATGAAGTTTTCTAAATAATCATGGTCAGAAAGTTGAAAATCTATTGCAATGGTTATCTATGTAAAATAAATTGTTGTCAGCATAAAAGTTTAAAACAAATGCCATTGGGTTGAAACTTTCAAAAGAGAACGTAGAATATACCAGAAAAGGTGAAATTTGAAATGATAGTTTTGGAAGAACTAAGCAATGGGACAGCACAGACACATCAGGCCGAATGGTCGCATGATTCTATGATATGATTTTATTTCTGTAATCTCAGTGGAGTTTCTTACTTTTACCGTCTGTTGAAGCTGTTTCAATTTCTCGGTTTTCATCAGTCTCCGAGTGAGGAATCCCTTTGCCACAGCTGAAACTTTATTAAACCTCTTTTGGACCTCTGGTGCATTGATCTGAAATACAACAATTTCACAGTGATTACATTAAAACGCAAGCTTGACAAGTTTCTCAAATATTGCTTCATTCACAAAAATTAGAAATAGAAAATGAAGCAGCCACACGCAACAGGTAAGCACCTTCCTTCAAGAAGCAATCACAACTAACTTGTGACTGCCATTCATCATTTCCCAAGCCAGTAGGAAAATTCACCAAAAGTCATGGATGGCAATTAAATAACCTCTTTCGAACCCATCAGATATGAAATGGCCAAATACCGTGAGTCCAATTTCGTTTCCAGCATAATGGCTTGCACTTCAGAGCCTGCGTATATAAAAGCCTCATATACTCTTGGCTGGTGTGTACACACATGTTAATTTTGCATAAATGTATTAACACCCAAGACAGCTCTGGGACCAAGCGTGGAATTCTATTTTTCGTGCAACACCTCCTCCTCCCCTCCGCCCCCCCTCCCCCGACTTCAGCTCCCCACCACCACCAACTCAGGCAGAAAGGACTCTGTTTACTAGGGCGGGGAGGCATGGAGTGGAGCCCTGTCAATTCCACCCCAACTGTCTGAACCTATGATTGAACCCTGTGGGTCACACTTCAGACAATCAGGCAGTTCAAGATGGCTTCTCACTCGCAACTCAAAGGGCAGTTAGTGATGGGATACAAATACTGGTCTTGCCAACAACATGCACATCCATTAAAGAATTTAAAAAGTCACCCTCAAGTGTGCAAGAAAATCTCTTGCTTAACTGAACCATTTCTCATGCAAGTCAGACCATCAAATAATAAACCCTATGGGGTAATCAGCACCCTCCTCAATGGGAGGCAAAGGAGTAAAACTATCAACACCAATAATTCCCACAGATACAATATAATAACCCTGAATCTTTCCATGAGCCAAATACCCTCTTCAACACAGACATCAGGTTTAAATTCTCTACTGAGAGCAGTTTTAAATTAGCAAGTGATTTGAAGACATTCCTTTCATGAAGAAATAAATCAGAATTACACCTGGTTTTGCTGGATGCAGCTCCCAATCTGCAAAATAAAACCAAACACACCCGGTAGCTGCCAGCCCAAAGCGAAAGTAAAGCAGACAGACAGCCCAGCTCCACCCACACTGACATCAATACAGCTATTTGATAAACACCCATTTCTTAAAGATACTCTGACATGACAGGTTCCAGCCCTCAGATTTTGGGAGTAATTGGAATATAATGGGCGGGATTCTCCGGTCTCGAACGCCAAAATCAGATTCGGCGATCGGCCGGAGAATCCCGTTTACGCTGAAATCGGGGGCGGTGCCGCTTTGACAATGCTGCGCCCCAGGAGTACGCCGCGTGTCATATCGACGGCCTCAGGTCATTACCTGAGGTCCCCCCCACGTTGCTACGCCCCGACCGGCCGAGTTCCCGACTGTGTGGGTCTCTCATGCTATTTGTTGTCGGGAACTTGGCGTGGCGGCTGCGGATTGAGTCCAGCGCTGCCACAGTCAGGTGGAAACCAATCCACGGGTAGGGGGGACTTTGGCAGGGGGCTGGGGGCACTGTTGGGGGATGGTCCGGGGATCGCGAGCCTGGCCAAAGGGGGACACTATTTGGCAGGGTGGGTCCATGTTGCATGGCGCAGCCGGCATAGTAGGCCACCATCGTGCATGGCCACGGGTCATGCAATTCTCCGCCCGTATCGGCAGCTAGAGTCAGGTGCTCTACCCTGTCTGCCTGCTACCCCCACACCAAACGGAGGATCGGTGGTCATTTTGCACCGAAATATCGGTCGTAAAACGCCACCTTGGATTTGGATTTTTGTTTATTGTCACGTGTACCGAGGTACAGTGAAAAGTATTTTTCTGCGAGCAGCTCAACAGATCATTGAGTACATGGGAAGAAAAGGGAATAAAATAAAATACATAATAGGGCAACACAAAGTACACAATGTAACTACATTTTTTTTATAAATTTATATAGCCAATTCTTTTTTCCAATTAAGGGGCAATTTAGCGTGGCCAATCCACCTACTCTGCACATTTTTGGGTTGTGGGGACGAAACCCACGCAGACACGGGGAGAATGTGCAAACTCCACACGGACAGTGACCCAGAGCCGGGATCGAACCTGGGACCTCAGCGCCGTGAGGCGGTTGTGCTAACCACTAGGCCACCGTGCTACACAATGTAACTACATAAGCGCTGGCATCGGCTGAAGCACAGAGGGTGTAGGGTCATTTAGGAGACAGGACATACCCAGGGATGCCCCCAGAGATTCGTGAGGAAGACTTTGCAAGTCCACAGGACTAAAAGCCTTTGTCGTTTCCAGTACCTCGGTTGATGACGGGCGGTCGGTTTGGTTTCATTCCTATTGATTTTGTTACAACTGAGTGGCTTGCTCGGCCGTTTCAGGGGGCACGGGAGAATCAACCACATTGCTGTGGATCTGAAGTCCAGACCAGGTAAGTAAACCAGATGGGCTTTTATGACAACCAATAGTGGTTTCATGGGCATCATTAGATTTTTATTGATTGAATCTGCGTGGTGGGATTCGGACTCAGGTCCCCAGGACATTAATATAATAATTGCTTATTTTCACAAGTAGGCTTCAATGAAGTTACTGTGAAAAGCCCCTAGTCGCCAATTCCGGCGCCTGTTCGGGGAGGCCGGTACGGGTATTGAACCCACTGCTGGCATTGTTCTGCATTGCAAGCAGCTGTCTAGGCCACTGTGCTAAACCAGTCCCTTTACCCTGGGTCTCTGGATTATTAGCCCACCACCTCCTCCGAGAAGTACTGGTCGGCTGGAGAATGCCACGTCGACCTTCCTGGCTTCCATCCCGTGTGAAATGCTAATGAAAAAGGATACAGAGGAGCTTTTACAATGCTGAAGTGGCAGTCTGAATCTCATTTCATGTGGGATTGAACCCAACGTTAAAATCAGCACCTGCATTTAATTCTATATAGATTTTAAAATTGGGATTAGAGCAGTCATGCATCTTTTATTTTTTAAACAGTGCAGAAGGAGGCCATTCGGCCCACCGAGTCTGCACCAGCTCTTGTAAAGAGCACCCTACCCAAGGTCAACACCTCCACCCTATCCCCATAACCCAGTAACCCCACCCAACACTAAGGATAATTTTGGACACTAAGGGCAATTTATCATGGCCAATACACCTAACCTGCACATCTTTGTGCAGCACAAAAGAGGCATGGCTATAAATGATAGGCAATCAACTCCAGATTCTCAGAAAAACAAATGTATAACAAGCATCTTGAACATTCCAGCACATTATGCACATAGATCACAATGAAGTATTTAATTCCATCTCACCTGTGACCATCTATTCCGTGGCCTGCTCAGATAACAGGAAGACTGCATCTCGTCCAAGTCATCATCCCCAGCTCCCCATCGACTGAAAGGAAACTCGGCACTGGCCGAATTACTGGTAAATGCTGGAAAAGAAGTTGGGACACAATGCAATACCAAATTATTGGGGAAAAGGAAAAAAAACAGCCACCATGTCACTGAATATAATTAATTAATTAATTAATGTTCATGTAATTAATTAATAGAAAATTCTTCAAAGACTACGTAACCAAACATTCAGTCTATGAACACGTGATTTGGCCAATGAGCTGGAAATAAATCTGGATCTTCTCTAACTTCTGCCATAATGTCTTTACGTCTCAGAGTAGGTGGATTGCAGCTTTGTTTTACTATCTCAACTGAATGAAGATAGTACCTCCAACAATGTGGCACTTCTGCTGAACTCATTAAGAACCACCTTTGATTGTGTGTTCATGTCCTGGAGTGGAGCTTTAACACATGTCTTCTTGCCCACAGATGAAAAATGCTTCCAAATGAGCCAAACTGATATATTAAACAAACCATATCATACTGAACTCACCTTCAAAGCCAACATATAGTCAGAAGCTGATCATTTGAAGCCATTTTTGCTCGAATAAAATTTAATTATTCAGTAATTCCAAATTAAGCAACAGAACATAGTGATAATCAATTGCTTTAAAAAATGACCTAGATTATTTAAATTAAATAAAATAGCTTCCTCTAACTCAAAGTTAGTTTCCAGTATTGATAAGACTAAAACAAAATTGTACAATTGGTCGTTAAAAAACACAAACAAAAGAACAAAGCAAAGTACAGCACAGGAACCGGCCCTTCAGCCTCCAAGCCTGTGCCGATCATAAAAACAAAGCCTTCTGCCCTTACTTGGTCTGCATCCCTCCATTTCCTCCCTATCCATGTACCCTTCCGGATGTCTCTTAACTGTTGCTAATGCGCTGCTTCCACCACATCCTCTGGCAGCGAGTTCCAGGCACCCACCACTTTCTGCATGAAAAACTTTCCCCTCACATCTCCCTTAAACTGTCCCCCTCTCACCCTGACCCTGTGCCCCCTGTGTAATTGACACTTCCACCCTTGGAAAAAGCCTCTGACTATCCACCCTGTCAATACCTCTCATAATTTTGTAGGCCCTCTATCAGATGTCCCCTCAGCCTCCGTCTTTCCAGTGAAAACAATCCTAGTTTATTCAACCTCTCGTCATAGCCAACACCCTCGGAGACCAAGATTCAAGCAACGGGAAAAGTTCATGTGCTTTAATGCAGTATTCTTTTGAAACTCCGATTACCAATGTTAGGAGAATACTGGACTGATGGCCATCAACTCCATTGATCAGAGATGCATGGGGTAGTTTCATTTATTCTCCTCCAACCTAAAGAGTTTCTTTACTCAGCAACTTCCAGATGATTCCATCACAAAATTCCTTTGCTCCCTAAATCGCCTTTCCTGTTCTTCTATTTCCTAAAAGACAAAAGTTTTAAAATCAACTAGGTCAAATATATTTTCACCAATGGTTAGCAGAATCACTCAAATTATTATTTCTCTTTGCATGGAAGGCATCCAACAATCTTTCTATCATATTTGCCGCTGATGGTCGATGATGTTTAACGTTTTGGGGCCAAGTAACAACAATAGGCAATCTGAAACCTGCAACATTAATTACAAGACAAATTGGGGCAGCAGGTAGCATGGGTGGTTAGCATAAAGGCTTCACAGCTCACAGGGTCCCAGGTTCGATTCCCAGCGGGGTCACTTCTGTGTGGAGTCTGCACGTCCTCCCCTGTGTGCGTGGGTTTCCTCGGGTTGCCGGTTTCCTCCCACAGTCCAAAGATGTGCGGGTTAGGTGGATTGCCATGCTAAATTGCCCATAGTGTCCTAATAAAAGTAAGGTTAAGGGGGGGGTTGTTGGGTTACGGGTATAGGGTGGATACGTGGGTTTGAGTAGGGTGATCATGGCTCGGCACAACATTGAGGGCCGAAGGGCCTGTTCTGTGCTGTACTGTTCTATGTTAAATCAAAGGTGTTCATCAATGAAAGAGGAGTTATCTTTAGACTTAGCCAGAGGAATATTTAGATGCAGTGGGAAATTTCCAACTGCTTATCTTTAAACTAGCATCTTGATCTTTACCAGCAATCTTCAAAGAAATTCCTCTTCCTTTACACAATAAAAACACCTTCATGACAGAGAATATGATCATTCTTATTGCTTTGGATTGCAGAATAATTTCCTAACATCAACAAATAGCTGGACATGTTCAAACCTGTTATGATAGATTTTGAAAAAGGAAATTAAAGCTGCCAGACCCATAGCACCTTTGAAATATATGCCTCACTGTCACTGTCAAAAACCTGAAACTCCCCAACAGCACCATGGCCGTGGCGATAACAGTGACTGCAGCAGCCTCCTCAATTTAGACTCCATATCTTAGTTCACGTGTTGTGGAGGTGGGGGAAATGTTGAAGAAACTTCTCATGAGTCTGATACATGGTCAGGATGTGGTGGGTATGTATCAATTCAGGATGGGTACAGTCCTTGGGTCAGGAAGGGAAGGGGGCAAAAAGGTTGCTCTAGAGAGTTCGGCACCATCAAGTCAGCGCTAAACTCAATGTTGCTAACTCAGCAATTTATTTTTATTTTTAAACAAGAAAATACATTCCTATTTTATGCTTGAGAAAAAAAATAAGTCCAAAGAGCCTGTTTATTGTTCAACTGAAACCTGGTGTCAGATTTCTGAAGAGTCAGGAAGACTCTGTGGATCTTTAAAAATGGAGGGCAGGGAAATCACAACCTCATTTCTGATAGGTTCTTGCCAGCAAGGGAATGGAAACTGTAATAACAATAATTAATAATAAAGTACCATCTTCAGTTAGAAACTGGAGGCATTTACATTTTACTTGTTATTTGTGACCAAAACATTCAAGTCCTCATTAAGCCAACCTGAGCAGACAATGAATTAAGGAAAGAAAAAAAATTCATGACTTGAACTGGAAAAAGACGGTCGCAAATCTAGGGAAAGAATAAAAGCTTACAGTAGGGAATGAGCCAGTTAAATGCTGTACAACATTACTGTAATAAGACAAAAAGCTTTCAATCTATTTCCAGTAATATAGTATCCTTCCTGTAATACAGGATTATGACATTGGAAAAGGTACAAGGACTACCCATCTGTTGTTCAGTATTTAACAATGAAAACACCATCTTACAACATTTAAAAAGCGATCATTTTATTTATATTTATGTTTGTTGGTTAAAACTTTGAAGACAAGTTTCAATGTCTAACACTGTATTAAGTGGTTTCCCTACCCTTTGCAGTTTCTCTTGTTCCTTTTCTTGTTCAGCAATCAGCATAGAGAGTTGTAATGTGTGTTGTTGTTCTAATTGTTTCCGCATTTCTACAAACGCCATCATCTGCTTTGTGATGTGTTCTTCATCTGAACAATGGAGCAGAAAAAAATACATTTAGCCCTCTTCTTAAAAATACAAATAGGCCTGTATTTTGCAGTCAGCAATGAATGAACAGCACTCATCACATTTACACATGCCCACAGACATGGGTTTTTACACTGGAACTTGCAATAATTAGAAATCCATTCCAGCAAGGTGCCCTCCACAAGCATCTAGAATTACTTTGAAAGGGGCAAACACTTAACAGCCTCTTAACCAAATAGACTCTTCTGTCATACAATCTCTCCTGACTATCTCTCCTGACTATCACAGACTTTTCTTTAGTCCTTGTCCCACCCTCCCCTTGCTTAAAACCTACTCCATTTTGAAATTTTCCCACTTCTGCTTCTTCCTACCCAGTCTGAACTTGTCCTAATTTGAAATATTTCCTCAGATAGGTCCCCATAAATCGGTGCCACGCCAAATTTTAAGTTTTAATTTGTATTTGTAATTCCTCTTTCTCATATAAAGCAGCATCCTAGTGAATTGTTCTCTAAAGTCTCTTACAATGTTCAAGCCATCACTACATGCAGAAGGTTTATGCAGAATTATCGACTCTTGGCTTTTCTTTCTCTCGCATCATAAAGTCTAAAATTCCATTAGTATTTTCCTTAAAAACTACTGGATAAAGCAGAGATGATTTTTATAATCCGTGAACCCGTAGCCACAAATTTCTTTGCTCTTTCACAGCACCTAGTCTCCTTCCATTCAAAATATCAATTATTGAACGCTAATTTACTGGCCACTTTTGAAGCTTGGGTATTGATTTGAGCAATATCTCTTTGCAGCTTCTTTTGACCGTCTAAATAATTAACCTTGCCTCCTATTATCTGCTCTAGGCTTAAAGCCAAATACTCAACATACATAACGAACAGAAGGGACTCGGAAATAAACCCTGCATAATGTCATTACCCACTTCCAATAATTTAAGAAATTCCAAACACACGATGACATGAATAATCTTACCAAATGGGTATATAATTGGAATATGAATTCCAATATAGATAAACGTGTTGTTGTGCATTTGGTGGGGGGAAAAAAATCACAAAGGGATTAATCTTTGGGGAGTGGCGAAATGCTGAAGCTGCAAAAAGGATTGTACTATCAAGGCAGGTGAACCAACCTTTGTATTTGGGATGGTGGAGTAAGCGTCTCATTTCAGCTGCTCCGTGTGAGCATCCACACACAGGATGCTGAGGGGAACTGAATTCAAGTATATCAGAGTATATGAGTATATCAGGGTATATCAGTATATCAGGGTATATCAGTATATCAGGGTATATCAGTATATCAGGGTATATCAGGGTACAACAGTATATCAAGGTACATCAGTATATCAGGGTACATCAGTATATCAAGGTACATCAGTATATCAGGGTACATCAGTATATCAGGGTATATCAGGGTATATCAGGGTACATCAGTATATCAGGGTACATCAGGGTATATCAGGGTACATCAGGGTATATCAGGGTACATCAATATATCAGGGTATATCAGGGTAAATCAGTATATCAGGGTAAATCAGTATATCAGGGTATATCAGGGTATATCAGTATATCAGGGTATATCAGTATATCAGGGTATATCAGTATATCAGGGTAAATCAGTATATCAGGGTAAATCAGTATATCAGGGTAAATCAGTATATCAGGGTAAATCAGTATATCAGGGTAAATCAGTATATCAGGGTAAATCAGTATATCAGGGTAAATCAGTATATCAGGGTAAATCAGTATATCAGGGTAAATCAGTATATCAGGGTAAATCAGTATATCAGGGTAAATCAGTATATCAGGGTAAATCAGTATATCAGGGTAAATCAGTATATCAGGGTATATCAGTATATCAGGGTATATCAGTATATCAGGGTATATCAGTATATCAGGGTATATCAGTATATCAGGGTATATCAGTATATCAGGGTATATCAGTATATCAGGGTATATCAGTATATCAGGGTATATCAGTATATCAGGGTATATCAGTATATCAGGGTATATCAGTATATCAGGGTATATCAGTATATCAGGGTATATCAGTATATCAGGGTATATCAGTATATCAGGGTATATCAGGGTAAATCAGTATATCAGGGTAAATCAGTATATCAGGGTATATCAGTATATCAGGGTATATCAGTATATCAGGGTATATCAGTATATCAGGGTATATCAGTATATCAGTATATCAGGGTATATCAGTGTATCAGAGTATATCAGGGTATATCAGTATATCAGGGTATATCAGTATATCAGGGTATATCAGGGTATATCAGTATATCAGGGTATATCAGTATATCAGGGTATATCAGTATATCAGGGTATATCAGTATATCAGGGTATATCAGTATATCAGGATATATCAGTATATCAGGGTATATCAGTATATCAGGGTATATCAGTATATCAGGGTATATCAGTATATCAGGGTATATCAGTATATCAGGGTATATCAGTATATCAGGGTATATCAGTATATCAGGGTATATCAGTATATCAGGGTATATCATGGTATCAGAGTATATCAGGGTATATCAGTATATCAGTATATCAGGGTATATCAGTATATCAGGGTATATCAGTATATCAGTATATCAGGGTATATCAGTATATCAGGGTATATCAGTATATCAGGGTATATCAGTATATCAGGGTATATCAGTATATCAGGGTATATCAGTATATCAGGGTATATCAGTGTATCAGGGTATATCATGGTATCAGAGTATATCAGGGTATATCAGTATATCAGGGTATATCAGTATATCAGGGTATATCAGTATATCAGGGTATATCAGTATATCAGGGTATATCAGTATATCAGGGTATATCAGTATATCAGGGTATATCAGTATATCAGGGTATATCAGTATATCAGGGTTTATCAGTATATCAGGGTAAATCAGTATATCAGGGTAAATCAGTATATCAGGGTAAATCAGTATATCAGGGTAAATCAGTATATCAGGGTAATCAGTATATCAGGGTAAATCAGTATATCAGGGTAAATCAGTATACAGGGTAAATCAGTATATCAGGGTAAATCAGTATATCAGGGTATATCAGTATATCAGGGTATATCAGTATATCAGGGTATATCAGTATCATCAGGGTATATCAGTATATCAGGGTATATCAGTATATCAGGGTATATCAGGATATCAGGGTATATCAGGGTATATCAGGGTATATCAGGGTATATCAGGGTATATCAGGGTATATCAGGGTATATCAGGGTATATCAGGGTATATCAGGGTATATCAGGGTATATCAGGGTATATCAGGGTATATCAGGGTATATCAGGGTATATCAGGGTATATCAGGGTATATCAGTTCTAGGGATGTAGAGGAAAGGATGGCGAAGATGATTCTGGAAAAGAGCGAAAGTAACAGGGTAGTTGTTATGGGAGACTTTAACTTTCCAAATATTGACTGGGAAAGATATAGTTCGAATACATTAGATGGGTCGTTCTTTGTACAATGTGTGCAGGAGGGTTTCCTGACACAATATGTTGACAGGCCAACAAGAGGCGAGGCCACATTGTATTTGGTTTTGGGTAATGAACCAGGCCAGGTGTTAGATCTGGAGGTAGGTGAGCACTTTGGAAACAGTGACCACAATTCGGTGACCTTTACGTTAGTGATGGAAAGGGATAAGTATACCCCGCAGGGCAAGAGTTATAGCTGGGGGAAGGGCAATTATGATGCCATTAGACATGACTTAGGATGTGTAGGTTGGAGAAGTAGGCTGCAAGGGTTGGGCACACTGGATATGTGGAGCTTGTTCAAGGAACAGCTATTGCGTGTTCTTGATAAGTATGTACCAGTCAGGCAGGGAGGAAGGCGTAGAGTGAGGGAACCGTGGTTTACCAAAGAAGTGGAATCTCTTGTTAAGAGGAAGAAGGAGGCCTATGTGAAGATGAGGCGTGAAGTTTCAGTTGGAGCGCTCAAGGTGTTTCTCTGGTTGGCAATCAGTAGCTAGTGGCGTCCCTCAGGGATCCGTGTTGGGCCCACAATTGTTCACAATTTACATAGATGATTTGGAGTTGGGGACCAAGGGCAATGTGTCCAAGTTTGCAGATGACACTAAGATGAGTGGTAAAGCGAAAAGTGCAAAGGATACTGGAAGTCTGCAGAGGGATTTGGATAGGTTAAGTGAATGGGCTAGGGTCTGGTAGATGGAATACAATGTTGACAAATGCGAGGTTATCCATTTTGGTAGGAATAACAGCAAACGGGATTATTATTTAAACGATAAAATATTAAAGCATGCCGCTGTGCAGAGAGACCTGGGTGTGCTAGTGCATGAGTCACAGAAAGTTGGTTTACAGGTGCAACAGGTGATTAAGGCGGCAAATGGAATTTTGTCCTTCATTGTTAGAGGGATGGAGTTTAAGACTAGGGAGGTTATGTTGCAATTGTATAAGATGTTAGTGAGGCCACACCTGGAGTATTGTGTTCAGTTTTGGTCTCCTTACTTGAGAAAGGACATACTGGCACTGGAGGGTGTGCAGAGGAGATTCACTAGGTTAATCCCAGAGCTGAAGGGGTTGGATTATGAGAAGAGGTTGAGTAGACTGGGACTGTACTCGTTGGAATTTAGAAGGATGAGGGGGATCTTATAGAAACATTTAAATTATGAAGTGAATAGATAGGATAGATGCAGGCAGGTTGTTTCCACTGGCGGGTGAAAGCAGAACTAGGGGACATAGCCTCAAAATAAGGGGAAGTAGATTTAGGACTGAGTTTAGGAGGAACTTCTTCACCCAAAGGGTTGTGAATCTATGGAATTCCTTGCCCAGTGAAGCAGTTGAGGCTCCTTCATTACATGTTTTTTAAGGTAAAGATAGATAGTTTTTTGAAGAATAAAGGGATTAAGGGTTATGGTGTTCGGGCCGGAAAGTGGAGCTGAGTCCACAAAAGATCAGCCATGATCTCATTGAATGGCGGAGCAGGCTCGAGGGGCCAGATGGCCTACTCCTGCTCCTAGTTCTTATGTTCTTATGGTGGACCCAGCAGGGTCACCAACACCAGCCCACTCGCCGATGGAACAACTAATGGAGGTTCTCTCTCCGGAGCTCCAGAAACACAGACTCGATAAAAGACGACCTTATGTTGGTCATGAGGTCTGCAATAGAGGCTGTGCTGGCTCCCATTGAGGGAGCAATGGGCAAAGTGGAATGGAGACAGGAGGCAGGTGGGGCGGGGAAATAGAGAACAGAAACCACCACCCCCCCCATTAGAATAGTCACCTGGAACGTGAGGGGGCTTCACAGACCGGGAAAGACCCCAAGTGTTTGCCCATCCAAAAAGCCTGAAAGTCGGCATAGTCTTTCTTCAGGATCACATTTAAGAGAGAAGGAATGACTAATGGCAAGGAAAAGTTGCGTTGGGCAGAGTTATCAGGCATGCTTTGACACAAGGATGAGGGGGTGGCCATACTGCTCGGCAAAAGGAGCCTTCACAGCAAATACCATAGTGATGGACTCAGGGGGACAATATGTAATGGTTGCCGGGACCCTGGAAGGGGCCCTAACTATATATGGCCCAAACTGGGATGATACCAAGTTCATTAATAATAATGGTGGAGATCCCCAACCTCGACTCCCACCAATTAATCATGGGGTGGTATAGGGGGGATCAGTGAAGGAGAGGCATCCAGAGGGGATACAGAGAGCACACTCTCACTGTATGCGGATGACCTGCTCTTCTCTGCCTCAAGCCCCCTAGCCGGCATGGGAAGGATAATGGAACTTCTAAGAAAGCTCGAAGCCTTCTCAGGAAACAAATGTAACCGGAGCAAGAGCAAAATCTTCACCGAGAACTCCCAGGGTAAAGAAGCAGAACTGGGAACGCTGCCGTTCAAACTGGTACAAACCAAGTTTAAATACCCGGGGATCCAGATCGCCCACAACTGGAACGGATCCATAAGTGGAACCTGTTAAGCCGAGTGGAGGAGGGAAAGAGACACCTATGGAGCTCGGACTCGCTCCCCGCTCTCCCTGACAGGAAGAGTGCGGACAATCAAAATAAACGTGCTGCCAAGATTCCTCTCTCTATTCAGATCCCTCCCAATCCTCATCCCCAAAGCCTTCTTCACCAAGGTAGATAAGTTAATCAGGGTGTCGTGTGAGTAGGAAAAAAATCCCGGATCCGCAAAAGCGTCTTATAAAGAGGGCAGAGCACGGTGGCCCTGACGCTTCCGAACCTCCTCCTCGGAGATGGCTGGGAGAACCGGAGGCGGAATGGGTGCAGATGGAGGAGACCTCCTGTATTGGGACATCCCTACGGGCACTGGCCACAACCCCACTCCTATTCCCCCTGCGGGGTGGTGACGAGGCTAAGGACCTGGAACCGGCTCAGGCATCATTTCAAACCTGCCGACATGTCCGCTGGGGTCCCCCATTTGCAAAAACCATAAATTCATCCTGGCAAAAATAGACGCCACCTACAAAATATGGAAACAGGACAGAGGGGTACTGACAGTACGTAGACGGTAGAGTAACGACCCTGGGAAAACTATCAGAGAAGCTCCAGCGTTTTGACTAGCTGACTGTTCACCTCCCTTACCTGTGCTATCTCATTCATGGCAGCCTCTTCCTGAATTGTACAAGGTCTCCTGTGTCTGCCATAGCTGGTTCACTGCTTTCCCTGTGGAAAGCAGGTCAAATTCCATTTGTATCTTTTTCTTCTCTGCCAGCAGCTCCAACCTCACGTCCATGTTGTGTGGCTCGTGGTCTGAGATAACTATTGCGGAGTATTCCACCACGACCAACCCTGGAAGCACCAGCTTAGCCGCTACAAATAAGCCTATGCTGGAGTCGGTTTTGCGAACATGGGAGGAGGAGTCCTCCCTTGGATGGTTGAATCTCCACAGCCCCCCCTTACATACGACTGCTGGACTTCTTACGCAAGGAGACCGCAACATTCCCCCAGCTACCCGGACACTCCCTACTGGACAGACTGCTAGCAGCAGACAAATTAGGGGACGGTAAATGTGTCGACATGCACGTTAGAAAAGGTAAGGGTCCCACTGGACGAGACACGAGAAAACTGGGAGGAAGAGCTCGGCATAGAGATTGGGGGATGACTCTGGATTAAAGAACTGCATAGGGTGAAGTCCACCTCCTCATACGCAGGGCTGAGCTAATCGCAACTAAAGGTGGCGTACCTGACCAGTACATGCATGAGCGGGTTCTTCCCGAGGTGGAGGATGGTGCCGGGGTGGTCTGGTCAACCAAACCCACATGTTCTGGTCCTGCCCCAAACTTGTCAGGCACTGGACCAGCTTTTTTGAGGACATGTCTGTTCATGGCAGTCTTTGGGGTGTCAGAACAGCCAGAACTCTTTATGGGGAGAGGGGCAGACCCCTTTGTCTCCCTGATTGCCCGCCAGAGACTGTCTGACTTTGCAGAATTCCGGAAATAGGAAAAAAATTAAATTTGCGATCAGGGGATCGGAAGAAAGCTTCCAAAACACATGGAGGCAATTCACCAGCTTGTTCGTGACCAGCAACTAGGAAACTGGGGAGTGAAAGGGTGCAGTGAAAGAGGACGCAGCACCCAAAACACAGGGGAAATATACACAACAGCGGGGACACGGGAGCCCACAAGCAGCGCTGCAGAAGCACACACCCACCAAAAGAAGGGCAAGTTCTGCAGACGAGGCCTCCGCACCCTCGTGGGCCTCGCTCTAGTCAACAGCAAGCTGGATACTCTGCTCCCCCACAGGTGACAACAGAGAGGGGTCTCTACTCATCACCCTGGAACATAGAGCTACCAGGCCGGAATGATCCACTAACACAGACCACACTGGTAAAATGCACAGCACAGGTACAACTGAACCGCATAGTCGGCAGGGGGAGTCGAAGGAAGCAAAATATTTATTTATGTCACCATGTCTATTTCCCTTTAAGTACTTTGATCATATTTCTAGTATGTTTACTACAATGGTGTAGCTTCACAGGAAATACACTGCAGAAGAGGTCCTAAGAACATAAGAACTAGAACATAAGAACATAAGAACTAGGAGCAGGAGTAGGCCATCTGGCCCCTCGAGCCTGCTCCGCCATTCAATTAGATCATGGCTGATCTTTTGTGGACTCAGCTCCACTTTCCGGCCCGAACACCATAACCCTTAATCCCTTTATTCTTCAAAAACTATCTATCTTTACCTTAAAAACATGTAATGAAGGAGCCTCAACTGCTTCACTGGGCAAGGAATTCCATAGATTCACAACCCTTTGGGTGAAGAAGTTCCTCCTAAACTCAGTCCTAAATCTACTTCCCCTTATTTTGAGGTTATGCCCCCTAGTTCTGCTGTCACCCGCCAGTGGAAACAACCTGCCCGCATCTATCCTATCTATTCCCTTCATAATTTTAAATGTTTCTATAAGATCCCCCCTCATCCTTCTAAATTCCAACGAGTACAGTCCCAGTCTACTCAACCTCTCCTCATAATCCAACCCCTTCAGCTCTGGGATTAACCTAGTGAATCTCCTCTGCACACCCTCCAGCGCCAGTACGTCCTTTCTCAAGTAAGGAGACCAAAACTGAACACAATACTCCAGGTGTGGCCGCACTAACACCTTATACAATTGCAACATAACCTCCCTAGTCTTAAACTCCATCCCTCTAGCAATGAAGGACAAAATTCCATTTGCCTTCTTAATCACCTGTTGCACTTGTAAACCAACCTTCTGTGACTCATGCACTAGCACACCCAAGTCTCTCTGAACAGCGGCATGCTTTAATATTTTATCGTTTAAATAATAATCCCGTTTGCTGTTATTCCTACCAAAATGGATAACCTCACATTTGTCAACATTGTATTCCATCTGCCAGACCCGAGCCCATTCACTTAACCTATCCAAATCCCTCTGCAGACTTCCAGTATCCTCTGCACTTTTCGCTTTACCACTCATCTTAGTGTCATCTGCAAACTTGAACACATTGCCCTTGGTCCCCAACTCCAAATCATCAATGTAAATTGTGAACAATTGTGGGCCCAACACGGATCCCTGAGGGACACCACTAGCTACTGATTGCCAACCAGAGAAACACCCATTTATTCCAACTCTTTGCTTTCTATTATTTAACCAATCCTCTATCCATGCTACTACTTTACCCTTAATGCCATGCATCTTTATCTTATGCAGCAACCTTTTGTGTGGCACCTTGTCAAAGGCTTTCTGGAAATCCAGATATACCACATCCATCGGCTCCCCGTTATCTACTGCACTGGTAATGTCCTCAAAAAATTCCACTAAATTAGTTAGGCATGACCTGCCTTTAACGAACCCATGCTGCATCTGCCCAATGGGACAATTTCTATCCAGATGCCTCGCAATTTCTTCCTTGATGATAGATTCCAGCATCTTCCCTATTACCGAAGTTAAACTCACTGGCCTATAATTTCCTGCTTTCTGCCTACCTCCTTTTTTAAACAGTGGCGTCACGTTTGCTAATTTCCAATCCACCGGGACCACCCCAGAGTCTAGTGAATTTCGGTAAATTATCACTAGTGCATCTGCAATTTCCCTAGCCATCTCTTTTAGCACTCTGGATGCATTCCATCAGGGCCAGGAGACTTGTCTACCTTTAGCCCCATTAGCTTGCCCATCACTCCCTCCTCAGTGATAACAATCCTCTCAAGGTCCTCACCTGTCATAGCCTCATTTCTATCAGTCGCTGGCATGTTATTTGTGTCTTCCACTGTGAAGACCGACCCAAAAAACCTGTTCAGTTCCTCAGCCATTTCCTCATTTCCCATTATCAAAACTCCCTTCTCATCCTCTAAAGGACCAATATTTACCTTAGCCACTCTTTTTTGTCTTATATATTTGTAAAAACTTTTACTGTCTGTTTTTAAATTCTGAGCAAGTTTACTCTCATACTCTATCTTACTCTTCTTTATAGCTTTTTTAGTAGCTTTCTGTTGCCCCCTAAAGATTTCCCAGTCCTCTAATCTCCCAGCACTCTTTGCCATTTTATATGCTTTTTCCTTCAATTTGATACTCTCCCTTATTTCCTTAGATATCCACGGTCGATTTTCCCTCTTTCTTCCGTCCTTCCTTTTTGTTGGTATTCCTTCCTTTTTGTTGGTACAGCCAACAGCCCATCAAGTCTACACCAATGCATGAAAGACACCTGACCTACCCACCTAATCCCATTTGCCAGCACTTGGCCCATAGCCTTGAATGATGGGCCAAGTGCTCATCCAGGTACTTTTTAAAGGATATGAGGCAACGTGCCTTTTGTAATCTATGCACTGATTGATAAAAGCAAGTGTCCTATTACCACCCTATTAACCTGTCCTTCTGCCTTCAGACATGTCTGGACAAAGACACCAAGGTCCCTTTGTTCCTCAGAACCTTCTAATGTCAGGCCATTCATTGAATATTTGTCAAATTACTCCTTCCAAAGTATATCATATCACCTGACACTTTTTCAGGATTAAATTCCATCTGTCACTTATCCGCCCATTTGACCATCCCGTCTCTATCTTCCTGTAACCCAAGACACTCAACCTCACTGTTAACCACCCGGCCAATCTTTTTCAATGCCAGCAGTGCGGGTTCAATTCCCGTACCGGCCTCCCCAAACAGGTGCTGGAATGTGGCGACTAGGCGTTTTTCACAGTAACTTCATTGAAGCCTACTCGTGACAATAAGTGATTATTATTATTGTCATCCGCAAACTTACTGACCCTACCAACAACCCCCCCCCCCCCCCCCCCCCCCCCCCCCCCCCCGCATGGTCATCCAAGTCTTTTATATAAATGACAAATAATAGGGGACCCAGCACAGATCCCTCTGGGCTTGTTTATAGTTTATAGTAGGCTTGGTACAAGTGTATTTGGATGATACTGTTCATGTGCTTTTCTTTATTTTCTGTTATAAATATAAATGAAAATTTTCAATAAAAACATGCCCTAAAAAATGCTCAACAAAAAACAGACCACCAACTAGTGGAAGGGAGATAGAGGAACAAATTTGCAAAGAAATTACAGAAAGATGCAAGAATGAAGGAGTAATTATAATGAGGGACTTCAATTATCCAAATATAGACTGGGATAGAAATAGTGTAAAGGGACAAGAGGGGGAGAGGGCCTGGATTGTGTTCAAAGTAATTTGCTGCAGCAGAATGTTTGCGGTTTAATGAGAGGGTAGACATTATGGAACCTGGTTCTGGAGATCAAACAACAGTGGGAGAGCATTTAGGGTTAGGAGGGAGGAATTTAAACCCTTATCCCCAGGGCATTAGCCTGGGTCACTAGTCTAGTGATATTACCACAATGTCACCATGTATACTTCCCCCTCCTTTCCCCCACTTCATTCAGTTCAACATTGATTTCAGCAAAGGCTGAAAGAGAAAGGTCAAAGGCTAAACTCAGAATGAATGTGTGGCCAGTCAGAGTAGGACAGAGGGTTCATGATCACAGAATCTCTAAAGTGCAGGAGGCCTTTCGTCCCATAGAATCTGCACCCTTCAAAAGACCCAACCCAGGCCCAAACCAGTGCCCTACCCCCGTGGTCCCACCGAACCTTTTGGACACTAAGTGGCAATTTAGCATGGCCAATCCACCCAACCTGCACATCTTTGGACTGAGAGAGGAAACCCACGCAGACACGGGGAGAACGTGCAGACGCCGCACAGTCACCGAAGGCTAGAATTGAACCTGGGACCCTGGCGCGGTGAGGCAGCAGTGCTAACCACTGTGGCGTTTGAACAGGCATAAAACCAAAAGTGAAAATTCAACCTGCGACAAATATTAGGATGAGGTTTGTACAGATGATTGTAGCAGTTAAGTGTGCATCTGCTACTCTGTTGTGTCACATTAATGAATCTAAAATAAACCAGCGACCTGACTCTACATTGACCTGACCTCACCCAGAGCATACATCAATGAAGGTTGATTAGTCACACTGATCACGATGCCTAATTTACACTCCAGAGTTATTCTATTATGCTTCCGATATTGACCCCGGTTTGGCTCTCAGTGCTATAAGAATGACCTTATCCGTTCACCTCTGCTACAGCTGCCTAGAGACTGAGGGCTTGTCAGTGGGAATTTCCACCAACCAGGTGCTTCATCTAGCCTGGTGCCCTCGACGAGAAATCTGTGGCATCCGAGTAGGTCAGGCAACAGTGAGGTTCTCCTACTAGTAAGATTGAAGTATCTCCCTGAGACACAGACTAAAAACCAGGAGGTTCAAAAATATAAATCACATATGGTAGGCAAAATATATGTTGGTACATAGGAATGGGATAAAGAAAGAGATAAAAGAAAACAAACAGAAAAATTAAAAATATATTTTTTGATTTTGTTAATTTTCTTCAAATGAATGAGACCCCAAGAGTTAATTTTTCAGGACAACCAAGGTTATTCATTGGTAATTGTTGGTTAATGCAATTCCTCCTCATCTCTGTCTTAAATAGACAATTCCTTACCCTGAGATTATGCCCTCTGGTCATAGAGTCTCCCACAAGAGGAAACTAATTACATATTATTATTAGATTGTATTAATATATTTGCAAGGGAAAACACAGAACTGACAATGTAGCACTGCCACACCATCAGTAATATCTCAGACAGGCCATGGTTAGGAAAGAGAATTTAATCCTCTGTACCTCAAGATAAAGTTGTTCTTACCTAAAGCATTAATATAGCTTGTTGAAGTTACTTCATTTTCACTCCTGCAAACAGAAACTCTTTGATATCTCTCCTCTCGAATCCACCTACTCATCTCCTGAGAATTTGAGCCTGCAGTTTCAACAACGGACAGTTCATTTTCTTTGGCATCTAAAGTATCCAGAGCTAGCTTGCGTTTGGCTTTAGCTTCTATGCTGCTTTGTAGACTTGTTTCATTTTCTGAGGGTGTAACTGTGAGGTCCATTTGTTGTCTTGTATATTGAGTCTGCAGCAACACTGGAGATGGATGTTCGACATCATAGGATTTGTTAAGCTCAATAGGTGAACTTTGTTTGGCCTTCTCAGGCAGACTGCCAGTCTTATGGCCACTGAGCTTAAGTTCATTCTGGGTTTCTAAAGGCGGAGTTATTTCCGGATGATCGAGGTGTAATGGAGATGCTCTTTCCAAATCACACAAATCTTTCGGAATCAAGCTCCTCAATGGCACTTGAACTTCATTCCCAACAATGGCTCCAAACATTTTTATGTCAGATTTTCCAGAAGGTTCAGCACACAAAAACTGTGAGCAACTTTTTGTTGGAATGTCATGTAACCTTCCCAAACCTGCTGGAATATCCTGCACTTTCCCTTGATTATTTTCCATTTCTTTTTGCTTGACTGCTATTAAAGCTTCATTTGAAACTGCTCTCTTTATGCTATGATCACTAATATTCATTTTACCTTGCTGAGTCCCAGGCAGCCCTCTAAACTTTTCTTTTGGACTTAGCTCATAAGCATTCACTGGGTTATTAATGACAATGTGGGTGGATGCCCTGGGACGTCTTTGGTGCATTTTGGGACTGCGACTTGGTTCAGGGTTGGGCAGTTTAGCATATGAGCCCATTAAACTTTTAAGCAAGCTGTTTTCATTGGTCATCCAATCTTCATCTGAATCGGATTCTCTGGATAAACCTCTCATTATCTTTGCTGGAAAGTCTACTTTTGATGAACTGCATAAAGCTGAAGTGGGCAGACTAACTGCTCTCTTATCAGACAATTCAAAGCTTTCTCTGCTTGTAGAGGCAACTTGCGGCTGTGGAAATGACCTTGCACTGCTCGATTTGTCAACTCTCACAGGACTGGAGCTTTTGTTCGAAATCCTGTTCCTTTCTCTTTCCCAGTCATTGATTTTAACACCTTCATTTTCTTTATCAGAATGGCTTTCGTTTGCACCTTCCTTGGGAGCGTTTTTCCCATTGCGCCGATTTTGTTCCCGCTCTACATATTCTCTTGACTTTTTAAGCAGATTCTGAAGACTCATTGCATAGTGATCAGGAGATTCCTTGATAGGTGACATCACAGTTTCAGATTCTTCATTCTTAGGATCCACACAAACAGAAAGCCTGTCATCGGATTGGATACTGCAAATGGCTTTAGGAAGGTCACTTACTTGAGGGGAAGAAATAGACTTTTCAGAGTATCCCACAGTAATCTCTTCCTTTAATTTCAACAATGTCTTAGTTGATAGAACGGTACCATCAGGTTTGTCAGAACAGCTTGGGGAAAGTGAAGAACGGTCAGTATGCTGTGTTGTAGTGAAGTCATTTGTTGGACCAGGTTTTGTTGCCGGTCGAGTAAGAGGGTCTTTGACATATTCGGTGGTACTTGGCACTTGGCATACCTTCAGAAAAAAGGTTTTCAAAAATCAGGATCGACAAAGTAATAATGTTCTCCTCATTTGTAAAATATGTGTACCTGTAAAACAGGCAATTATATAATGCTATTTCCTCGGTACATTATTGAGCAGTTAATAACTGAGAAAAATTTTTAAAAGTGTATTTTAAACATCAGACAAAATTGATATCTTAGCCTTTCAAAAAAAAAAGGGTAGCCACTTATAATGATTATACGTAACCAGAAAGCAAGATCTTCAGTGAAACAGAGACTGCAGGAGGTCCATTGGAAGTGAAGCAGAAAGTTTAATGTTTGTTGGCAACCACTGGTAACGGAACCATTAAAATCCCATCTCATGTTTTGCTTTTGGTATCCAAGTACACAATTGTAAACAAAATAAGATAAGCCTTCTAAAGCAGTTAGGAAACAGGGAAGTATTTTTACTGTCTGTAATCATTGCCCCTTATGAATTGCTAACTGTAGGAGTAAAATTGGATTAAGGAAGAGAACACTTTATTTGCAATAACAAATAATTTGGGGAAAACAACTAAGTGTTCAGACGGCAAAAACAAATTTAATTACTACTTGCATCTGTCAGTCAGTCCAACTCTTTAAAAAAAAAAAGAGTTGTTATATCAGAATTCCATTGAACTCATGATTAACTCAATCATGCCAGTGCTGAAATGGCTCCATTATGAAGATGTAAAAATATTCATCATATAACCTGGGCAGGTAGGAGAGGAATCTGATGCAGGGCCTCGTCACGTTGGGTCTATGGTCTTTTATTAAAAGCACAGATGTATCAAAAATACTGGTGGTGGGCACTCACACTCATGCTTTATCACAGAAAGATGATTGGCAGGATGACCGTGTCCACCGGAAACAGGATACAGTAATATTTTGAGACATCACCAGATTAGTCAACCAAATGCCAGACAAACAGTCCAGAGAATGCAACGTTAAATCCCAGCATGGCAATTAGAGAATTTGGAAATATTCTGAAATATAAATGACTGTGAAGTTGTTGGGTTGTCGCAAAAACTGAACCGGTTCACAAATGTCCTTTAAGGATGAGAAGCTGCTGCCCTTCCCCAGTCGAGGCTGTACATGAGTAAAGTCCTACGCCGAGGTGTTACTCTGAACTGACCTTTGAAGTAAGACGGAAAATACTGGATAAACCCAGGAGGTTTGGCAGCATCTGTAGACGGGTCAACGGACTCTTAACGTTAACTCTTTCTCTCTCCACAGATGTTGCCAGACCTGCTGAGTTTATTCAGCATTGTCTGTCTTTAATTCAGATTTCCAGCATACACAGTATTCTGCTTTTATCTGATCTCAATTGTTCCAAATGGCTAAAAACTAATGCCAGATGGACCCACTCAGCTGCAGACAGAGCATCAAATCACAACACAAAGGCACAATCTGCCCTGCCGCATCTGCATTAACAGCCGAGGATCGGGGACCAGGAACAAAGTCAAGCAACAACCTACCAGACAAACTCCCAATTATAGAACCAGAGAAATGTTAGTGCAGAAAGAGGCCATTCTGTCCTTTGTGTCTGCGCTGGCCAAAAAAAGGAGAAAAGCCTTTCATTGGAATCCAGCATCTGATCCATCACCTTGCAGGTTCCAACTCTGCCGATGCAGATCCAGGTTCCTTATCAATGAATTGAGCGTTTCAGCCTCAACCACCAAACCAGACACCACCACCCTCTGGGTGAAAACAACTTTCCTCATATCCCCTCTATCCTTCTACCAATCACCTTAAATCTATGCCCCCCCCCCCCCCCCCCCGCCCCCTCACCTCGAGGAAAACAAGAGTTTCCTGTCTACCGTCTAGGCCCCTCAATCAGGCCACACCTTAGTCTCCTCTGTTCGAAAGGGAAACACCCCCAGCCTATCTAATATCTCTTCAGCTGCTATTTTCAAGCCCTGGTAACATTGTAAATCTCCTCTGCACCCTCTCTCCAGAGCATCATGACCTTCCTGTAATGTGGTGACCAGAACTGTACACAAAACCCCAGCTGTGGCCTAACCAGGTTTTATACAGTCCCAGCATTGCACACCTGCTTTTGTATTCAATACCTCACCCAATGAAGGAAAGCATTCCATGTGCTTTCTTAACCACCTCGTCCACCTGTCCTGCTACCTTCAAGGACCTGTGGACATGCAATCCCAGGCCTCTCATTCCTCAATCTCTCAATATCTTCCCATTTATTGAGTATTCGCTTCCCATTCAAATGCATTACCTCATACTTTTCCAGATTGAATTCCATTTGCTACTTTCCTGCCCACTCAATCAAACCATTGATCTCATTCTGGATCTGACAGCTTTCCTCTTCACTATCAACTACACAGTCAATTTTTTTTGTCACCTGTAAATTTCCCAGTCATTCCACCCACATTTAAGTCTAAAATATTAATATATACACAACAAACAGCAAGGTCCCCAACACTGAGCCACTGTAAACCTGTTTTCTATTTGCAAAAATATGCAACGACCATTGCCCTTTGTTTCCTGCCAATTCCTGAGTCAATTGTGGATCCAACCTGACACTTTCCCCTGTATCTCCGGAGATCTGTGATTACTAGAGGCTTTACACAGTAACTTTATTGAAGCCTACTTGTGACAATAAGCGATTATTATCTCACTAACCTGCCCAGTCTGTCAGTGGGCCCTTTCCATATACTCAAAGCACAGAAAAGGCCCTTTGGCCCATCACGTCTGCACTGATCAAAAACAACAACCTAACTAACAGGTTTTAAATTGGCAATTTGGTACAGGGTTATGGAGAACGGGCAGGACAATGGAGTTAAGGCCAGGATGGAGTCAGCCATGGTTGAATGGCGGAGCAGACTCGACGAGTCTAATGGCCTAATTCTGCTCCTATATCAACAAACAATAAAGAACAAAGAAAAGTACAGCATAGGAACAGGCCCTTCAGCCCTCCAAGCCTGTGCCGACCATGCTGCCCGACTAAACTACAATCTTCTGCACTTCCGGGCTCCGTATCCCTCTATTCCCATCCGATTCATGTATTTGTCAAGATGCCCCTTAAACGTCACTATCGTCCCTGCTTCCACCACCTCCTCCGGCAGCGAGTTCCAGGTACCCACTAACCTCTGTGTAAAAAAACTTCCCTCGTACATCTACTCTATACCTTGCCCCTCGCACCTTAAACCTATGCCCCCTAGAAATTGACCCCTCTACCCTGGGGAAAAGCCTCCGACTATCCATTCTGTCCATGCCCCTCATAATTTTATAGACCTCTATCAGGTCGCCCCTCAACCTCCGTCGTTCCAGTGAGAACAAACCGAGTTTATTCAACCGCTCCTTATAGCTCACAGAACAATACCTTTCACTGTACCTCAGTACACGTGACAATAAATCTGATATGGTAATAAGCCATCGGTTCAATACCAAGAACGCCCCTAGCTCCAGATGTGGTCTCACCAGTACCTTGTACAGCTGCAGCAAGGCCTCCCGACTCGGATACTCCAACCCCCTTGAAATAGGGGACAACATTCTATTAACCTTCCCGATTACCTGCTGCACCTGTGCTAGCTTCCTGTGTTTCATGCACAAGTACCTCCAAATCTCTGTTGCAGCTTTCTGCAGTTTTGCTCCATTTAAATAAGACTCTGTTCTTTTGCTCTCCCTTCCAAAATGAACTTCACATTTTCCCACATATCCTACCGGTTCTGGGGGGAGGTGGGACTACTACAAATTGGATGATCTACACCTGGGCCGGACTGGAACCAATGTCCTTGGTGGTGTTTTTGCTAACGCTGTTGGGGAGGGTTTAAACTAATGTGGCAGGGGGATGGGAACCAAATGAGGAGGTTAGTGGACAGTAAGGAGGTAGTAACTAAAGCCTGTAAGGAACTAGATCATGAAGTCAGCGTGACTAAGGGGAAGAGTAGGCAGGGAGCAGATGATAAACGCAAAGGGACTGGTGGTCTGAGGTGCACTTGTTTTAATGCAAGAAGTGTAGTAGGTAAGGCAGATGAACTTAGGGTTTGGATTAGTACTTGGGAGTATGATGTTATTGCTATTACTGAGATTTGGTTGAGGGAAGGGCATGATTGGCAACTAAATATCCCAGGATATTGATGCTTCAGGCGGGATAGAGAGGGAGGTAAAAGGGGTGGAGGAGTTGCATTACTGGTCAGAGAGGATATCACAGCTATGCTGAAGGAGGGCACTATGGAGGACTCGAGTAGTGAGGCGATATGGGCAGAGCTCAGAAATAGGAAGGGTGCGTTAACAATGTTGGGGCTGTACTACAGACCTCCCAACAGCGAGCGTGAGATAGAGGTACAAATAGGTAAACAGATTATGGAGAGGTGTAGGAGCAATAGGGTGGTGGTGAAAGGAGATTTTAATTTTCCCAACATTGACTAGGATACACTTAGTGTCAGGGGTCTAGATGGAGCAGAATTTGTAAGGAGCATCCAGGAGGGTTTTCTAGAGCAGTATGTAAATAGTCCAACTCGGGAAGGGGCCATACTGAACCTGTGTTGGGGAATGATCCCGGCCAGGTGGATGAAGTTTCAGTCGGGGATTACTTTTGGAATAGTGATCACAATTCCGTAAGTTTTAGAATACTGATGGACAAAGACGAGAGTGGTCCTAAAGGAAGAGTGTTAAATTGGGGAAAGGCCAACTCTATCAAAATTCGGCAGGAGCTGGGGAATATGGATTGGGAGCAGCTGTTTGAAGGTAAATCCACATTTGATATGTGGGAGGCTTTCAAAGAGAGGTTGATTAGACTGCAGGACAGGCATGTCCCTGTGAAAATGAGGGCTAGAAATGGCAAGTTTACAGAACTATGGATGACAGGTGAAATTGTGAGACTAGCTAAGAGGAAAGAGGAAGCATACATAAGGTCTAGGTGACTGAAAACAGACAAAGCTTTGGAAGAATATCGGTAATGTAGGGCCAATCTGAAACGAGGAATCAAGAGGGCTAAAAGGGGTCTTGAAATATCTTTAGCAAACAGGGTTAAGGAAAATCCCAAAGCCTTTCATTCATATATAAGGGGCAAGAGGGTAACTAGAGAAAAAGTTGGACCACTCAAGGACAAAGGAGGAAAGTTCTGCGTGGAGTCAGAGAAAATGGGTGAGATTCTTAATGAGTACTTTGCATCGGTATTCACCGAGAAGAGGGACATGACGGATGTTGAGGTTAGGGATAGATGTTTGATTACTCTAGGTCAAGTCGGCATAAGGAGGGAGGATGTGTTGGGTATTCTAAAAGGCATTAAGGTGGACAAGTCCCAGGTCCAGATGGGATTTATCCCAGGTTACTGAGGGAAGCGAGAGAGGAACTAGCTGGGGCCTTAACAGATATCTTTGAAGCATCCTTGAACATGGGTGAGGTACCGGAGGACTGGAGAATTGCTAATGTTGTCCCCTTGTTTCGGAATGGTAGCAGGGATAATTCAGATAATTATAGACCAGTGAGCCTGACATCAGTGGTAGGGAAACTGCTGGAGAAGATACTGAGGAATAGGATCTCTTCCCATTTTGGGTGGATTGGTCATGATAAATTGCCCTTAGTGTCCAAAATTCTATGATTAACCTAGGACAAAAGTTTGGCACAACATCGTGGGCTGAAGGGCCTGTTCTGTGTTGTATTTCTCAATCTATCTATTTATTTGGAAGAAAATGGGCTTATCAGTGATAGGCAACATGGTTTTATGCAGGGAAGGTCATGTCTTACCAACTTAATAGAATTCTTTGAGGAAGTGACAAAGTTGATTGATGAAGGAAGGGCTGTAGATGTCATATACATGGACTTCGGTAAGGCATTTGATAAGGTTCCCCATGGTAGGCTGATGGAGAACGTGAAGTCTCATGGGGTCCAGGGTGTATTAGCTAGATGGATAAAGAACTGGCTGGGCAACAGGAGACAGAGTAGTCGTGGAAGGGAGTTTCTCAAAATGGAGAACTGTGACCAGTGGTGTTCCACAGGGATCCGTGCTGGGACCACTGTTGTTTGTGATATACATAAATAATCTGGAGGAAGGTATAGGTGGTCTGATTAGCAAGTTTGCAGATGACACTAAGATTGGTGGAGTAGCAGATAGTGAAGGGGACTGTCAGAGAATACAGCAGAATATAGATAGATTGGAGAGTTGGGCGGAGAAATGGCAGATGGAGTTCAATCCGGGAAAATGAGAGGTGATGCATTTTGGAAGATCCAATTCAAGAGCGAACTATACGGTAAATGAAAAAGCCCTGGGGGAAATTGATGTACAGAGAGATCTGGGTGTCCATTGCACCCTGAAGGTGGCTGCACAGGTCGATAGAGTGGTCAAGAAGGCATACAGCATGCTTGCCTTCATCGGAAGGGGTATTGAGTACAAGAGTTGGCAGGTCATGTTACAGTTGTATAAGACTTTGGTTCGGCCACATTTGGAATACTGCGTACAGTTATGGTCGGCACATTACCAGAAGGATGTGGATGCTTTGGAGAAGGTGCAGAGGAGGTTCAACAGGATGTTGCCCAGTATGGAGGGCACTAGCTATGAAGAGAGGTTGAGTAGATTAGGATTATTTTCATTAGAAAGACAGAGGTTGAGGGGGGACCTCATTGAGGTCTACAAAATCATGAGAGGTATAGACAGGGTGGATAGCAAGAAGCTTTTTCCCCCCCAGAGTGGTGGACTCAATTACTAAGGGACACGAGTTCAAGGTGAGGGGGGAAAAGTTTAAGGGAGATATGCTTGGAAAGTTCTTTACGCAGAGGGTGGTGGGTGCCTGGAACGCATTGCGGGCGAAGGTGGTAGAGGCGGGCACAATAGCGACTTTTGAGATGTATCTAGACAGATACATGAATGGGCAGGGAGCAGAGGGATACCGATCCTTAGAAAATAGGCGACAGTTTTAGATAGAGGATCTGGATCAGCGCAGGCTTGGAGGGCCGAAGGGCCTGTTCCTGTGCTGTAATTTTTCTTTATTCTTTGTTCACATTATACTCCATTTGCTCTCTTACTTAACCTATCAATATCTCTTTGCAAACTGTTTGTATCCATCTCACAACTTTCTTTTTCACCTATTTTTGTGCCGAGTGAAAATGTGGCTATAATACATTGGTTTCCCTCCTCCAAGTCATTAATATATCTATTGTAAACAGTTGCGGTTCCAGCACTGATCCCTGTGGAACCCACTGGTTACAGGTCACCAACCTGAAAAAGTCATTTATCCCCACTCACTGTTTCCTGCCCATTAGCCAATTTTCTGTCCATACCAGTATACTACCTCCAGCACCATGGGATCTTACCTTATATATATATTTATTATTGTCACAAGTAGGCTTACATTAACACTGCAATGAAGTTACTGTGAAAATCGTCACACATTCCGGCGTCTGTTCGGGTCACAGAGGGAGAATTCAGAATGTCCAATTCACCTAACAGCACGTCTTTTGGGACTTGTGGGAGGAAAATGGAGCACCCGGAGGAAACCCACGCAGACACGGGGAGAACGTGAAGACTCCGCACAGACAGTGACCCAAGCCGGAATCGAACCTGGGACCCTGATGCTGTGAAGCAACAGTGCTAACCACTGTACTACCATACCGCCCATTTTATGACTTAACCTTTTGTGAGGTACCTTGTCAAACGCCTTTTGGAAGTCCAAATATAGCACATTTACTGGTTCCCCTCTATTCATTCTGGTTGAGACATCCTCGAAAAACTATAATAATTTAGTCAGACATGATTTCCCTTTCATGAAGCTATACTGACTCTGCTCGATTAGATTATGATTTTCCAAATGTGCTGCTATTACTTCTTAAAATTGATTCCGACATTTTTCCAACACTAAATGTTCGGCTATTCAGCCGACAGTTACCTGCTTTTTACCTCCCTCCCTGTTTGAATAGGGGTGTCATATTGGCAGTTTTCCAATCCTCCGATACTTCTTCAGAATCCAAGGATTATTGGAAAATTACAACCGGTTCATTTACTATCTCTGTAGCTACTTGTTTAATTCCTGTTTAACCCCTCTGCCATTTCCTTTTTCCCCACCACTCTCCCCCAGATTTATTTTCTAAGGGGTCTATGTTCACTTTGACCTCTCCCTTCCTTTTTATATATTTAAAGAAACTCTTATTGTCAATTTTTACATTACTCGCTAGTTTGCCCCCAGTTTCTTATCTCTCTCTTATTATCTTTTTAGTCCTCCTCTGCTGGATTCTGAATTTATCCCAGTCTTCGGGGCTATCACTGACTTTTGACTACTTATGTTCTTTTTCTTTCAATTTAATAGCTCCTTAATTTCCTTGGTTAACCAGGCTTGGTCTATCCCACTCTTAGAATTTTTCCGCTTTACTGGGATATATTTTTGTTGAGTTATGAAATATGGCTTAAATATCTACCACTGATTGTCTTTCCTGCTAATCTGTCCGCCCAGTCCATGTTAGCTAACTCTATCCTCATTTCATTGTAATTCCCTTTATTTAAGTTAAACACAGTTGTTTCCAACCCAGGTTTCTCACTCTCAAACTGAATATTAAATTCTTTCATGTTATGATCACTAGTTCCTCGGGGATCTTTTTACATTCTTTTTACATTAACAAAAACTATTCTTTTTACATGCTCCTATTATTTGTTGATTTATATCTTTCCTAGTGTGGCTGCTCTTTGGGGGTCTGTCTATACTCTACTCCTACCAACGTCTTCTTTCCCTTGCTGTTTTTTCCCTCCACCCAAATGGACTCTAAATCATCAGAGTCTCGATCATCTCTCACAACTGTCCTCAGTTCATTTCATATTAACAGTGCTATTCCACCATCTTTGCATTCTCTCCTGTCCTTCCAAAAGGACAAATATCGCCAAATATTAAGTTCCCAGTTTAACCTCCCTGAAACCATGTCGCTGCATGTGCTATGAGATCATCTCCAGTTACCTCTATTTGCACCGTCAGTTCATCGACCTTATTCTGAATGCTTCATGCATTAATATACAAAACATTTAGACTTGTCTTTCTGCCATTTTTAATCATCCTAACTATGTCTGTGAAATATTCCATCTATGTGAAGATTCAGAATGAAAGAACGCTAATTATCCAGCCATATTTCTCCCTGTTTTTCAAATTCTTTGTACTCATTATGTGATACCAATGACAGGGACAGGAACATTTTAATTTGAGACCGCCAGTGTCAGCATTAAAGGTCTCAAGTCAGATTAAGTAGAATGAGAGTCCGGATAATGGTCGCATGATTTTTATTGCCACTATTGCTCTGCCCCAGCCCCACAAAAATACTACAGTAGCTGTGTGGCAATTATAATAATAATCTTTAGTATTGTCACAAGTAGGCTTATATTAACACTGCAATGAAGTTACTGTGAAAAATCCCTAGTCGCTACACTCTGGAATCTGTTCAGGTACACTGAGGGAGAATTCAGAATGTCCAATTCACCTAACAGCACGTCTTTCGGGACTTGTGGGAGAAAACCGGAGCACCCGGAGGAAACCCACGCAGACACGGGGAGAACATGAAGACTCCACACAGACAGTGACCCAAGCCGGGAATCGAACCTGGGACCCTGGCGCTGTGAAGCAACAGTGCTAACCACTAACCATGCCGCCCATTCTCCATTTCCCAGCACAACCACCCTTGGGGCTGCCATAAATGCCAGGCAGTTTGGAGTAGACCCTTGGTCTGGAGCAGGATTGAGCCTCCAAACTCACAGGAGGAGTAAGCCATTCGGCCCCTTAAGCCTGCTTTAGCAAGATCATGACTGATTTGATTGTGGCCGTTAACTCCATTTTCTACCCTGCTGCCCATAACCCTCGATTCCCTTGTTGAACAAATATCCGCTGAACTCAACCTTGAATATATTCAATGATCCAGCCTCCGCTGCCTGATGGGAAGAGAATTACAAAGACTGGCTGCTGTCTGAAAGAAATCAGTCTTAAATGGGAGACCGCTATTTCAAAACAATGCTCCCTTGTTCTAGATTCAGCCACCAGGAGGAATCACCCAGCATCAACCCTGCCAAACCATAAGACCATAAGACATAGGAGTAGAATGAGGCCACTTGGCCCATCAAGTCTGCTCTGCCATTCAATCATGGCTGATATTTTCTCATCCCCATTCTCCTTCCTTCTTCCCATAACCCCTGATCCCCATATTAATCAAAAACCCATCTGTCTCTGTTTTAAAGACACTCAGTGATTTGGCCTCCACAGCCTTCTGCGGCAAAGAGTTCCACAGATTCACCACCCTCTGGTTCCTCCTCATCTCTGTTTTAAAGGATCATCCCTTTAATCTGAGATGGTGTCCTCTGGTTCTAGTTTTTCCTACAATTGGAAACATCCTCTCCACGTCCACTCTATCCATGCCTCGCACTATCTTGTACATTTCAATAAGATCCCCATTCATCCTTCTAAACTCCAACGAGTACAGGCCCAGATGCCTCAAATGTTCCTCATACGACAAGTTCTTCATTCCAGGGATCATTCTTGTGAACCTCCTCTGGACCCTTTCCAAGGCCAGCACATCCTTCCTTAGATATGGGGCCCAAAACTGCTCACAATACTCCAAATGGGGTCTGACCAGAGCCTTGTACAGCCTCAGAAGTACATCCCTGGTCTTATATTCTAGCCGTCTTGACATGAATGCTAACATTGCATTTACCTTCCAAACTGCCAACTGAACCTGCACTTTAACCTTTCCGAAGCATTTCCCCATTTAGAAATTAGTCTATGCCTAGATTCCTCCTTCTAAAGTGCATAACCTCACACTTTTCCACATTGTATTTCATTGGCCACTTCATTGCCCACTCTCCTAGCTTCTCCAAATCCTTCTGCAGCCCCCTTGCTTCCTCAATACTACCTGCCCCTCTCCAGATCTTTGTATCATAACCCTGAAGGAATAAAATAAAATAATTCAGAGAAGATCAGGAACGACTGGGGCCTTAAACAGTGCACACTTTCTGCTTCTCTTTACCCGATTGGTCGGTCAATCAAACCCATTACTTCCCCCCCCATAGACAACCTGACTCAATTCTCCATTTTCAAACTGAGAATAACTTGCATTTATATACTCCTTTCACATAGTAAGATGGTGCAAAGGTCACGCAAAAGCATGATCAAACAAATAACGATACTGAGCCAAAAGGGATATTAGGACAGGTGTCAAAAGCTGGATCAAAGTGGCAGGAAAGTGTGGTGGGGAGGGTTTATTAGCGATTCTTTCCCCATCTTAAGCTGGTTTAATTTTAATTTCCAGATGAATATTCCCTATCTCTCTGGTGCTTGAATCAAGGAGGTAGAAAAAGTGCAGGTTAGTCTCCTTTGAAAGAATAATACTCTGAACATATTTTTTGGAACACTGTCCCAGGCTTTGTACAATCTGGTTTAAAACTATGACCATATGGCTTTTCAAATTAACATGCAAAGCAATCTTTCAGCTGCAGAAGGCGGAAGCAAGCAGATATTCCCCATTTCTAGCACATATTACACAAATGCCAAACAGAAGAAGTCAATAAAACCATTATTCCTTTTGCCAGGTACACTTCTTAAAATACACAGCCGCAACCATGGAATAAAATTGCACCCAGAATAAAATGGATTTCTCTGTGAATTTTCTTCCCTGCTTATGCAAACTGAACAGTGTCACTGCCTGGCATATTAGTGAGCTAGCTGTTGTCTTCTCTATATTTTATATATAATTTATTACTACGGAGCTTGAATTTCTGGGCATAAGCCAAAGCATTAGGGAAGCCCAGTCTGCCTGATATTAAAACCTAAAAAGCAAACAAAACACAAACTGCATATAGCGTCATTTCACAAACAGCAATGAGATCAATGACCAGGAAGCCTGTGTCGATTAAGGAATTAGTGCTGGTCAACACACCAGGAGAGTTCCCTGCCAGGGTCTTCATTTAACATCTTCTCCAAAAGATAGCAACTGTAAAAATACAGCACCCCCTCAGCCCTGCACTGAACGGTCAGTCAGATAAGTCTTGGGAAGGGCTAAACCCATCACTCAGAGGCAAGACTGCCAACACGGAGCTAAATCTGACACTGAAATAATCTACACTTTGTGCGTGACAGTAAGCCTCATACAATATAATTCATAAATGCAGCAAGCTATTTAATTGGACAAAGGAAAACTCATTATGAATTACAATAATCAATTTGTTTCAAATATCACAATAAGGAATGATGTGGAGATGCCGGCGTTGGACTGGGGTGAGCACAGTAAGAAGTCTTACAACACCAGGTTAAAGTCCAACAGGTTTGTTTCAAACACTAGCTTTCGGAGCGCAGCTCCTTCTTCAGGTGACTGGAGAGGCCTCTCCATTCACCTGAGGAAGGAGCTGCGCTCCAAAAGCTCGTGTTTGAAACAAACCTGTTGGACTTTAACCTGGTGTTGTAAGACTTCTTACTGCACAATAAGGAAGATACTGGAGCTATAAAGTCTCCTCTGAACTTCTGATTTTACTCTGCCATTTTTAAATTTTTGTTAAAAATCCATTAAAGTAAACAAAGATACTATTAACTAACCTGCACATTTTCAATAATTTCTTGGACACGGGTAAGTAAGGCGCTTTTCCTCGCTTTCTGCCGGCTAAGCTCCAACTCCACAGCTTTTTGTCTGTATTGCTGCATCTCCAGCTTCCTTTCAGTATTCACCTGCAACAGGAAAAATTAGCTTGATTCAGTTCAGTAGTGTGAAAGCTTTCAGAAAATCTGTACCTCATTATAGTGATCCAATTTCAAGCTGCCAAGAACTAAGCTTAACCAGAAGTACCTCCACTAAGTATTGTAAATACTACTTACGCACTCCACTAGTCAGGTGATAAGTAACTCAAAGCTGAAGCAAAGCTATCAAATAACCAGCCGAAGCTTAGTTGTTAATGAGTCCTATAAAAGCTTATGAGTAACCATTGCTCAGTGTGTGGTTTCCGATTTAAAAGACGCTGTGCTTACAAAATCCTCAATGACAAATTAAAGCAACCTGTTAGTCAAAGAACAAAGAAAAGCACAGGAACAGGTCCTTCGGCCCTCCAAGCCCGTGCCGACCATGCTGCCCAACTAAACTACAATCTTTAACACTTCCTGTGTCCATATCCCTCTATTCCCATCCGATTCATGTATTTGTCAAGATGCCCCTTAAATGTCACTATCGTCCCTGCTTCCACCACCTCCTCTGGCAGCGAGTTCCCGGCACCCACTACCCTCTGTGTAAAAAATCGTGCCTCGTACATCTACTCTAAACCTATGCCCCCTAGTAATTGACCTCTCTACACTGGGGAAAAGCCTCTGACTATCCACTCTGTCTATGCCCCTCATAATTTTGTAGACCTCTATCAGGTCGCCCCTCAACCTCAGTCGTTCCAGTGAGAACAAACCGAGTTTATTCAACCGCTCCTCATAGCTAATGCCCTCCATACCAGGCAACATCCTGGTAAATCTCTTCTGCACTCTCTCTAAAGCTTTCACATCCTTCTGATACTGTGGCGACCAGAATTGAACACTATACTCCAAGTGTGGCCGAACTAAAGTTCTATACAGCTGCAACATGACTCGCCAATTCTTATACTCAATGCCCCGGCCAATGAAGGCAAGCATGCCATATGCCTTCTTGACTACCTTCTCCACCTGTGTTGCCCGTTTCAGTGACCTGTGGACCTGTACACCTAGATCAACATGTGATCTGTGGATTTTAGACAGAGTTGATTAGGTTGTAACCACCGTCTTACGAGACAGAAGGCTGACAAAAAGGTCTTTAGGTTTGAAGGTATTCCAACCACATCAGACAAATCTAGCTTACATCTGTTACAATAGATTAACTTAGCAATAGCAGATACATTTGATTAAAATGCATCATCGTCCATAAATATGTTGCAAAGATCTTCCAGTTAATGTAGTCTGACTGAATTTTCTTCCACACAGACTGTAGGTAACTTACAATAGAACTGAGCACCCACAGGCTGTAGAAACTAAAAGAATGTGCCATTGTGCATTCATCCTTTGCCAATCTGCAGTGGTCTGCACATTGTCACTCTTCCTGCATCACAGAGGGATGGACACAATTTGTAAAAATGCAGAGAAATCCTACTTGAAACATCTTTTGCTTTGGTGCCAGTGGAGTAGCCAGCAAATTACTTCCTTTCTTTTCTTCGAATTTATGATACCTAATTTGTTGTTTTTTTGGTCAGGTGACAATAATCAAAGTCAGTCATACCAGAGGAGAGAGTGCAGCAATCCCGTGGAAGTAGATCACAGAGTTGCTCTTCTGCCAAATTGATTGTAAAGAATTATTTTCCATCATCTCAGCCTGAATCCTGTCTAAATGCCTCTTGCAGAAATCCTCGTATTCTTCCATTCTCACCCACTAACGTTTTCTTCTATAGTTGTACAAAGCTGTATGAAGAAGCAGATTAAAATGACGGAGATCATTGACACATTCCAAATAAACTAATAGTACAACTCCAAAGATACTTCACAGAGCCATTTTTCTCACCAATGACATATTAGAATTAAATCAAACTAAACCTTCATAAAAAACAAATAGTGAGAAACACAAAGTAGGTATTATCTCAGTGTGATGGCTGCAAATGAGAATACCAATAGTTTCATATAACTAACTCACCAAATTACCCAACCGGAATTTTTGTTATCTGCAACAAAATTGTACGTTTTCTTCAATTGTATTTCAGCCATTTTGAATTCAAGAGGACAATACAAATATTTACCCTATATGGTTTTAACAATGTTTTTAAATTACTGAAGCTAATTGCACTTTACAAAGCTGTGAAATTCATTCACATTTTCTCTCAAATCATTTTTTTAAATAACCAGATGATTTAAACGAAGATGCCCGTGAACAAGTTTAACCTTATTGGATCTACATCTCGCTCAGACACTGCATTCAGCAGTTTTTATTTGTTACAGTATTCTTTTTCTCAATGGTGAAAAGTCCTAGAATAAAACAAGATTTACTGAAAATCCCAAGTCGCGAGCACACCTTTATATAACACTTCATGACTTACACACTTTGCATCAGTGAGATTTTTAATGTTACCATCCAGCTGGTGTACAAATTGCAGATCCAACGATTAATTGCAGTTTATGCTGGTAATTACGTCACAGATTAACAGTGTTAATGCCCCAACAAGTTAAATACATGGGGGCTGTGAAAGAGGACGAGACGGGGCACGCGGGAGAGGGATAGTACGAGAAAGTGATAGTGCGAGAGAGCATAAATAATGGCCCCTGCTTCTCTGCTTTAAATTCTTTGTAATTTGGGAGATTAGCACAGTCTCTCAAGCCTCTTCTGGTTGGGTTTTACTACAATATTCAAAAGCAATTTAAATGAACTATCAAGGGGCCTATTAACTCAAAATTACATCAAGTGATCCTTGTTCTGCTGAACAAAAGAAATGTTGCCCAGACCTGCAAAGCACGAGTTTTTTTGCTTCTCAGTTTTCACTTTTAGGATTGGATAAAGAGTATTATTTAATACACAAGTAAATAGCTGATATTTTATTTGGTCTGGTCATGGATATCAGGATTGATACCACAAACTATATATTTTATTGATGGAGGGAACGATTTTTGATGACTGTTCAGGCACGAAACTGGATACAGAACTGGCTCGATTATAGAAGACAGAGCATAGCAGTGGAAGGGTGCGTTTGTGAATGGAGGGCTGTGACTAGTGGCGTTCCTTAGGGATCAGTGCTGGGACATTTTCTGTTTGAACTATATATATACATAAATGATTTGGAGGAAAACATAACTGGTCTGATTAGTACGTTTTAGATGACACAAAGGTTGGTGGAATTGCAGATAACAATGAGGATACAGCAAGATATAGTCGGTTGGAAAATTGGGCGGAGAGATGGCAGATGGAGTTTAATCTGGACAAATGTGAGGTAATGGATTTTGGAAGGTTTAATACAGTGGGGAAATATACAGTAAATGATAGAACCCTTAGGAGTGTTGCCAGGCAGAAGGATCTGGGTGTATAGGTCCACAGGTCACTGAAAGTGGTAACGCAGGAGGAGAAAGTAGTCAAGAAGGCATACGGCATAAGAACAAAGAATGAAGAACAAAGAAAAGTACAGCACAGGAACAGGCCCTTCCGCCCTCCAAGCCTGCGCCGACCATGATGCCCGACTAAACTACAATCTTCTCCACTTCCGGGGTCCATCATGCTTACCTTCATCGGCCAGAGCATAGGACCTTAGTTAGGCCACACTTGGAATATAGTGTTCAATTCTGGTCACCACACTAACAGAATGATGTGGAGGATTTGGAGAGGGTACAGAAGAGGTGCACCATGATGCCATGAGGAGAGGTTGGATTAGCTCAGTTTGTTCTCACTGGAACGGCAGAAATTGAAGGGTGACCTGATCGCAGTGCACAAAACTATGAGGGTTTTTCCCCCCCAGAATGGAAGAGTCAATTCTTTTGAACTCTAAGGATTATACAGCTATCCTGCTCAACATTTCCTCATCAGATCTGTGACAATCACTGGTTCGCACTGGGGGGGGGGGGGGCCTGAACGGGGGATTCAGGAGGTGTCAGCGGGCAGGGATTGATAAATTTGGTACTCTCTTCATTGAGGGGGGTTTCCCCGAGCCTGGAGGAGTTTGGGTTGCAGGGTGTGTTGGATCTCCCTGTTGTTTAAAATGTGAAAATGTTAAAATTATAAATGCCTCAATAAAACATTTTCTAAAAAAAAACATTTCCTCATCAGATCGCCCCTTCATCCCAGGAATCAACCTAGTGAAGCTTCTCTGAACTGCCAGTGCAAGTATCTCCCTCATTAAACCAGGAGAACAAATCTATACACAGTACTCTTGATGCAGTCCCATCAATGCCTTTACAAGTCTTGCCTACATTTATCTTGGAGAAGGCAACGAATGGAACTTTGTGGGTAGAGCTTAGGAATGAAAAAGGGGCAACCACATTGTGAGGTGTTTATTATAGACCCCCAGATAGTCAGCAGGAAATTGAGGAGCAAATATGTGCTGAATTCGCAGAGGTGTGTAAAAATAATAATAGGATAATTATGTTAGGTGATTTCAACTTTCCCTATATTATTTGGGGTAGGCATAGTGTTAAGGGCTCAGATGGAGTGGAGTTCTTAAAATATATACAGGAGAACTTTTTTGCTCAATATATAGAGGGTCCAACAAGGGACAATACAGTGCGGGACCTAATTCTGGGGAATTAAGCTGGACAGGTGGTTGATATGTTGGTGGGGGAGCATTTTAGTGATAGCGACCACAACATGGTGCAATTTAAGTTTGTTATGGGCAAAGAAATAGACAAATTGCAAAAAAAGGTTTTGGATTGGGGGAAAGAGTAGATTTTAGCAAAATAAGGCAGGATTTGGCCAAGGTAGACTGGGAACAGCTACTTGTGGGGAACTCTACAGGAAAGCAATGGGGTTGTTCAAGAAGGAAATGGGGAGGGTACAGGCCCAACATGTTTACTCTGGGGTGGTAGGAAGGAGTAACAGCTCAGAGAACCGTGGATGACCAGAGATATTCAGGATACGGTGAGAAGGAAAACAGAGGGTTTTAAACAGGTACAAGGGGAACAAATCAGCAGAGGCATTATTGGAGTACAGAATGTGTGGGGTGGGGCTTAAGAAAGCAATTAGGAGAGCAAAGAACGTATAAGAAGAAGCACTGGTTGGTAATATCCCAAGATAATATATCAATGGGAAGAGGATAACCAGGAAAGAGTAGGGCCCATTAGGTGGAGCTGCAGGACATTGGTCAGGTGTCGAATACATCAGATCCTTCTTCACCCATGATAATGTAGGTATGAAACTCAGGGGGAAGGGACTGTGAGGTTCTTGTGCAATTTGTCACAGGGAGTGACAAGGTATTGGAGGTGTTGTCAGGCTTAAAAGTGGACAAATCTCCAGGTCCGGATGATGGGAAGCGAGAGGGGAGATTGCAGTCTCTGACCCAAATGTTTAATCCCTCTCTGGCCATGAGGACTGGTTTAGCACAGGGCTAAATAGCTGGCTTTTAAAGCAGACCAAGGCAGGCCAGCAGCACGGTTCAATTCCCGTACAGCCTCCCCAAACAGGCGCGGGAATGTGGCGACTAGGGGCTTTTCACAGTAACTTCATTTGAAGCCTACTTGTGACAATAAGCAATTTTCATTTCAATTCATTTTCGGGAAGTGTCAAAGGATTTCACAACAGCAAAGGTGGATCCACTATTTAAAAAGACTTGTAGAGATAAGCCAGGGAACTACAGACCAGTGAGTATCATGTTAGTGGCAGGGAATATAAAGTCTGTCTGAAGGAGAATGTACCCCCACTTGGAGAGGCAAGATTTGATCCGGGAGAGTCAGCATGGCTTTGTCATAGGAAGGTTATGCCTAACAAATCTGATTGAATTCTTTGAGGTGACCAGGATGATGGTATTGCCATAAAACATAGGAGCAGAATTAGACCATTCGGCCATCAAGCCTGCTCCACCAACCATGGCTGATATTTTTCTCATCCCCATTCTCCTGCCTTTTCCCCATAACCCTGACCCCCTTATTAATCAAGAACACCAGATTTGTGCTTGAGATGCTGTTACTGACAGGTACAGACCGAGAGCTGGAAGGTGAATTAGACAGAACAGTTCTTTCTTAGAACATAAAAACTAGGACTAGGCAATTTAACCTCTCAAGTCTGTTCCACTGTTGATAATAATAATCTTTATTATTGCCACAAGTAGGCTGACATTAACACTGCAATGAATTACTGTGAAAATCAATATGAATCTCCACCGTTCTCTGCAACTCTTTAACCCATTACCAATTAAAAATCTGTCTAACTCCTTAAATTTACTCACTGTCCCAGCATCCACCGCACTCTGGGGTAGCGAATTCCACAGATACAAACCCCTTTGGGAGAAGTAGTTTTCCCTCAACTCTGTTTTCAATTTGCTGTCTCTTATCCTGAGACTATGACCTCTCATTCTGGAATGTCCCACAAGAGGAAGCATCCGCTCCACGTCTACTTTTTATCATCTTGTATACCTCAATTAGATCTCCCTCATTCTTCTAAACTCTAGAGTATCGGCCTAAACTGTTCAATCTCTCCTCATACGACAAACCCGTCATCTCTGAAATCAACCTGGTGAACCTCCTCTGAACTGCCTCCAATCCGACTATACCTTTCCTCAAATAAGAGGACCAACACTGTGCCCAATACTCCAGGTGCGGTCTCACCAATGCCTTGTGTAGTTGAAACAACCCTTCCTTACCTTTATACTCAATTCCTTTTGCTACAAATGCCAACATTCTATTTGCTTTCCTTATTATCTGCTGCACCTGCGTGTAACTAATGCATGAGGACACCCAGATCCCTCTGCATCGGAGCATCCTGACGTGTGTCCCTACTTAGATAATAAGTTGCTTTTCCATTTTTCTGACCAAAATGGATGACCTCACACTTATCCACGTTAAACTCAATCTGCCACATTTTGGTAGACTCTCCAACCTATCTATATCCATTTGTAAGGTTCTTATTTCCTCATTGCAACTTACTGTCCCACCTATTTTAATGTCATCTACAAATTTAGCTATAGAACCTTCTATCCGTGTATCCAAGTTGTTAATATAGATTGTAAATAGCTGGGACCCAAGGATCGAACCCTGAGGCATCCCATTGGTTACATCTTGCCATCCAGTAAAAGACCCATTTCTCCTGATCCCCTGCCTTCTGTCCGTCAGCCAGAGTTCTCTCCAAGCCAATAAGTTACCACTAATCCCATGTGATCTCACTTTGTGAATTAACCTCACCTTATCAAACGCGTTCTGGAAGCCCAGATATACTACATCTACAGGATTCCCATTACTCATTTGGCTTGTTACATCTTCGAAGAACTCTAGCAAATTAGTCAAACATGATTTACCCTTCATAAAACCATGCTGACTCTGATGGATTGTGTTTTGACTTTCCAAATGTCCTGATATTACATCCTTGATAATGGATTTTAACAATTTACCAACAGGTGTGAAACCAACTGGTTTGTAATTTCCTACATTCTGCCTCCCTCCCTTTTTAAATAAGCGTGTTACATTAGCACAACAGAAAGCTGCTTTAGTGACTGGAAGCCAGTGTCCAGTGGGATACCACTGGGATCTGTGCTGGGTCCCCTATTATTCATCATTTATTTAAACAACATAGACTATGTGGGGGGTAGGATCAGTAAATTTGCGGATGGCACAAAGATTAGCCGGGTGGTTAACAATGAGGTTAAGTGTCTTAGCAGGGAGGTAACATTGGAGTTGTATAGAACTTTGGTGAGGCCACAGCTGGAGTACTGGGTGCAGTTCTAGTCGCCACATTATAAGGGTGTGATTGCGCTGGAGGGGGCGCAGAGGAGATTCACCAGGATGAAGCCTGGGATGGAACCTTTCAGTTATGAAGAGAGATTGGATAGGCTTGGGTTGTTTTCATTGGAGCAGAGAAGAATGAGGGGCGACCCGATCGAGGTGGACAAGATTATGAGGGGCACGGATAGGGTTGATAGGGAGCAGCTGTCCTCCTTAGTTGAAGGGTCAGTCACGAGGGGACACATGTTCAAGGTGAGGGGCAGGTTATGGGGGGATTTGAGGAAAAACCTTTTTATGCAGAGGGTGTTGACGGTCTGGAATGTACTACCTGGGAGGGTGATAAGAGACGGATTGCCTCACGTCCTTTAAAAAGTGCCGGGATGAGCTCTTGGCATGTCAAGGCTATGGGCCAAGTCTGTTGAATGGTATTAGGTAGGTCGGTAAGTCAGGTGCAGATTCAATGGGCTGAAGGGCCTCTTCTGCGCTGTGATTCTGGTTCAGTGGGAGAGGGGCAGACAGTTCACTCCACAGTACACATGTATATCATTTTCACAATTACCTTTTCACACATGCTGGAGGTACAAAACTCTTTTTCAAAGACATGTGTATTGCACCTTAACTCATTCAGAACAGAAAAGTCCACCTTTAAAATTGCATATAACTTACATTTCCAATCACACTTTCCCATCAAACTGCAAATCATGTTTACGCATTACAGTCAAGACACCCAATATATTACAATAGCTGCAACAATGATGAATCTCTTTCTTACTGAAAGAACTTTCTCTGGCCATGAGACATATAAGCATACAGGTAGCAGAGCATGCAATTCCAGTGAGCAAAGACTGTGCCGTGTACTTGAGCACTGTGCAGAGCAGAGCAGGAAGAGGAAGAGCAAGCAATGCAGTGAAGTACAGAGCAAAATGAAAGGGGTGCATTGTGAGCAACAAAATGAGGAAGGCAAGGTCTTCTTTCTGTGTTGTCAATGTCTTTGATAGTCCTGATGTGACCATCACTGTGGTAAGGTGTTGCACTACTGCTGTAGTTCCAGGTCTACAATGCAAGATCAAGCTCAACAGTGGAATTCAGTTTCTTTTCATGTGCAACATTAATCTTTTTATTAGCTCCAGGAAAATTGGATCCAAGTGTGGGGATAATTTGGGGTATTTCAAGTCCTTTATCACGAGATTTTCTGAGATGCAATTTCCAAACTTTTTTCCCCGAATAGCTGTTTACAGACGCTACTCACAGCATTAAGAACAGTGGAACTGTTTTAACATCTTTAGTCTAACTTCAGCAAGTTGCTGGAACTCCCCTGAACAACAGGTGATCCCAGTTGGAAACAAGGAAGGCCTGTTGCCAGATGTCAGCAGTAAGAATGAGGGAGTAACAAAGCCCATCAGGATTCACACACTTTATTACAACCTAATAACTCATGAGGATGTATATACATGGACATCAGAACACCAAAGAAGCTCAACTCTATCCAGGATATTCCACAAACATTCACTCCCTCCTGACACCTACAAGATGCACCAAGGCTCCTCAGATAGCATTTCCAAACTCATGACCACTACTATCTAGAAGGACAAGGGTAGCAGACACATGGGAGGTTGGCCTCCAAGTCACTCAACATCCTGACTTGGAAATATATCACTGTTCCTTCACTGTTGCTGGATCACAATCCTGGAACTCCCTCCCTAACAGCACTGTGGGTGTACTTACACCACATGGACTGCAGCGGTTTGAGATGGCAGCTCCCCACCACCTTCTCAACGGCAATTAAGGATGGACTAGCGAAGCCCACAGCCCTTGAATGAAAAAAAAGGACACGGAGCTTCCATCACATTTCCACCTACATATATCCGTGAGTAAATAAATTACCAAACTCCTAAACGACCCTCTTATGGACTGACCTAATTAACACTATACTCTGTATGCTTCACCCGATGCCGGTGTTTATGTAGTTACATTGTATATGTTGTGTTGCCCTATTATGTATTTTCTTTTATTTCCTTTTCTTCCCACGTACTTAATGATCTGTTGAGCTGCTCGCAGAAAAATACTTTTCACTGTACCTCTGTACACGTGACAATAAACAAATCCAATCCAATCCACCGTTCGCTGGTCCCCTATCCAGCCACCCCCCCCCAACCCCCCCCCCCCACACCTCACCCACCCCCACCCCCCTCCAACCCCCACCAACCCCCACCCCCCCAACCCCCCCAACCCTAGCTCCCTTCTCGCTCCACAGACACTGTCAGACGGGCTCAGATTGTCCAGTATTTTCTGTTTCCAGAACCCGGACTAATTTGCTTTAATTTCAATTCCAGCGTTCAATTCCTTCAAGAAATGTCGAGCGGCAGAGGCAGAGTGGCAGGGGGGCAGCGACAGGGGGGCAGGGACAGAGAGACAGAGGGGCAGGGACAGGGGGGCAGGGGCAGAGGGGCGGGGGCAGAGGGGCGGGGGCAGGGGGGCGGGGGCAGGGGGGCGGGGGCAGGGGGGCGGGGGCAGGGGGGCGGGGACAGGGGGGCGGGGACAGGGGGGCGGGGACAGGGGGGCGGGGACAGGGGGGCGGGGACAGGGGGGCGGGGACAGGGGGGCGGGGACAGGGGGGGCAGGGGGGCGGGGGCAGGGGGGCGGGGACAGGGGGGGCGGGGACAGGGGGGGCGGGGACAGGGGGGCGGGGACAGGGGGGCAGGGACAGGGGGGCGGGGACAGGGGGGCGGGGGACAGGGGGGCGGGGCGGGGCGGCAGGGGGGCAGGGGGGCGGGGGCAGGGGGGCAGGTGGGGCGGGGGCAGGGGGGCGGGGACAGGGGGGCGGGGACAGGGGGGCGGGGACAGGGGGGCGGGGGCAGGGGGGCGGGGGCAGGGGGGCGGGGGGCAGGGGGGCGGGGACAGAGGGGCGGGGAGACAGAGGGGCGGGGACAGGGGGGTGGGGACAGGGGGGGGCGGGGGCATGGACAGGGGGGCGGGGGCAGGGGGGGCGGGGGCAGGGGGGCGGGGGCAGGGGGGGCGGGGGCAGGGGGGGGGCGGGGGGGGCAGGGGGGGCGGGGGCAGGGGGGCGGGGGGGAGGGGGGCAGGGTGCGGGCGTGCGGGGACAGGGGGACGGGGACAGGGGGACGGGGACAGGGGGACGGGGACAGGGGGACGGGGACAGGGGGGCGGGGACAGGGGGACGGGGGACAGGGGGGCGGGGACAGGGGGGCGGGGGCGGGGGACAGGGGGGCGGGGGCGGGGACAGGGGGGGGGGGCGGGACAGGGGGGCGGGGGCGGGGACAGGGGGGGGGGGGGGGACGGGGGGAGGGAAGAGGGGCAGGGGCGGGGGGCAGGGGCAGGGGGGCAGGGACAGGGGGAGCGCAGGGACAGGGGGGGCAGGGACAGGGGGCAGGGACAGGGGGGCAGGGGGGCAGGGACAGGGGGGCAGGGGCAGGGACAGGGGGCAGGGACAGGGGGGCAGGGACAGGGGGGCAGGGACAGGGGGGCAGGGACAGGGGGGCAGGGGCAGGGACAGGGGGGCAGGGGGTGGGGGTGGGGGAGACACTTACCCGGGTAGCCGGCAGCGGCCGGGATCCTGGCAGCCGCAAGGTGTCTGTCCGGGTCTGTGTGAGGGTGTCTGTCCGGGTCTGTGTGAGGGTGTCTGTCCGGGTCTGTGTGAGGGTGTCTGTCCGGGTCTGTGTGAGGGTGTCTGTCCGGGTCTGTGTGAGGGTGTCTGTCCGGGTCTGTGTGAGGGTGTCTGTCTCGGTGCTGCCGCCTCCCTCCCGCGCCGACCAAACGGCTCCGTCACCCGGCAACCGCCGCCCGCTCTGATTGGTCAGCGTTCAACTTCCGCTTCCGGGCCAGCCAGCCAGACAGTAATAATCACCCAGAGTAATCGATACAGACAGTAATAATCACCCAGAGTAATCGATACAGACAGTAATAATCACCCAGAGTAATCGATACAGACAGTAATAATCACCCAGAGTAATCGATACAGACAGTAATAATCACCCAGAGTAATCGATACAGACAGTAATAATCACCCAGAGTAATCGATACAGACAGTAATAATCACCCAGAGTAATCGATACAGACGGTAATAATCACCCAGAGTAATCGATACAGACAGTAATAATCACCCAGAGTAATCGATACAGACGGTAATAATCACCCAGAGTAATCGATACAGACAGTAATAATCACCCAGAGTAATCGATACAGACGGTAATAATCACCCAGAGTAATCGATACAGACAGTAATAATCACCCAGAGTAATCAATACAGACAGTAATAATCACTCCGAGACTCTGATAGAGACATTTTATTGTCACCAGCCGCCAAGGGTTTTTTTGGAACATGTTACATGATGTCATGACACACAATGGTGCAAAGATGATGGGTGGCCGAGTACAATCCACATCCGCGGACATTCATGATCCGAGGACAATCCAGATTCGAGGACAATCCAGATCCGAGGACAATCCAGATCCAAGGATGATCTAGATCCGAGGACAATCCAGATCCAAGGATGATCCTGATCCAAGGACAATCCAGATCCGAGGACAATCCAGATCCAAGGATGATCCAGATCCAAGGATGATCCAGATCCGAGGACAATCCAGATCCAAGGATGATCCAGATCCAAGGATGATCCAGATCCGAGGACGATCCAGATCCAAGGATGATCCAGATCCAAGGATGATCCAGATCCGAGGACAATCCAGATCCAAGGATGATCCAGATCCAAGGATGATCCAGATCCGAGGACGATCCAGATCCAAGGATGATCCAGATCCAAGGATGATCCAGATCCAAGGATGATCCAGATCCGAGGATGATCCAGATCCAAGGATGATCCAGATCCATTGCTGGTGCTGAATCAACCTGATGTCCTATTACACAAACTGCTCCATTCCAAATGTGGCCAGAAACAATATCCAATAATGGCAAATTCACAGCTCACTGTAATCCATTAAAGAACCCTCCAGACAAGGTCACCATTACAAGGTCTGGGAGTACCAGCAGATTACCTGTATGCAGAAGTACATACAACGGATGAATCTATGTACATGTAGTGTAAATACTTATACTTCTTTGGAAAGGGGGAAAGTATAATTCAAAAGAAAGGGAGATGTTGTAATATGCCTTTAGGCAATAGCAGCATATGTATTAGTAAGATTGTATCACTGATGGTAAAACATAGAACATTACAGCGCAGTACAGGCCCCTCGGCCCTCGATGTTGCGCCGACCTGTGAAACCCCTCTAAAGCCCATCTACACTATTCCCTTATCATCCATATGTTTATCCAATGATCATTTAAATGCCCTTAATGTTGACGAGTGCATTACTGCTGCAGTCAGGGCATTCCACGCCCTTACTACTCTCTGAGTAAAGAACCTACCTTACATCTGTCCTATATCTATCTTCCCTCAATTTAAAGCTATGTCCCCTCGTGCTAGCCATCACCATCCGAAAAAAAGGCTTTCACTGTCCACCCTATCTAATCCTCTGATCATCTTGTATGCCTCAATTAAGTCACCTCTTAACCTTCTTCTCTCTAACGAAAACAGCCTCAAGTCCCTCAGCCTTTCCTCATAAGATTCTCCCTCCATACCAGGCAGCATCCTGGTAAATCTCCTCTGCACCCTTTCCAATGCTTCCACATCCTTCCTATAATGCGGCGACCAGAACTGCACGCAATACTCCAAATGCAGGCCGCACCAGAGTTTTGTACAAGCTGCAACATGACCTCATGGCTCCGAAACTCAATCCCTCTACCAATAAAAGCTAACACACCGTACGCCTTCTTAACAACCCTATCAACCTGGGTGGCAACTTTCAGGGATCTATGTACATGGACACCGAGATCTCTCTGCTCGTCCACACTACCAAGAATCTTTCCATTAGCCCAGAACTATGTCTTCCTGTTATTCCTTTCAAAATGAATCACCTCACACTTTTCTGCATTAAACTCCATTTGCCACCTCTAGCCCAGCTCTGCAGCTTAACGATGTCCCTCTGTAACCTGCAACATCCTTCCGCTTTGTCCACAACTCCACGGGCTTTAATGTCATCTGCAAATTTACTCACAAGGCTCACAAGGCTAAATCGCTGGCTTTTAAAGCAGACCAAGCAGGCCAGCAGCACGGTTCGATTCCCGTACCAGCCTCCCCGGACAGGCGCCGGAATGTGGCGACTAGGGGCTTTTCACAGTAACTTCATTGAAGCCTACTCGTGACAATAAGCAATTTTCATTTCATTTTCATTTCATTTCTACGCCCTCCTCCAGGTCATTTATAAAAATGACAAACAGCAGTGGCCCCAAAACAGATCCTTGTGGTACACCACTAGTAACTGAACTCCAGGCTGAACATTTCCCATCAACCACCACCCTCTGTCTTCTTACAGCTAGCCAATTTCTGATCCAAACTGCTAAATCATCCTGAATCCCATGCCTCCGTATTTTCTGCAATAGCCTACCGTGGGGAACCTTATCAAACGCTTTACTGAAATCCATATACACCACATCAACTGCTTTACCCTCGTCCACCTGTTTGGTCACCTTCTCAAAGAACTCTATAAGGTTTGTGAGGCACGACCTACCCTTCACAAAACCGTGTTGACTATCCCAAATCAAAATATTCCTTTCTAGATGATTATAAATCCTATCTCTTATAAACCTTTCCAAGACTTTGCCCACAACAGAATTAAGGCTCACTGGTCTATAGTTACCGGGGTTGTCTCTACTCCCCTCCTCCTTATGAACCTCAAGCCCTTCTCATCTAGTAGCCTGTATCTCAGTATACTCCTCGACAACATTGTCTTTTTCCTGCGTGAATACTGACTGAAAAATATTCATTTTAGCACCTCTCCTATCTCCTCGGACTCCATGCACAACTTCCCACTTCTGTCCTTGACTGGCCCTACTCTTACCCTAGTCATTCTTTTATTCCTGACATACCGATAGAAAGCTTTAGGTTATCCTTGAACTTACCTGCCATAAACTTCTCATGTCCCCTCCTGGCTCTTCTTAGCTCTCTCTTTAGGTCCTTCCTAGCTAACTTGTAACTCTCGAGCACCCTAACTGAACCGTCACGTCTCATTTTTACATAAGCCTCCTTCTTCCTCTTGACAAGTGATTCAGCTACTTTAGTAACCCACGGTTCCCTCGCTCGACCACTTCCTCCCTGTACATACAGGTACATACTTATCAAGGACACGCAGTAGCTGTTCCTTGAACGATCTCCACATTTCAATTGTGCCCATCCCCTGCAGTTTCCTTCCCCATCCGATGCATCCTAAGTCTTGCCTCATCGCATCATAATTACCTTTCCCCCAGCTATAACTCTTGCCTGCGGTATATACCTATCCCTTTCCATCACTAAAGTAAATGTAACTGAATTGTGGTCACTATCACCAAAGTGCTCACCTACCTCCAAATCTAACACCCGTCCTGGTTCATTACCCAGTACCAAATCCAATATGGCCTCGCCTCTCATTGGCCTATCTACATACTGCATCAGGAAACCCTCCTGCACACATTGGACAAAAACAGACCCATCGAAAGTACTCGAACAATAGCGTTTCCAGTCAATATTTGGAAAGTTAAAGTCCCCCATAACAACTACTGTTACTTTCGCTCCTATCCAGAATCATCTTTGCAATCCTTTCCTCTACATCTCTGGAACGTTTCGGAGGCCCATAGAAAACCCCTAACAGGGTGACCTGTCCTTTCCTGTTTCTAACCTCAGCCCATACTACCTCAGTATTCGAGTCCTCATCAAATGTCCTCTCAGCCACAGTAATACTGTCCTTGACTAACAATGCTACCCCTCCCCCTCTCTTACCACCTTCCCTGAGCTTACTGAAATATCTAAACCCTGGAACCTGCAACAACCATTCCTGTTCCTGCTCTATCCATGTCTCCGAAATGGCCACAACATCGAAGTCCCAGGTACCAACCCATGCTGCAAGTTCACCCACCTTATTCCGGATGCTCCTGACATTGAAGTAGATACACTCTAAACCACCTTCCTTCCTGCCGGTACACTCCTGCAACCTTGAAACCTTACTCATGACCTCACTACTCTCAACCTCCTGTATACTGGAGCTACAATTCAGGTTCCCAACCCTCTGCTGAATTAGTTTAAACCAGGGGTGGGTAAACTTTTCCGTGCAAGGGCCACATTCAGAAATTCACAATTTTAAAGGGCCGCATAGTATATTAAGTAAAATAATTAATATTTAAAATAGCCAAAATAAAAGTTTTTTAAAGAAAAAAAAAGCAATTAATTAATATTTTAAAGTAGAAACTTTACATGAAACACATTTATTTGAAAAACAAAGTAACTCAGTAAGTAACAGAACAATGTCAATGAGAATGATGCATCTGACTGCAGTCATTTACCAGTTTGTTAAAATCAGGTGTCAAGTTGCTTGTGCTGATCCTTGCAGTCACGAGCCTAGCAGAGTCAACGGTGCGGGCGAGCGTAGTGGGTTAGATGAGCGGGGCTGTCTTATTGGTGGGTATAGTTGGGTGCGACCAATAGGACAGTCGTAGTAGTCCCGGTTGTAACCAATTAGCGTGCGGCATATACCTCAGCGCTTCCCCCGGTGGCATCCTGCCTTTGGCCCTCTTTTTCTCTACTTTTCAAAAATGGCGCTTCAACCGGTTATGATTCTGGGCGCCTCATATGACTTGATCTTGGTGGGCCGCATAAAGACCTTTGGTGGGCCGTAGTTTGCCCACCCCTGGTTTAAACCCTCCCGAAGAGCATTAGCAAATTTCCCGCCCAGGATATTGGTACCCCTCAAGAGCAATAAAACATAAAACAGACCAGTATCTGAAAAACATGAAAGCAAATGGGGCAAATGTATAACGGGGTTTGTAAGCAAAGGTGATGTTTGTGAAATCAATGTGCTGGGAGTAGAAATTAGCACGGATTAGCAGGAATAATAGGTGAGTGGGACAGCACAAGATAATTGGAACACTCAAATAAAAGCAAAATACTGGAACTCAGAGATAAAATATAGAAAATATTAGGGAAACCCAGCCAGTCTGGCTGTATCGGTGGAGAGATAGAGGGAACATTTCAAGTCTAAATGATTCTTTACAGAACTATAATGAGGACTGAGAGAGGGAATTATGCCTATTATAACTTCCCAGCAGGAAAAACACCCAATTTCTGCATCAAATTGTCGTTAATTCTTACCAGGATTCATACCTCCATTCGTTTATCCGGGTGTGTATTCCACCTATTGATCACTGTGACTGATTCATTTTAAAGTTATCTTTCACCAGTGTGTGGCCAAGTGTGGTGACTAGGGGCTTTTCACAGTAACTTCATTGAAGCTGACTTGTGACAATAAACGATTTTCATTTAATTTCATATGTTCCCCCCAAAATAGACACTGTTGCTGGTTATTCTGCCCCTACCTTTACATTCTTGCCATAATAATAAATCTTTATTTGTGTCACAATAGGCTTATATTAACACTGCAATGAAGTTACTGTGACAATCCCCTAGTCGCCACATTCCAGTACTTGCCCACTGAGGGAGAATTCAGAATGTCCAGTTTACCTAACAAGCACATCTTTTGGGACTTGTGTGAGGAAACCGGAGCACCCGGAGGAAACCCACGCAGACACAAGGAGAATGTGCAGAGTCCGCACAGACTGTGACCCAAGCCGGGAATCGAACCTGGGTCTGGGTCTCTGGCGCTGTGAAGCAACAGTGCTAACCAGTGTGCTACCGTGCCGCCCCATACCATGTAAGATAAGTTTCATCTTTGCTAAAATAAGTGCATAGAAAATCATGGACAAAGTGCAATATTTCCTGATATACACGAGTTCACTATTAGTCAGTGACTTAGAGTCATTGAAAAAAATCAGAGATAATCATATCAAACCCAATGAGAACTGGAAGCTTAACACTTACACTGATTCCAAATTTGTGCATTGAAATGTGAAACCAAAAAAAAGACATTATTTTCATTGAGTACGTACAAACAATAGTGCTGATTGTTTACAATGAATAGTTTTTGTGTTAGTCTGATTTATTTCTCAAGAAACAACAGACTGCTAAAAACATACAGGATCCTTAGTTTTATAAATAGAAGCATAGAGTACAAAGTGAGAGAAGTCATGGTCTTGTCACCAGTTGCTGGCACCGCACTTCACAAAAGGCGTTCCCTGCATTGGAGAGGGTCCAGGGGAGGCTTCTCACAATGGTACCCGTGATGAGGTAATTCAGTCAATGTGGAGCAAGAATAGTAAATGAGATTGTTCACCCCGACTCACGTGACAGCCAATACAGTGAGATTTCTGTCCACACCTACTGCAGTACTTACCATTCACCACAGGACAGCACTGTAACAATGCATTTCCCAGAGAATTTAAGCCACTTTGCTGAAGGTAATCTCATTGCACTGTTAGTGGCAGACTTACTCTGCTGCTGTGCCTCTTTGCCCCAGCATCTTTCAATAATCAATCCAATAAACCATCATGGAATCAGCAGAGGCCAGGGATTGGTGCTTTTACACGTGAACCAGTGGTATGTGGCCCATTATGGGTCCGAGTCAAGTCTCCGTTTGGGAGACTAAGTGTTGGTGCTGGGACTGAATAGTTTGCGATTCACGCTTCCATTGGGGACGCTAAGTAAGAGAGTCAGGACATGCAAATGGGCCAGCACTCTGCCGGTGCAAATTCAGAGCAATTCCCGATCAGGTGGACGTGGTATTCACTCAGACAGCACTTGGTGCTGAAGAGCCTGGCAGCTGCAGCGGGTTTTAATCGATCCACATAACAGACACTCACTGCAGCCACAAAGGCAGCTTATGTAAGACCATCCCCCCTGTGTTCAGGAGTTCGAGGGGGACCCACAGCCAGGGCCGGCTCAAGGCACCGGCAACTCGGGCAGTCGCCCGGGGCGCCATGTGCTAGGGGGCGCCAGAGACTCGGGTCCGCGCATGCGCAGTTGGGCCGGTGTCAACCAGCGCATGCGCGGTGGCCGCCCTCCCCCAGGGCTGCCCCCCCCGGTCCGCCCCCCCCGCTCGGTCCGCTCCCCCTCCCGCGGTCCCCCCTGCCCCCCCTCGGGTCCGCCCCTCCGCCCCCCCCTCGGGTCCGCCCCCCCGCCCCCCCCTCGGGTCCGCCCCCCCCTCGGGTCCGCCCCCCCCCGCGGGTCCGCCCCCCCCTCGGGTCCACCCCCTCCCTCGGGTCCGCCCCCCCCCTCGGGTCCGCCCGCCCCGCCCCCCCCCCCCGCCCCCCCTCGGGTCCGCCCCCCCCTCGGGTCCGCCCCCCCCCCCGGGTCCGTCCCCCCTCGGGTCCGCCCCCCCCAAGGGCGCCGAAGTTCAGCTTGCCCGGGGCGCCAGCAACCCTAGGGCCGGCGCTGCCCACAGCTCCATGGCAGTGAGGACCGGAGGGACACCCTCTTCCCCAGGGTGGGCCCAGACTCAAGCCCACCCTCCTGAACACTGCCTGGGAGGTGGTGGCAGAGGCAGTCAGCGCTGCCAGTCTCACCGGGAGGAGACAGCGGGGGTATCCGGAGGGGTGGGGGTCACTGGTGAGGCCTCTGCCCTGAGAGGGGCAGAGAACCAGGGAGGGCTCCACAGGCCACAGAGCAGGTGTCCTCTGGCTGGGGTGGGCTCTGCTGTTCCCCTGCTTCCTCTCCACTGTCTGGGCAGCAGGCCACTCCCCGCTGCTGTCCCTGGCCCGGGCAGCCACCCTAGGATGCCAGCCAATGTTTGAGGATTTTTCAGTGTGTTTTAGCCTCCGGCTCCCCGTCCCGCTCTGCAGCCATGGCGCCCAGGCCCCACTTCTAAACATTTGCTCTAATTCTCACCCGTGTGCCCTCGGCCTGAGAGAGGCACAGTGTCACTCGGGGCTGGGGCATGAAGCCGCTGATGATATTGAAACCCATGCAAGTGACGGTTTTGCATCGATCCGCTGTGTGGGGCACAAACATCGATATCACCGCCAGCGAGGGACCCAAACAGGGGGCGGAATTCTCCCGGGGGGTTGGAGAATCGCCCTGTGCTGGCGTCAATCCCGCCCCCGCCGTGGCCCGAATTCTCCGCCACCCGCGAATCGGCGGGGGCAGGAATCGCGCTGCGCCGGTCGGTAGGCCCCCTGCGGCGATTCTCCGGCCCGCGATGGGCCAAAGTCCCGCCGCTGACAGGCCGTTCCCGCCGGTGGGAATCAAAGCAGATCTGGTGCCGGCAGGATTGGCGGCGCAGGCGGGCGCCGGGGTCCTGGGGGGAGTGCGGGGCGATCTGGCCCCGGGGGGGTGCCCCCATGGTGCGATCGGGGCCCACCAATCGGCGGGCCGGCCTGCGCCGTGGGGGCACTCTGGTGGGGGCTGTGGCGGCGGCGGAAGAGACCCCCCCTCCGCTGCGCATGTGCCGGTATGACGTCAGCAGCCGCTGACGCACAGGCGCATGTGCGGACTTCCTGGCTTGCGGGGCACCAAAAGCTGTTCGTGCCGGCTGGCGGAGCGGGAGCCACTCCGGCGCGGGCCTAGCCCCTAAAGGTGCGGAGAATTCCGTACCTTTGGGGAGGCCCGACGCCGGAGTGGTTCAGGCCACTCCGTCCCGCCGGGACCCCCTGCCCCGCCGGGTAGGGGAGAAGCCCGGCCAGGGGGTCGAATCGGCGCCAGGCGCAAACCTTGACTTCCATTACCCACGATTCTCCACTCGACTGCTTTCCGCGTTCCCGGCATCGGAAAGCTGAGAATCCAGGCCCAGAATCTGCCAAACCTCCCAATTGTAACATGGTTTCATGTTGAGTTGTGGTCAATAATTACTGGGGTATTATTGTCTGTCCCATGACACAGTTCCTGAGTCTGGTTACCTTGCTGCAGACAGGGGCAGGGTTTAAAGGATTAAGACCCACTGTTGAGGATGATGTTCACAGACAGATTTTAGTCTGGGTTTACAGAAGAGAAGGAGGTCTTTCTAACCCAGCTTTGTGCAGAGGACGATTTTCTGGTCCTTTCGGTGACGCTGGGAGACAGAGTTTGGGGAGCGGTGGGCGGCGCTCCTGTAACGTGATTATTAAATTAAATTAATTATTGAGAAACATATCAATCAGAGCAATGCGATGGAAATCACCAAACATTTCACTCTGCCACATGTCACAATGATTGTTTCCGTGCTCCTCACCTCAGTCATTCTAATTCTCTGCATTAACCCAACATTTCCTGGCAGGATAATGGGCTCTGACGTTTGGGACAATTCCAAGGTCAGGGGTATTGATTTTGTCCGGACATTTCAGTTAAATCTGTTTGATCTCTCTTTGCAGCCGAAGCCGGTGTAAAAATAGATTTTTTATCTAAAAATGGCATCACATGTCTTCTTATTCTGGATATTAATACCTGGCTAAATATGGGATAGAGTGTAAACAAACCATAATGTTCAGCTTTAAAGTCACAAATGCCTCCTTGAATGTTCTGCCCCACCTTTTGTATAATCTCGTTCAGTTCTCCAATATTAACTTTGGACAGTGAGCTGGTTTGATATTTCAGCAAGTTATCGATGGTGAGAAAAGTAGAAGCCAGATTATTATAAGAATTCCACAAAGCACAGTGATTTCAATATTTATTTAAATGTGAAAGTTGGAGGGGTTATGAACCATTTGAAAGGTGCTGATTACTGACGCACACAATCACTCGATTTACCTGAATCGAATTTACGTAGTTATAGAACATAGAACATAGAACAGTACAGCACAGCACAGAACAGGCCCTTCGGCCCTTGATGTTGTGCCGAGCATGATCACCCTCCTCAAACCCACGTATCCACCCTATACCCCCAACAACCTTCCCCTTAACCTTACTTTTTAGGACACTACGGGCAATTTAGCACGGCCAATCCACCTAACCCGCACATCTTTGGACTGTGGGAGGAAACCGGAGCACCCAGAGGAAACCCACGCACACACGGGGAGGACGTGCAGACTCCACACAGACAGTGACCCAGCCGGGAATCGAACCTGGGACCCTGGAGCTGTGAAGCATTTATGCTAACCACCATGCTACCCTGCTGCCCCAAGGTGAATGTCAGGAGTGGGAAAGTAACCTGCCGTACTCAATCTTCTTGCAGATTTGTTAGCAAAGATTGTGATTGTAGGAAATATGGCTCCATGGCCGGTTATATAACAACTCATCCTCCGCAATGTGTACATCCTGACCTTAGCATGCAGAATTCATCCAATCTTTGCATTGTTTCGAAATGAACTATCTAAAAATTAAGTAATTTGCTTCGATCCAGATGAACTGTTCCAATGATGATTTGTAATCAGATCGTACAACACTGATTGATCATCTTTGAGAGAATTGTCCTGGAGAAAGGAACACATCTTCTTGGTTCTTTGTTTAATTATAAGGCAAAGTAAAGTCGCCACAGTCCCAGATGACCACAGGCTGCTTTCCCCTTTGATGTAACCTGAGGTTCACCACATCTCAGGCGAGGGGCAAGGTTGAGAAATGAAATGAAATGAAATGAAAACCGCTTATTATCACGAGTAGGCTTCAATGAAGTTACTGTGAAAAGCCCCTAGTCACCAAATTCCGGCGCCTGTCCGGGGAGGCTGGTACGGGAATCAAACCGTGCTGCTGGCCTGGCTGCTGGTCTGCTTTAAATCCAGCGATTTAGCCCAGTGAGCTAAACCAGCCCCTGGGAGGGGCCTTCATGAATAACCTCAGCCAGTATGGCTAATTGTATAACTAATTTCAATGCAGAAAATATACTTGTATTATGGCAGTTGCATGGAATTATTTTTAACCATGGGAGGGGTTTAAAAACCAAGCACTTGGGAAGACAGTGTAGTTAAACCATCAGGGAATCAGCACAGACCAATGTTCAGTGTGTATACCCAATCTGCACTGGAAAACCTGAGTCTTGCTTTGTGTAGTTCTTCAGTGATTGAAGAAATTGTGAAGTACTTTACCCGTATGCTGACAGTTGATTCATTAAACTTTGTAACTTTTCCAGTGTAAAATTAATTGAGTGAATGGTGTACAATCATTTTCCACTGATCCATTACAGGGGGAAATTGGGCAATGTCCTCTAATCTCTGCAGAGTTTTCAAATATCTCTGGTGCTACCCTGATCAAATTCCATAATGATGTGGAGATGCGGCACAGTAGCATAGTGGCTAGCACTGTGGCTTCACAGCGTCAGGGTCCCAGGTTCGATTCCCGGCTTGGGTCACTGTGCAGAGTCTGCACTTTCTCCCCGTGTGCGCGTGGGTTTCCTCCGGGTGCTCCGGTTTCCTCCCACAGTCCAGAGATGTGCAGATTAGGTGGATTGGCCATTGCCCTTAGTGACCAAAAAGGGGGGTTGTTAGGTTATGGGGATGGAGTGGAGATGTGGGCTTGGGTAGGGTGCTCTTTCCAAGGTCCAGTGCAGACTCGATGGGCCAAATGGCCTCTTTCTGCACTGTAGATTCTATGATTCTATGCTGGTGTTGGACTGGGCACAGTAAGAAGTCTGTCGACACCAGGTTAAAGTCCAACAGGTTTGTCTGAAAGCACAAGGTTTTGGAGCGCTGCTCCTTGATCAGGTGAAGTGGAGCCAATGTTTCGCCGGGGATTCCGGATAAACCTGTCCTACTTCAGCTTTGTGAGATTTCTGACCAGACTGAATATGAAGCAGAGCCCTCCCCTTCCACCCCTCCCCACTCCTCTACAGCCCTGCCCCCTGTGAGAGGCCCTGCCCCCTGTGTGAGGCCCCGCCCCCTGTTTGTGGCCCCATCCCCTTTGGGACGCCCCGCCCTCTGTAGGAGGGGACCTCCCATGCCATTGGCCGGGCCTTCGTTGCTGGTGAGGTCAGTGAGCACGGTGAGAAGTCTTACAACACCAGGTTAAAGTCCAACAGGTTTGTTTCAAACACGAGCTTTCGGAGCGCAGCTCCTTCCTCAGGTGAATGAAGAGGTATGTTCCAGAAACATTTATATAGACAAAGTCAAAGATGCTGGACAATGTGAGCATTTGCATGTAATTGAATCTTTACAGATCCAGAGATAGGGGTAACCCCAGGTTAAAGAGGTGTGAATTGTCTCAAGCCAGGACAGTTGGTAGGATTTTGCAAGCCCAGGCCAGATGGTGGGGGGTGAATATAATGCGACATGAATCCCAGATCCCGGTTGAGGCCGTACTTGTGTGCAGAACTTGGCTATATGTTTCTGCTCAGCGATTCTGCGTTGTCGGTTGTCCTGAAGGCCGCCTTGGAGAACGCTTATCCGGAGATCAGAGGCTGAATACCCTTGACTGCTGAAGTGTTCCCCGACTGGAAGGGAACCTTCCTGCCGGGTGATTGTCGCACGATGCCCGTTCATTTGTTGTTGCAGTGTCTGCATGGTCTCGCCAATGTACCACGCTTCGGGAAATCCTTTCCTGCAGCATGTGAGGTAGACAACGTTGGCCGAGTCGCACGAGTATGTACTGCGTACCTCGTGGATGGTGTTCTCACCTGTAATGGTGGTATCCATGTCGATCATCTGGCACGTATTGCAGAGATTGCCCTGGCAGGGTTGTGTGGTATCGTGATCGCTGTTCTGAAGGCTGGGTAGTTTGCTGCAAACAATGGTGTGTTTGAGGTTGCGCGGTTGTTTGAAGGCCAGTAGTGGGGGTGTGGGGATGACCTTGGCAAGATGTTCATCTTCCATCGATGACGTGTTGAAGGCTGCGAAGAAGATGTTGTAGTTTCTCTGCTCCGGGAAAGTACTGGACGACGAAGGGTACTCTGTCAGTGGTGTCCCGTGTTTGTCTTCTGAGGAGGTCGGTGCAGTTTTTTGCTGTGGCGCGTTGGAACTGTCGATCGATGAGTCGAGCGCCATATCCCGTTCGTACAAGATCACATTTCAGTATCTGTAGGTGTCTGTTACGCTCCTCCTCGTCTGAACAGATCCTGTGTATACGGAGTGCTTATCCACAGGGGATGGCATCTTTAATGTGTTTAGGGTGGAAGCTGGAGAAATGGAGCATCGTGAGGTTATCCATGGGCTTGCGGTAAAGCGAAGTGCTGAGGTGACCGTCCTTGATGGAGATGTGTGTCCAAGAATACAACTGATTTTGGAGAATAGTCCATGGTGAGTCTGATGGTGGGATGGAATTTATCGATGTCATCGTGTAGTTGTTTCAGTGACTCTTCGCCGTTGGTCCAAAGGAAAAAAATGTCATCGATGTATCTGGTGTATAACGTTGGTTGAAGGCACTGTGCGGTGAGGAAGTCTTGTTCAAACTTGTGCATGAAGATGTTGGCATATTGAGGTGCGAATTTGGTCCCCATGGCTGTTCCGTGCGTCTGGATGAAGAATTTGTTGTTGAAGGTGAAGACGTTGTGATCTAGAATGAAGCAGATGAGTTGCAGAATTGCGTCTGGAGATTGGCAGTTGTCAGTGTTGAGGACTGAGGCTGTTGCAGCAATGCCGTCGTCATGGGGGATGCTGGTGTAGAGTGCCGAGACATCCATTGTGACGAGGAATGTTCCATGGGTGCTGAGTTTCTGTAGGAAGTCCGTCGTGTCGCGACAGAAGCTGGGCGTTCCTTGTACGATGGGTTTCAAGATGCCCTCGATGTGGCCAGAGAGGTTCTCACACAGGGTCACATTGCCTGAAACGCTGCGAGCCGGGGGGGGCGGGGCTGTGAGCCGGGGGGGCGGGGCTGTGAGCCGGGGGGGGCGGGGCTGTGAGCCGGGGGGGGCGGGGCTGTGAGCTGGGGGGGGCGGGGCTGTGAGCTGGGGGGGCGGGGCTGTGAGCTGGGGGGGCGGGGCTATGAGCTGGGGGGTGGGGCTGTGAGGCGGGGGGCGGGGCTGTGACCCGGGGGGTGGGGCTGTGAGGCGGTGGGGTTGTGAGCTGGGGGCGGGGCTGTGAGCCGGGGGGGGGGGGCGGGGCTGTGAGCTGGGGGGGGTGGGGCTGTGAGCTGGGGGGGCGGGGCTGTGAGCTGGGGGGGGCGGGGCTATGAGCTGGGGGGTGGGGCTGTGAGGCGGTGGGGTTGTGAGCTGGGGGCGGGGCTGTGAGCCGGGGGTGGGGCTGTGAGGCGGGGGCGGGGCTGTGAGGCGGGGGGGGGCGGGGCTGTGAGCCGGGGGGTGGGGCTGTGAGCTGGGGGGGTGGGGCTGTGAGCTGGGGGGGTGGGGCTGTGAGCTGGGGGGCGGGGCTGTGAGGCGGGGGCGGGGCTGTGACACGGGGGGGGGGGGGGGGGGTGGGGCTGTGAGCGGGGGGGCGGGGCTGTGAGGCGGGGGCGGGGCTGTGACACGGGGGGGGGGGTGGGGCTGTGAGCTGGGGGGCGGGGCTGTGAGGCGGGGGCGGGGCTGTGACACGGGGGGGGGGGTGGGGCTGTGAGCTGGGGGGCGGGGCTGTGAGGCGGGGGCGGGGCTGTGACACGGGGGGGGGGTGGGGCTGTGAGCTGGGGGCGGGTCTGAGTTCCGGGGGGGGGCGGGGCTGTGAGACGGGGGGGGGTCTGTGAGCGGGGGGGGGGGCTGTGTTCCAGGGGGCGGGGCTGTGAGCCGGGGGGCGGGGCTGTGAGCCGGGGGGCGGGGCTGTGAGCCGGGGGGGGGGCAGGGCGGAGTGCCAGGGGGCGGGGCTGTGAGCCGGGGGGCGGGGCTGTGAGCCGGGGGGCGGGGCTGTGAGCCGGGGGGGGGGGGGCTGTGAGCCGGGGGGCGGGGCTGTGAGCCGGGGGGCGGGGCTGTGAGCCGGGGGGGGGGGGGGGCTGTGAGCCGGGGGGCGGGGCTGTGAGCCGGGGGGGGGGGGGGGCTGTGAGCCGGGGGGGGGGGGGGGCTGTGAGCCGGGGGCGGGGCTGTGAGCCGGGGGGGGGGGGGGGCTGTGAGCTGGGGGGGTGGGGCTGTGAGCTGGGGGGGGTGGGGCTGTGAGCTGGGGGGCGGGGCTGTGAGGCGGGGGCGGGGCTGTGACACGGGGGGGGGGGGGGGTGGGGCTGTGAGCTGGGGGCGGGTCTGAGTTCCGGGGGGGGGCGGGGCTGTGAGACGGGGGGGGGTCTGTGAGCGGGGGGGGGGCTGTGTTCCAGGGGGCGGGGCTGTGAGCCGGGGGGCGGGGCTGTGAGCCGGGGGGCGGGGCTGTGAGCCGGGGGGGGGGGGCAGGGCGGAGTGCCAGGGGGCGGGGCTGTGAGCCGGGGGGGGGGGCTGTGAGCTGGGGGGGGGGGGCTGTGAGCTGGGGGGCGGGGCTGTGAGGCGGGGGCGGGGCTGTGACCCGGGGGGGGGGGGGGGGGTGGGCAGTGAGCTGGGGGCGGGTCTGAGTTCCGGGGGGGGCGGGGCTGTGAGACGGGGGGGGGGGGGGGTCTGTGAGCGGGGGGGGGGCTGTGTTCCAGGGGGCGGGGCTGTGAGCCGGGGGGGGGGGCAGGGCGGAGTGCCAGGGGGGGGGGGCTGCGAGCCGGGGGCGGGCCTGTGAGCCAGTGGGTGGGGCTGTGAGCCGAGGGGGGCGGGGCTGAGTGCCGGGGGGCGGGGCTGAGGGCCGGGGGGCGGGGCTGAGTGCTGGGAGGCAAGGCTGAGTGCCGGGGGGCGGGGCTGAGTGCCGGGGGGCGGGGCTGTAAACTGGGGGGTGGGGCTGAGTGCTGGGGGCGGGGCTGTGAGCTGGGGGGGCGGGGCTGTGAGCCGGGGGGGGGCGGGGCTGTGAGCGGGGGTGGGGCGGGGGGCGGGGCGGGGCGGGGCTGTGAGCGGGGGGCGGGGCTGTGAGCGGGGGTGGGGCGGGGCGGGGCTGTGAGCCGAGGGGCGGGGCTGTGAGCGGGGGTGGGGCGGGGGGCGGGGCGGGGCGGGGCTGTGAGCCGAGGGGCGGGGCTGTGAGCCGAGGGGCGGGGCTAGGTGCGGACGGGCTCGGGGCTGAGTGCCGGGTCGCGGGGCTGGGTGCCGGGGGGCGGGGCTGTGAGCGGGGGGGCGGGGCTGTGAGCGGGGGGGCGGGGCTAGGTGCGGACGGGCTCGGGGCTGAGTGCCGGGGGGGCGGGGCTGTGAGCGGGGGGCGGGGCTGTGAGCGGGGGGGGGCGGGGCTGTGAGCGGGGGGGGCGGGGCTGTGAGCGGGGGGGCGGGGCTGTGAGCGGGGGGGCGGGGCTGTGAGCGGGGTGGCGGGGCTGTGAGCGGGGGGCGGGGCTGTGAGCGGGGGGCGGGGCGGGGCTGTGAGCGGGGGGCGGGGCTGTGAGCGGGGGGGCGGGGCTGTGAGCGGGGGGCGGGGCTGTGAGCGGGGGGCGGGGCTGTGAGCGGGGGGCGGGGGGCGGGGCTGTGAGCGGGGGGCGGGGCTGTGAGCGGGGGGCGGGGCTGTGAGCGGGGGGCGGGGCGGGGCTGTGAGCGGGGGGCGGGGGGCGGGGCTGTGAGCGGGGGGGCGGGGCGGGGCTGTGAGCGGGGGGCGGGCTGTGAGCCGGGGGGCGGGGCTGTGAGCGGGGGGCGGGGCTGTGAGCGGGGGGCGGGGCTAGGTGCGGACGGGCTCGGGGCTGTCAGGCGGTGTCTCGGGCGGGATGGATGTGACGGTGGGCGGGGCTGTGAGCCGGGGGGCGGGGCTGTGCCGGGGGGCGGGGCTGTGAGCGGGGGGCGGGGCTGTGAGCGGGGGGCGGGGCTGTGAGCGGGGGGCGGGGCTGTGAGCGGGGGGCGGGGCTGTGAGCGGGGGGCGGGGCTGTGAGCGGGGGCGGGGCTGTGAGCGGGGGGCGGGGCTGTGAGCGGGGGGCGGGGCTGAGTGCCGGGGGCGGGTCTGTGAGCGGGGGGCGGGGCTGTGAGCGGGGGGCGGGGCTGTGAGCGGGGGCGGGGCTGTGAGCGGGGGGGCGGGGCTGTGACCGGGGGGCGGGGCTGTGAGCGGGGGGCGGGGCTGTGACCGGGGGGCGGGGCTGAGTGCCGGGGGGCGGGGCTAGGTGCGGACGGGCTCGGGGCTGAGTGCCGGGGGGCGGGGCTGAGTGCCGGGGGGGCGGGGCTGTGACCGGGGGGCGGGGCTGAGTGCCGGGGGGCGGGGCTGTGAGCCGGGGGGCGGGGCTAGGTGCGGACGGGCTCGGGGCTGTCAGGCGGTGTCTCGGGCGGGATGGATGTGACGGTGGGCGGGGCTGTGAGCGGGGGGCGGGGCTGTGAGCCGGGGGGCGGGGCTGAGTGCCGGGGGCGGGGCTGTGAGCGGGGGGCGGGGCTGTGAGCGGGGGGCGGGGCTGTGAGCCGGGGGGCGGGGCTGAGTGCCGGGGGCGGGGCTGTGAGCGGGGGGGCGGGGCTGTGAGCGGGGGGGCGGGGCTGTGAGCGGGGGGGCGGGGCTGTGTGCCGGGGGGCTGGGCTGTGTGCCGGGGGGCGGGGCTGTGAGCCGGGGGGCGGGGCTGTGAGCCGGGGGGCGGGGCTGTGAGCCGGGGGGCGGGGCTAGGTGCGGACGGGCTCGGGGCTGTCAGGCGGTGTCTCGGGCGGGATGGATGTGACGGTGGGTGGGGCTGTGTGCCGGGGGGCGGGGTTGAGTGCCGGGGGCGGGGCTGTGTGCCGGGGGGCGGGGCTGAGTGCCGGGGGCGGGGCTGTGAGGCGGGGGGCGGGGCTGTGAGGCGGGGGGCGGGGCTGTGAGGCGGGGCTGTGAGGCGGGGGCGGGGCTGTGAGGCGGGGGGCGGGGCTGTGAGCCGGGGGGCGGGGCTGTGAGCGGGGGGGGGGCGGGGCTGTGAGCGGGGGGGCGGGGCTGTGAGCGGGGGGCGGGGCTGTGAGCCGGGGGGCGGGGCTGTGAGACGGGGGGCGGGGCTGTGAGCGGGGGGGAGGGTCAGTGAGCCGGTGGGCGGGGCTGAGTGCCGGGGGGCGGGGCTGTGAGCGGGGGGGGGCGGGGCTGTGAGCGGGGGGCGGGGCTGTGAGCGGGGGGCGGGGCTGTGAGCGGGGGGGCGGGGCTGTGAGCGGGGGTGGGGCGGGGGGCGGGGCTGTGAGCGGGGGGCGGGGCTGTGAGCGGGGGGGCGGGGCTGTGAGCGGGGGTGGGGCGGGGGGCGGGGCTGTGAGCGGGGGGCGGGGCTAGGTGCGGACGGGCTCGGGGCTGTCAGGCGGTGTCTCGGGCGGGATGGATGTGACGGTGGTGGCCGGCTTCCTGCTGCTGGTGGCGTTGGTCGCGCTGCTGGTGGTGAGTGTGTGCCACCCCGTCTACTTCCCGGTGATGGTGCTGGGCCTGTGCCTGGCTGTACAGGTGCTTCGCTACCCGGCTGTGCCGCTCGAGGTGGCCCAGCAGGTGCTGCGCCCCAATGGCCGCCTCTCCATCGTGGCCCACCGCGGCGGCGGCTATGATGCTCCTGAGAACACACTGGGGGCCATCAGGAAGGTGAGTGACCCTCAGTATGAGGGAGGGAGTGAGGGAGGGAGGGAGTGACCCTCAGCATGAGGGAGGGACCCTCAGCATGAGGGAGGGAGGGAGTGACCCTCAGCATGAGGGAGGGAGGGACCCTCAGCATGAGGGAGGGAGGGACCCTCAGCATGAGGGAGGGAGGGACCCTCAGCATGAGGGAGGGAGGGACCCTCAGCATGAGGGAGGGAGGGAGTGACCCTCAGCATGAGGGAGGGAGGGAGTGACCCTCAGCATGAGGGAGGGAGGGAGTGACCCTCAGCATGAGGGAGGGAGGGAGTGACCCTCAGCATGAGGGAGGGAGGGAGTGACCCTCAGCATGAGGGAGGGAGTGACCCTCAGCATGAGGGAGGGAGTGAGGGAGGGAGGGAGTGACCCTCAGCATGAGGGAGGGAGTGACCCTCAGCATGAGGGAGGGAGTGACCCTCAGCATGAGGGAGGGAGTGACCCTCAGCATGAGGGAGGGAGTGACCCTCAGCATGAGGGAGGGAGTGACCCTCAGCATGAGGGAGGGAGTGACCCTCAGCATGAGGGAGGGAGTGACCCTCAGCATGAGGGAGGGAGTGACCCTCAGCATGAGGGAGGGAGTGACCCTCAGCATGAGGGAGGGAGTGACCCTCAGTATGAGGGAGGGAGTGAGGGAGGGAGGAGTGACCCTCAGCATGAGGGAGGGACCCTCAGCATGAGGGAGGGAGGGAGGGACCCTCAGCATGAGGGAGGGAGGGAGTGACCCTCAGCATGAGGGAGGGAGGGAGTGACCCTCAGCATGAGGGAGGGAGGGAGTGACCCTCAGCATGAGGGAGGGAGTGACCCTCAGCATGAGGGAGGGAGTGAGGGAGGGAGGGAGTGGACCCTCAGCATGAGGGAGGGAGTGACCCTCAGCATGAGGGAGGGAGTGACCCTCAGCATGAGGGAGGGAGTGACCCTCAGCATGAGGGAGGGAGTGACCCTCAGCATGAGGGAGGGAGTGACCCTCAGCATGAGGGAGGGAGTGACCCTCAGCATGAGGGAGGGAGTGACCCTCAGCATGAGGGAGGGAGTGACCCTCAGCATGAGGGAGGGAGTGACCCTCAGCATGAGGGAGGGAGTGACCCTCAGTATGAGGGAGGGAGTGAGGGAGGGAGGGAGTGACCCTCAGCATGAGGGAGGGACCCTCAGCATGAGGGAGGGAGGGAGTGACCCTCAGCATGAGGGAGGGAGGGAGTGACCCTCAGCATGAGGGAGGGAGGGAGTGACCCTCAGCATGAGGGAGGGAGGGAGTGACCCTCAGCATGAGGGAGGGAGTGACCCTCAGCATGAGGGAGGGAGTGAGGGAGGGAGGGAGTGACCCTCAGCATGAGGGAGGGAGTGACCCTCAGCATGAGGGAGGGAGTGACCCTCAGCATGAGGGAGGGAGTGACCCTCAGCATGAGGGAGGGAGTGACCCTCAGCATGAGGGAGGGAGTGACCCTCAGCATGAGGGAGGGAGTGACCCTCAGCATGAGGGAGGGAGTGACCCTCAGCATGAGGGAGGGAGTGACCCTCAGCATGAGGGAGGGAGTGACCCTCAGCATGAGGGAGGGAGTGACCCTCAGCATGAGGGAGGGAGTGACCCTCAGCATGAGGGAGGGAGGGACCCTCAGCATGAGGGAGGGAGGGACCCTCAGCATGAGGGAGGGAGGGACCCTCAGCATGAGGGAGGGAGGGACCCTCAGCATGAGGGAGGGAGGGACCCTCAGCATGAGGGAGGGAGTGACCCTCAGCATGAGGGAGGGAGTGACCCTCAGCATGAGGGAGGGAGTGACCCTCAGCATGAGGGAGGGAGTGACCCTCAGCATGAGGGAGGGAGTGACCCTCAGCATGAGGGAGGGAGTGACCCTCAGCATGAGGGAGGGAGTGACCCTCAGCATGAGGGAGGGAGTGACCCTCAGCATGAGGGAGGGAGTGACCCTCAGCAAGAGGGAGGGAGTGACCCTCAGCATGAGGGAGGGAGTGACCCTCAGCATGAGGGAGGGAGGGAGTGACCCTCAGCATGAGGGAGGGAGGGAGTGACCCTCAGCATGAGGGAGGGAGGGACCCTCAGCATGAGGGAGGGAGGGACCCTCAGCATGAGGGAGGGAGGGACCCTCAGCATGAGGGAGGGAGGGACCCTCAGCATGAGGGAGGGAGGGAGTGACCCTCAGCATGAGGGAGGGAGGGAGTGACCCTCAGCATGAGGGAGGGAGGGAGTGACCCTCAGCATGAGGGAGGGAGGGAGTGACCCTCAGCATGAGGGAGGGAGGGAGTGACCCTCAGCATGAGGGAGGGAGTGACCCTCAGCATGAGGGAGGGAGGGAGTGACCCTCAGCATGAGGGAGGGAGGGAGTAACCCTCAGCATGAGGGAGGGAGGGAGTAACCCTCAGCATGAGGGAGGGAGTGACCCTCAGCATGAGGGAGGGAGTGACCCTCAGCATGAGGGAGGGAGTGACCCTCAGCATGAGGGAGGGAGTGACCCTCAGCATGAGGGAGGGAGTGACCCTCAGCATGAGGGAGGGAGTGACCCTCAGCATGAGGGAGGGAGTGACCCTCAGCATGAGGGAGGGAGTGACCCTCAGCATGAGGGAGGGAGTGACCCTCAGCATGGAGGGAGTGACCCTCAGCATGAGGGAGGGAGTGACCCTCAGCATGAGGGAGGGAGTGACCCTCAGCATGAGGGAGGGAGTGACCCTCAGCATGAGGGAGGGAGTGACCCTCAGCATGAGGGAGGGAGGGACCCTCAGCATGAGGGAGGGAGGGACCCTCAGCATGAGGGAGGGAGGGACCCTCAGCATGAGGGAGGGAGGGACCCTCAGCATGAGGGAGGGAGTGACCCTCAGCATGAGGGAGGGAGTGACCCTCAGCATGAGGGAGGGAGTGACCCTCAGCATGAGGGAGGGAGTGACCCTCAGCAAGAGGGAGGGAGTGACCCTCAGCAAGAGGGAGGGAGTGACCCTCAGCATGAGGGAGGGAGGGAGTGACCCTCAGCATGAGGGAGGGAGGGACCCTCAGCATGAGGGAGGGAGGGACCCTCAGCATGAGGGAGGGAGGGACCCTCAGCATGAGGGAAGGAGGGAGGGACCCTCAGCATGAGGGAGGGAGGGAGTGACCCTCAGCATGAGGGAGGGAGGGAGTGACCCTCAGCATGAGGGAGGGAGGGAGTGACCCTCAGCATGAGGGAGGGAGGGAGTGACCCTCAGCATGAGGGAGGGAGGGAGGGACCCTCAGCATGAGGGAGGGAGGGAGGGACCCTCAGCATGAGGGAGGGAGTGACCCTCAGCATGAGGGAGGGAGTGACCCTCAGCATGAGGGAGGGAGGGAGTGACCTCAGCATGAGGGAGGGAGGGAGTGACCCTCAGCATGAGGGAGGGAGGGAGTGACCCTCAGCATGAGGGAGGGAGGGAGTGACCCTCAGCATGAGGGAGGGAGGGAGTGACCCTCAGCATGAGGGAGGGAGGGAGTGACCCTCAGCAGGAGGGAGGGAGGGAGTGACCCTCAGCAGGAGGGAGGGAGTGACTGACCCTCAGCAGGAGGGAGGGAGTGACCCTCAGCATGAGGGAGGGAGGGAGTGACCCTCAGCATGAGGGAGGGAGGGAGGGAGTGACCCTCAGCATGAGGGAGGGACCCTCAGCATGAGGGAGGGAGGGAGGGACCCTCAGCATGAGGGAGGGAGGGACCCTCAGCATGAGGGAGGGAGGGACCCTCAGCATGAGGGAGGGAGGGACCCTCAGCATGAGGGAGGGAGGGACCCTCAGCATGAGGGAGGGAGGGACCCTCAGCATGAGGGAGGGAGGGACCCTCAGCATGAGGGAGGGAGGGACCCTCAGCATGAGGGAGGGAGGGACCCTCAGCATGAGGGAGGGAGGGACCCTCAGCATGAGGGAGGGAGGGACCCTCAGCAAGAGGGAGGGAGGGACCCTCAGCATGAGGGAGGGAGGGACCGACCCTCAGCATGAGGGAGGGAGGGACCGACCCTCAGCATGAGGGAGGGAGGGACCGACCCTCAGCATGAGGGAGGGAGGGAGTGACCCTCAGCATGAGGGAGGGAGGGAGTGACCCTCAGCATGAGGGAGGGAGGGAGTGACCCTCAGCATGAGGGAGGGAGGGAGTGACCCTCAGCATGAGGGAGGGAGGGAGTGACCCTCAGCATGAGGGAGGGAGGGAGTGACCCTCAGCATGAGGGAGGGAGGGAGTGACCCTCAGCATGAGGGAGGGAGGGAGTGACCCTCAGCATGAGGGAGGGAGGGAGTGACCCTCAGCATGAGGGAGGGAGGGAGTGACCCTCAGCATGAGGGAGGGAGGGAGGGACCCTCAGCATGAGGGAGGGACCCTCAGCATGAGGGAGGGACCCTCAGCATGAGGGAGGGACCCTCAGCATGAGGGAGGGACCCTCAGCATGAGGGAGGGAGGGAGGGAGGGACCCTCAGCATGAGGGAGGGAGGGAGGGAGTGACCCTCAGCGTGAGGGAGGGACCCTCAGCGTGAGGGAGGGACCCTCAGCGTGAGGGAGGGACCCTCAGCGTGAGGGAGGGACCCTCAGCGTGAGGGAGGGACCCTCAGCGTGAGGGAGGGACCCTCAGCCTGAGGGAGGGACCCTCAGCCTGAGGGAGGGACCCTCAGCCTGAGGGAGGGACCCTCAGCGTGAGGGAGGGACCCTCAGCGTGAGGGAGGGACCCTCAGCGTGAGGGAGGGACCCTCAGCGTGAGGGAGGGACCCTCAGCGTGAGGGAGGGACCCTCAGCGTGAGGGAGGGACCCTCAGCGTGAGGGAGGGACCCTCAGCGTGAGGGAGGGACCCTCAGTATGAGGGAGGCAGTGACCCTCAGCACGAGTAACCTTCATTCAGCTGCTCCACTAACACCAACTTCAGACTGCCTTCACTGCCCTGTCTGGCTGCATGGGACACCCCAGGGTGCCCGGGCTCCTGAGGGTCAGGGTGTGCCCGGTCCTCGGAGGGCGCGCTATGTCCTTGGAAGGCGCGCGCTGTCCTTGGAGGGTGAGCCTGAAGGGTGAGCTCTGTCCTTATTTGGAAGAGCGAGAGCTGATCTAATTGAAACAAACAGTCAATAACTGAGGAGGTTTGACACAGAGGACACCGAGACGTTGTACCCGCTGGTCGGGGATTCTAAAAAAGGGTGGGAGGTGGGGGGAGGTGCGTGGGGACAGCCTCCGAATAAGGGGCTGATCTTTTGGGACTGAGATGAGGAGAAAGTTCATCACTTAAAGGGGTGTGAATCTTTGGAATTTGCCACCTCAGGGGTTTCTGGGTGCTTAATCGCTGAATATATTTAAGGCTGAGATAGACAGATTTTTGGTGTCTCAGGAAATGAAGGGGTATGGAGCGGTGTCGGTTTGGAGAGCGGGGAGGGGGAGAGCTGGGGAGACCGGGATGGGAGAGTGGATTAGAAGCCAACATCAGCCACAATTGTACTGAATGGCTGGGCAGGCTCAGTTTGCCATGTGATCTACTATTTCTCATGTTCTTATGCAGCAGCCCTGCCGCACTCGGAACTCCCATACAATCAGCAGTCTGTGGGATTTGTTATACAGACCCACACGAATAGTTATCGTGTTAGCTAATTATGAGTTGGAGTTAAAATGCACCTTGTATTTGAACGATACAAGAAAGTCCTCTGTCCACTTGACTCAACTGAATCGAGATGTGGTTTTTGCTCGTGTGATGTCTAACCATGGGTGCTGCAATAGGTTTTTGGCTAGCAGGCATGCTGCACCTTAGACTTTTCTCTGGGATTCTTTTACTATTACAATCAATGTTAATTTTGGTCGGAGATTTGTCCAACTTGTTATTCTCTTTCTGTTACATATTGAGTTGCTTGCTGCCTCATCTTTCCTTTCTGTGATAAACTCATATGGTCAGATTTTTTTTAAAAATCATCAGTTAACCTATTCCAATGCTGAAGGGAAAAATGTCCATATAGATAACTTTAAAGAAGTATTTATCTATAAAGTTAGAACTTTAAACCTCCAAAGTGTTTCAACTTAAAACCATCTTGATTATTCTGATTTCAAAATATACTGATTTCTCATTTCAAGAAAGCTTATTAAAGTTTAGTGAGATGCACTAATGCTTGAGACGATTTCAGCATCACAAGAGTTCCATATCTCATTAGTTCCAGTGTGAAAAGAAACCAGTTACTTCTTCAAAGAAAGAGGGGGAAATAAGGTGAATTATTGGTCAAAAGTTTGGAACTCCCTCTCTTTTATATATAGTCGCCATAGTCCCAGCTGACCATAGGCTGCTTTCTCCTTTTGAGGGGCAGAGCTGACTGGTGGGGATTTAACCTGAGGGTCACCACACCTCACGCGAGGGGCAAGGTTGAACCTCAGCCGGTACGGGAATTGAACCCACGCTGCTGGCCTCGCTCTTCAACACAAACCAGCTGTCCAGCCAACTGGGCAAAACCAGCCCCCAACTATTCCCTTCCTAACAGCATTGTGGGTGCACCAACAGCACATGGGCTTCAGTGATTCAAGAAGGCAGCTCACCACCACCTTCTCAAGGGCAATTAGGGATGGCCAATGAATGCTGGCCTGGCCAGCAATGCCCACATCCTATAAATTAATTTTAAAAATTTCCTCTTGTCTCCCAGCTACTGGCCTGGAACAGAATTGGAAAAAAGTGGGTACAAAACGAAATTTAACATTTTTAAATGAGTGATCATTCAAATATGAAGTGTCGAGACAGAATTTTCTGGATCCCTTTGCCCACCAGGCCCAGGCATGCAATGACTCGCATTTAAATAGCAAGTTTCACTTGGTAAAACATGCCGTGGCAGTACATACAGCATAGTCAGATAGAAAATTTGATTGACCCTTTTGAGGGTGTTAACCCAAAAATAATAATAATCACTTATTGTCTCAAGTAGGCTTCAATGAAGTTACTGTGAAAAGCCCCTAGTCGCCGCATTCCGGCGCCTGTTTGGGGAGAGTGGTAAGGGAATTGAACCCACGCTGCTGGCATTGTTCTGCATTACAAGCCAGCTGTTCAGCCCACTGTGCTAAACCAGCCCCTAAAATTGGTCAGAGGTAGATTTTTAAGGAGGATCTTAAAAGTCACCGCTTCAATGAGTTGCTTATTGCATGAGTTTTGCCGAGAATATTCCATTCCTTTTGCACTAAAGGGAGGATATCCACTGAAGTTGATATACTGAACCTCCCACTAAGGACTACATGTAACATCTCCCTGTTGGCAATGTTTGGCGGGGGGGGGTTGTGTACACCCGAACACCTTCTCGCCCACCCCTAAGATTTCCCGCATTGTGCAGGGGTACGGGCGGATATTGGCATTTGCAGCCCACCCATCATACTTAAATAAATAATCAGGGGTTATTTGGGCTTGTTACCAAGGCAGCTGACCCTGATCAAATGCTGCCCACACCATAAAACAATTGGCATGGGCAGTCAGCTGGGAGTGGGCAGGACATTTAAATAAAATTACAAAGGGGGGGGGGTGTTAGCTCTGGGGGTGTCTCCCTCCGCAGTCAGGAGGTGTGCCAACTAAAATAGCCCCCACTCCTATCCGCTTGCTCAATTAAACACCATCCTCGCCCCCCCCCCTCCTATATCTGCTCAAACACTCCCCACCGTGGACCCTGGCTCTGGATTCCATGGGTGGCACCTTCCTGCCCGCAGTCCCGCCAGCCTGCACTAATTCACTGTTAGCACCGCCAGGCTGATGGATAGGCTGACCAATTGAATGATCACATTCTGGCTGCAGGGCAGGATAGTGTGCTGTAGGTAAGTCCATGTCCATGTTGGTTCCGTTAGCTGGACGCAGGCCATCTCTTCCCCGCTCCCACCTATTTCTGCCCTAAGTGTGTGAGGCCTGTAGTGCAGGGTTTTAATTGGTTCGGAACTATGCAGCTCAAATTAATTATTCGAGTTGTAGCTGCTCTTTCTCCGAGTTAGCTGCAACTCAACAATGATATCAACTTCCATTTATTCATTTATGTTCCGAATTTATAAAAGAAAAGCCAAGATGTTTGTTTTATAGATAACCGAGGTACATTCAGAAAAAATAAACATTGAACCAAAGCAGTGGTGACAAAGAGCTTGGCCATTGGCTTTTAAAAGTTTGAAAAATATTTCCAAAGTTCTATTTCAAATGTTTTTGGTGGAAATTGCTATAATCTATTGCAGTAAAGCCTCCATGCTCGGAAGAGAATGTTATTTAGAGGTTGTATGATAGTCGAGGTTAAATTTACATTATGTACGATGGCAACATTGCATCAAGGCTCTCTATTTGGCCACTGTGCCGTGTAATAAGCTAACGAATACTGTGAGACGTCCTGTTCTCGCTCCTCGTCTAGGCTGCTGAACATCATGCTACTGGTGTGGAGTTGGATCTCGAGTTCACTTCAGATGGTTTCCCTATTCTGATGCACGATCGTACTGTGGATCGCACAACTGATGGTATCGGTTCTCTTGATCACTTAACTTTCGAAGAGGTCCGAAAACTTAACCCGGCAGCCAAGCACAGACTGCAGTATGTAATCAGAATGTTCCCCACACTGATTATAGTGACAAAAATACAGTTTTACATATGCTGCCCATAGATTTCCCAATCTGTAAGAATTAGACTATATTCTTTCAATGTGCTATTATTTCAGGAGTGTTGCAGCACTGTACAGTTTGAAAAACTGCCCGTTATTGTCCTTTCTGCAGTTGCGATAAATGCATTGTTTTTATTTTGATTGCACTCCATACAAAGATTTGGATTGTGACACCTTGAAGAACTGCAGTAAAATATGGGGTGGTGGTGGTGTCACGAGGCTAGTAATCCAGAGGCCAGGGCTAATTCTCTGGGGACATGGGTTCAAATCCCACCGGCACCTGGTGGAATTTAAATGCAATGAGTTAGTCTGGAATTGAAAGCTATCTCCGCAATGGTGACCACAAAACTATCGTCTATTGTTACAAAAAACAATCTGGTTCACTAAACCTGCCATCCTTACCTTGTCTGGCCTACACGAGACTCCAGATCCGCAGAAATGGGGTTGACTGCCCTCAAAGTGAGACACTCAGTTTAAACGTAGTAGGGAATGGGCAACAAATGCTGGCCAAGCCAGCAACGGCCACATCCCGTGAAATAAAGAAATGTAAATGTGAATATTCTCTGGGACTCCTTTGGTCGCAATCTGATCTGAAATATGGATAACGGTGTGATTATATTGGACTCAAATCAGTTTCTGCATTACAGTGACATTCCATTATAATTACAAAGTTGTATTCTGACTCATTTGTGGATAAGGCAGTGTGAGAACACCTCACCGAGGCTGTCTCACACCAGTGGGTTTGACAGCACGTGGAGCAGCATTGGGCTGGGTGTAAATCTGCCCTAAACAGCAGCCAAAATCCTTGGACCACTTTGTAAAACTGAGTAACACTTAATGAATTGGGTTGGAGCACAGGTGCTACAGCTGATTCAGTACATTTAAAATACAACGGTCATGTAGGCACACTTACAAAGAACTACTGTCTCAATCAAATAGTTATAAATACATTTAGAAATAACCCTTACATACTTAGCAGGACACTTTGACATCTGTGGTAAATTGCGACCCTTGACTAAACATGGTGAACTGTAACTAGTGGGGTGCCACAGGGGTCAGCCCTTAGACCTCAACTGTTTATAATCTTAAAAAATAATCTGCAAGCAGCGACAGAGTGTAACATAGCAACATTTGCGGATGAGACTAAAATAGGTGGGAAAGCAGGCAGTGAAGAGGAGATACAGATTTTACAGACGGATAGAGATAGGCTAGGAGATTGGGCCACAATTTGGCAGATGGAGTTTAATGTGGATAAGTGTGAGGTTATCCATTTTGGCCGAAAAATAGTCAGGCAAATTATTGTGTAAATGGAAAGCAGATTCAAAATGCATCAGGCAGAGGGATCTGGGTGTCTTTGTTCATGAATCGCAGAAAGTCAGTATGCAGGTACAGCATGTAATAAAAGCCAATGGAATGTTAGCGTGTATTGCGAAAGAACTGGAGTATAAAAGTAGAGAAGTGTTTTTGCAATTGTATAGGGTATTAGTCAGACCACATCTGGAGTATTGTGTCCAGTTTTGGTCTCCTTATTTGAGGAATGATGTGGTGACAATGGAGGCAGTTCAGAGGAGGTTCACCAGATTGATTCCGGGGATGAAAGGGTTGACGTATGAGGAGAGATTAAACAGTTCGGGGTTATACTCGCTGGAGTTTACATGGATGAGAGGGGATCTAATCGAGGTGTATAAAATACTAAAAGGGATTGATAAAGTAAACAGAGATCAAATGTTCCCCCTTGTGGGTCAATCTAGAACGAGGCGTCACAGATATAGGCTGAGAGACGGTAGATTTAGAACTGAGATGAGGAGGAACTACTTCTCGCAGAGGGCAGTGAATTTGTGGAACTCGCTGCCCCCATAGTGTGGTGGAGTCTGAGTCATCAAATGGTTTCAAGAGAGATAGATATATTTCTGATTTTAAAAACGGGTTAAAGGGAAATGGGGAACAGGTTGGGAGGTGGATCTGACTGAATGGCGGAGCAGGTTCGAAGGGCTGAATTGCCGATGTCTGCTCCTAATTCCTATGTTTCTAAGTGATTGAATTCTTTTTTGTTCATATTGAATTCGACGACTTCTAAAATTTGAAAAATATAAGGTTTATATGGAGTTTAATGTGGATAAGTGTGAGGTTTCCATTTTGGCCGAAAAATAGTCAGGCAAATTATTGTGTAAATGGAAAGCAGATTCAAAATGCTTTTTTTTACTGTCAGAGCCTAATTTCTGCCAGTCTCTGTTTGTCTCTTTGTTTTCTTATTGTTTGAAAATGTATATTAATTACTTCTGTTCCTATTTGCTGCTGACCTGTACAATTAGAAAGCGTTTTGTGAATAGATTAGGTCAGGGAGTGAGAGCAGAAAGGTTATTTTAAAAACACATCAAAAAATCAGATTTTAGCCGTTTTCCATTGTTTCTTTAAAACATTAATTGTTGAATGACACTAGATTCCATGCTCTTATACTCTATAAAATGCATAGTGAATAAGTAAATATTGTTTTCCATTAAGAGAAACTTCATTTGTAAGCAATGAGCCTGTTTTTGAACAGATTTTAAAATGCTAAAGGTTAAATTTATGTTGTAAACCTTCCATTTTTAATATGATTTGTGTTCTATTCCGTGCAGCAAATATTTTCCACATGAGAAGGTCCCAACATTGGAGGAAGCTATCGTGGAAAGCCTCAAAGGCAACATGACAATTTATTTTGATGTCAAAGGTCATGCAGCTCAGGTACAATACGTTTTATAACCTCCGTAAGCCAGCTACATTCCACTGAGGAAATGTCTGAAAAACAGCGTCTGATTTGAGCCGATAGTGCCGTTAATGCCAGCATTAAACATTTTCTAGAGCACAATGTTACAAGTCTAACTGAGATTGATGTTATTAGGTGGATGTTGATAAAATACTTTAAAAGACCTCTGCCTTCATGCAAATGCAATTGGAAGAATGTTTTTTTCATCCTGAAGAGTTTTGTAACAGAGATGTGACTTCAGATCACAGGATCATGTATATCGATTATTATGTTTAAAAGTTTTTGAATTTTATATTGCGGCATTCCTGAAATTGACACTTCTCATATCTGTCACTATAGTGTCTTCATTTTTCCTTCACTCTCCTCTGCAACGTTACCTCTTCAATCTCTTGCTCCTTCGATCCTCTTTCTACTCCACAAGTGCTCCTGAATCCCATGACAATCATACCAATCCCTTTCCCTCGAATATCCTCTCAGTTCTGATATCATGTCTCGGAATGGAATTAAATCCCTTGATTGCCCAACTCCAAGACATGATATCAGAACTGAGAGAATATTCCTGGGAAAGGCTGAACAGGCTAATACTCTTTTCTCCTCAGATGAGAATGCAAAAGGTAGCCTAGTGGAGGTGGTTAAGATTGTGATAGGACTTGACAGAGTTGTCATAGGGAAAATGTTTTTACTTGTGGAGTAATCCCAAACTAGAGGTCATTAAGTAGTCAATATAAATCCAATAAGAATTTTTTGAGAAACTTCTTTCTCTCAAGGGTGTGGAACTCCCAGCTTCAGGGAGTGGTGAGGTGATAGCATTGGTGGGTTTAAGGTAAAGTTAGAAAAGCACACAGAGGAATAGAGGGGTATGCTGATGGGGGTGGGTGAAAACAGATTAGAAATAGCTCATGTGGAACATAGCTGCTGACATAGACTACTTGGACAGAATTGCTGTGCTGTAAACTCTTCTGTAAGCATTTGTTTAAGCTTCACTTCCCTTTCTTGCATCTTCACTTCCAGAATCCCCAGCACTGACCTTCTCAATCGTTCTCATTGTAACTGTTGCTCCTCCGTGAAATTATCTATCGGTCAGCTTACCTAAACAGTGTTGACAAAGTCCAAATCAGCTAGATACCACTTCTCTCTACTTCAATACTACTTCTGGTCTTTCTGACTTCCTGTATGATATCAAATCATGGATGGGTCATAAACTTCTTAAACTGAGCACTGAGAATATAGGTGTCATTTTTGTCTCTTGCCAAAAATGGCACTGACTCCATCGCCCTCCCTCGTTACTTAGTCAGAGCCATATCTTGCAAAACCAGTTTGACCGTACACTGGGTGAAAACCCCAGATTTTCTCCATCACCCATACTGTTTATTTCTAATTCTGATATTCCTACCTTAGCCTCTCTTCTACTGAAAGCCTCAATCACCTTTTGGACATCTTCAGATTCTATTTCACCCACGTCTTCTCTGTTGGCCTTCCACCTTGCACCCTCCATTAATCTCAATTTGTCCACAATACAGCCACCTGTAAGTACAAAATTCTACTCGCCAATTGCTCACATTCTTATTAACCTAAAAAGGCATTTAGTTCCCTGATGTATTACAGGCAAAATAATTGATCTCCTATTCAACCTCCTGGTTGGTCTTACCCACCTCATAGACCATACAGTGCAGAAGGAGGCCATTCGGCCCATCGAGTCTGCACCGACCCACTTAAGCCCTCACTTCCACCCTGTCTCCGTAACCCAATAACCCCTCCTACCCTTTTTTGGTCACTAAGGGCAATTTATCATGGCCAATCCACCTAACCTGCACATCTTTGGACTGTGGGAGGAAACCGGAGCACCCGGAGGAAACCCACGCAGACACGGCGAGAACATGCAGACTCCGCACAGAGACCCAGCAGGGAATCGAACCTGGGACCCTGGTGCTGTGAAGCCACAGTGCTATCCACTTGTGGTACTGTGCTGCCCACAGATCAATACTGAAACATTCTGTAGCTTTGCATATCCTCTGCGATCTTCCAAATGTGGCTTTTTGTATGTCTTCCCATTGGAGCGTCATGAGTGGAACTCCTAGAGATTGGTGGGGGAGATGGTGAGGGTGGACAGGAGATATGCGGAGGCCCTGGAGGAGGGATTGTTGCGGGAGCGGTGCAGCCTTCAGGCTGAGTTTGACTTGTTGACCACCAGAAAGGCGGAAGCTCAGTAGAGGAAGGCACAGGGTGTGGTGTATGAATATGGGGAGAAGGCGAGCAGGTTGCTGGCACACCAGCTCCGTAAGCGGGATGCGGCTAGAGAGATTGGTGGAGTTAAGGATCGGGGAGGAAATGTGGTACGAAGTGGGGTAGACATCAATGGGGTCTTCAGGGACTTCTACGAGAAACTGTATCGGTCCGAACCCCCGGTGGAGGAGGGGGGGATGGGGCGCTTTTTGGATCGGCTGAGATTCCCGAGGGTGGAGGAGGGACAGGTGGAGGGACTGGGGGTGCCAGTTGAGCTGGAGGAGCTGGTTAAAGGGATAGGGAACATGCAGTCGGGGAAGGCGCCGGGGCCGGATGGGTTCCCGGTTGAATTTTATAAGATGTATGCAGACCTGTTGGGCCCCCTGTTGGTTAGGACCTTTAACGAGGCAAGGGAGGGGGGGCTTTGCTCCCGACGATGTCTCGGGCGCTGATCTCCCTGATTCTTAAGCGGGACAAGGATCCCCTGCAGTGTGGGTCATACAGGCCGATCTCACTCTTGAATGTGGACGCCAACCTGTTGGCAAAGATCTTAGCCACGAGGATTTGAGGACTGTGTGCCGCAGGTTATCCACGAGGATCAAACGGGGTTTGTGAGAGGGAGGCAGCTGAACACTAACATATGGAGGCTCTTGAACGTTATGATGATGCCGGCGGTAGAAGGGGAGGCGGAGATAGTGGTGGCACTGGACGCGGAGAAGGCCTTTGAGTGGGGGTACTTGTAGGAGATGCTGGAAAGGTTCGGGTTTGTGGAGGGGTTGTCGGGTGGGTGAGGCTATTATATGAGGCCCCGATGGAGAGCGTGGCCACGAATAGGAGGAGGTCGGAGTATTTTCGGTTACACCGAGGGACGAGGCAGGGGTGTCCCTTGTCCCCCCTACTTTTTGCATTGGCAATTGAGCCCCTGGCTCAAGGGGGCTGGTGCGGGGTGGGGAGGAGCACCGAGTGTCGCTCTATGCGGATGACCTATTGTTGTATGTGGCGGACCCGGTGGGGGGAATGCCGGAGGTGATGAGGATTCTCCGGGAATTTGGGGACTTTTCGGGGTACAAGCTCAACTTTGGGAAGAGCAAGCTGTTTGTGATACACCCGGGAGACCAGGAGGGGGGGATTGGTAGGCTCCCATTGAAAAGGGCGCAGAGGAGCTTTAGGTACTTGGGGGTGCAGGTGGCCAGGAGCTGGGGGGCCCTGCATAAGCAAAACCTCACATGGCTGGTGGAGCAAATGGAGGAGGAGTTTAAGAGGTGGGACATGTTGCCGCTGTCTCTGGCGGGTAGGGTGCAGTCAGTCAAGATGACGGTGCTTCCGAGATTTCTGTTCCTGTTTCGGTGCCTCCCCATCTTTATCCCAAAGGCCTTTTTCAGACGGGTTAACAGGAGCATTACGGGGTTAGTGTGGGCACATGGGACCCTGAGGGTGAGAAGGGTGTTCTTGGAGCGGGGCAGGGATAAGGGGAGGCTGGCGCTGCCCAACCTCTGTGGGTACTATTGGGCTGCCAATGCAGCGATGGTGCGTATGTGGGTGATGGAGGGGGCAGCATGGAAGAGGATGGAGATGGTGTCCTGCGTGGACACGAGCCTGGAGGCGCTGATGACGGCACCGCTGCCGTTCCCTCCAACGAGGTATACCACGAGCCCGGTGGTGGTGGCTACCCTTAAAATTTGGGGTCAATGGAGGCGGCACAGGGAGGAGGTGGGGGCCTCGATGGGATCCCCGATACGGGGGAACCACCGGTTTGTTGTTGATATTAAGCAAAAATTTGAATAAAAATTATTTTTTTTAAAAAAAATGACTGGAACTCCTTCTCTAAACTTTGCCTTTTATTTTCTCTCTTTTAGATCGCGATTGTGGAGGGAGTTGAATAGTAGATTAGACTATTTCAGCCTCAAAGGATGTAAATATTTAGATATTGAAAGAACAGGTTTAAAGGTGGCTGACAGGTCACCAGACCATATTAGTAATATAATCAGCTTGTTCTCGGTTTCTGGACAATGAGGATTGGGAGATTACCAGGCTAGTATAATTGCACATGTCCGTAATAAACTCCACACCTATTGCAAAACACAATAGGAAAGGAGATGAATATCCTAATATCTTGATATCCCAACATCTCTTTCACTTTTCAATTCTGCTTTTCTTTTGATCTTATTCTGCTTTCAATGTGACCAGCACAAACAAACACAGATTAACTGATTGTTGATTACTTAGCTATTTATAAACTCTTGCTCTATACGCGGATTAGCTGCTGTAGTTGTCAGCAAAACAATGGCTCCAAATTGTTCAGGTTTTAGCGAGAATGCAGAGGCGATTTACTGCGGTGGTACTAGAACAGTAAGATGCAAAGATTAGCAAAGCTAAGGTGTTCTCCTTGCAGCAGGGAAGGTTAAAGAGAAACTTAATTTGTGTTCAAAATAATGAAGGGTTTTGATCGACCAAATAAGGAGAAACTGTTTCCAGAAGAGACAGATTTAAGGTTAGTTGCTTAAAGAAGCAGAGGCAAATGCGGAGACATTATTTTACGCAGTAAGTTATGATTTGTGATGGTGTGTGAGAAAGGGCGCTGGAAGTAGATGTGGTAATAACTTTCAAAAGGGAATTGGATTTATTTGAAAGAGAAAAAGATTGGAGGGCAATTGAATTGGGACAACTGAGCGAGACTTAATGGGCCAAATGGTGTCCTTTGGTGCTCCTATTCGATGAATTGGAATATGGGTTAGGGAGTGGGCTGTTTTGACCCATAGGTTTTTTATCTCACTGTGTGCTGATCTGTATCTCAACTCCATCCAGCTGCTGAGGTTCCAGAACTTTTACCACTCAAGTCCAGCAAAAATCCATCTTGGGTTTTAAATTATTACCTGAAAGCAAGCACAAATTTTTGTAGGAGATCATTCCAAACTTCTCCCACCCTTCGCTTGATGAAGTTTTTAAAAATTCATTTGTGGGATTTGGGTACCGCTGGTTATGCCGGCATTTATTCACAATCACAGACAAATACAGTGCGGAAAAGGCCCTTCAGCCCATCAGGTCTGCACCACCACATGAAAGGCACCTGATCTGCCAATCCTGATCCCATTTGCCAGCACTTGGCCCATAGCCTTGAATGTTAAGACATGCCAAGTGCTCATCCAGTATTTTTCTAAAGGATGTGAGGCATCCCGCCTCTGCCACCCTCCCAGGCAGCGCATTCCAGACCGTCATCACCCTCTGGGTACAACGCGTTTCCTCACATCCCCCCAAACCTCCCACCCCTCACTTTGAACTTGTATCCTCTTGTAACCAACCCTCCAACCAAGGGGAACAGCTGCTCCCTATCCACCCTGTCCGTGCCCCTCAGAATCTTCTACACCTTGATCAGGTCACCCCTCAGTCTTCTCTGCTCCAGCGAAAACAACCCAAGCCTATCCAACCTCTCTTCATAACTTAAATATTCCACCCCAGGCAACATCCTGGTGAATCTCCTCTGCACCCCCTCCAGTGCAATCACATCCTTCCTATAACGCGCTGACCAGAATGGCACACAGTACTCCAGCTGTGGCCTCACCTTCCTGCTTTTGTAATTTATGCCCCGATAGCAAGTGTACTATATGCCTTTTTCACCTCCCTATTAACCTATCCTTCTGCCTTCAGAGATCTATTTACAAACACGCCAAGGTCTCTTTGTTCCTCAGGACTTCCCAGTGTGGTGCCATTCATTGATTACTTCCTTGTCAAATTGCTCCTTCCCAAGTATAACAGCTCACACTTCAGGATTAAATTCCATCGGCCACTTTTCTGCCCATTTGACCATCACGTCGATATCTTCCTCTAACCCAAGACTCTTAGCCTCACTGTTAAGCACTCGGCCTATCTTTGTGTCATCCGCAAACTTACTGATCCTACCCTACACATAGTCAGCTAAATCATTTATATTAATGACGAATACTAGGGGACCCAGCACGGATCCCTGTGGTACGCCACTGGACACTGGCTTCCAGTCACTAAAGCAGCCGTCTGTCATTACCTTCCGTCTCCGACAGCTCAGCCAGCTTTGAATCCACAATATCAATTTCCCCTGCATCCCATGTGTATTTGCCGCCTTTATAAGTCTCCCATGTGGGACCTTGTCAAAGGCTTTGTTGAAATCCATGTAAACTGCATCAACTGCACTACCCTCATCTAACACTTAGTCACATGCTCAAAAATTCAATCAAATTTGTCAGGCATGGCCTCCTCCTGACTAAAGCCAGGCTGACTATACCTGATCAAACCTTGCCTCTCCTTCAGAATTTTCTCCATTAGTTTCCCCACCACTGACGTGAGACTCACTGGCCTGTAGTTCAATGGCTTACCCCTACAGCCTTTCTTAAATAGTGGGGTCACATTCACAGTTCTCCAGTCCTCTGGCACCTCTCCAGTGGCCAGAGAAGAATTAGAAATTTGGAGCCTTCCACAGCAACCTGGGCCATAATTTATCCAGACCTGGAGATTTGGCCCCTTTATAGCCTGCCAACACCACCTATAGACAGTGGATGTGGTGTGTTTGGACTTTCAGAAGGCTTTTGACAAAGTCCTGCAAAAAAAGAGATTAGCGTGTAAAATTAAAGCGCATGGGATTGAGGGCAGTGTATTGAGATGGATAGAAAACTGGTTGTCAGACAGGAAACAAAGAGTAGGAATGAATGTGTCTTTTTCAAATTGGCAGGCAGTAACTAGTGGGGTACCAAAGGAATCGGTGCTGGGACCCCAGCTGTTCACAATATATATTAATGATTTGGATGAGGGAGCAAAATGTCATATCTCCAAATTTGCAGATGACACCAAGTTGTGTGGGAGGGTGAGCTGTGAGGAGGATGCTGAGATCCTTCAGTGTGATGTGGACAAGTTGAGTGAGTGGGCAAATGAATGCCAGATGCAGTATAATTTGGATAAATGTGAGGTTATCCACTTTGGTAGCAAAAACAAGAAGGCAGATTATTATCTGAATGGCCATAAATTAGGAGAGTGGAACATGTGCAACGAGACCTGGGTGCCCTCGTACACCAATCACTGAAGGTAAGTATGCAGCTGCAGTAGGCGGTAAAGAAGGCAAACGGTAAGCTAGCCTTCATTGCGAGAGGATTCGAGTACAGAAACAGAGATGTCTTGCAATCATACAGGGCCTTGGTGAAGCCACACCTGGAATATTGTGTGCCGTTTTGGTCATCTTACCTGAGGAAGGATGTTCCAGCTATAGAGGAGTTCAGAGAAGGTTTACCAGACTGATTCCTGGGATGGCAGGATTGATGTACGAGGAGAGATTGAATCGGTTAGGATTGTATTCACTGGAGTTCAGAAGAATGAGGAGGGGATGTCATAGAAACCTATAAAATTCTAACAGGACTGGACAGGGTAGATGCAGGAAGGATGTTCCTGCTGGCGGCGAGTCCAGAACCAGGGGTCACAGTCTGAGGATATGGGGTAGACCATTTAGGACAGAAATGGTGTGAAATTTCTTCACCCAGAGAGTGGTGAGCCTGTGGAATTCGTTACCACAGGAAGTAGTTGAGTCCAAAACATTGTATGGTTTCAAGAAGCAGTTAGATATCGCACTTAGGGTAAAGGGGATCCAAGGATATGGGGGAAAGTGGGATAAGGCTATTGAGTTGAAAGATCAGCCAAGATCGTAATGAATGGCGGAGCAGACCTGAAGGGCTGAATGGCCTCCTCCTACTCTTTGTTTCTAATACCATGTCCCTTCCTATGACAATTTGCTCACAGTCTCTCTCCCAGAGTTCCATATCTGCCTCCTCAAACTTTTGGGTGAAGACAGATGTGAAATATTCATTTAACACCCCACCAATGTCCTCTGGTTCCACCCACAGTTTCCCCCTTGGCCCCTAATGGGCCTTACATTTTCCCTAGTTTTCCTCTTCCCATTGATATCCCTATAGAATATTTTGGGATTTTACCAACTAGAGATTTCTCATATACCCTCTTTGCTCTCCTAATTGCTTTCTGAAGCTCCATCCTGCACTTTCTGTATTCCATTTGTGCCTTTGTTGAGTTGCTCCCCTTGTAGTTATTAAAAGCCTCTCTCCTCCTTCTCATTATATCCTGAATACAGGGCAGCAAGGTGCACAGTGGTTAGCACTGCAGCCTACGGCGTTGAGGACCTGACTTTGAATCCTGGCCCTGGGTCATTGTCCATGTGGAGTTTGCGCATTCTCCCCATGTCTGCGTGGGTAGGGCAGCACGATAGCCTAGTGGTTAGCACAACCACCTCACGGCGCTGAGGTCCCAGGTTCGATCCTGGCTCTGGGTCGCTGTCCGTGTGGAGTTTGTACATTCTCCCTGTGTCTGCGAGGGTTTCGCCCCCACAACCCAAAAATGTGCAGAGTAGGTGGATTGGCCACTCTAAATTGCCCCTTAATTGGAAAAAATAATTGGGTAATCTAAATGTCTGCGTGGGTTTCACCCCCACAACCCAAAAGATGTGTAGGTTAGTTGGGTTGGCCATGCTAAATTGCCCCTTAATTGGAAAAAAATAATTGGGTACTCTAAATTTATTTTAAAAAATTATATCCTGAATATCTCTGGTCATCCATGGTTCTCTGGGCTTGTTACTCCTTCCTATTAGCCTAGAAGGAACATGTTGGGCCTGTTCCCTCCCCATTTCCTCTTCGAACACCCCCCACTGCTCTTCCGTAGATCTCCCCACCAGTAACTTGTTCCAATCTGCCTTATTTTACTAAAGTCTGCTCTCTCCCAATTCAAGACCTTTTTCTGCAATTTGTCTATTTCCTTGTCCATAACAAACTTAAATTGCACCATGTTGTGGTCACTATCACTAGAATGCTCCTCCACCATCACCTCAACCACCTGTCCACCTTCATTCCCCTGAATTAGGTCCAGCACTGCACCATCCCTGTTGGACCCTCCACATGTTGAGCTAAACAGTTCTCTTGCATACGTTTTACAAACTGCTCCATCTAAACCCTTAACACGATGATTATCCCAGTTAATGTTGGGAAAGTTGAAATCACCCACTATATTTACCTATTAAATCACCCCTATTATTATTTTTGCCCACTTCTGCAAATTGCGCACATATTTGCTTCTCAATTTCCCTCTCACTATAAACACCTCGCAATGTGGCTGTCTCTTTTATTCCTAAATTCTACCCACAAAGCTTCATTTAACACCACCCCCAAGATATCATCTCTCCCAACTGCAGTAATTGACTTCTTAATTAATTGTGCAATGCGTTTTTGCTCCCTCCCCTGTCCATCCTGAAGATTCTGTATCTGGGGATGTTAAGCTGCCAATCCTGCCCCTCCCTCAACCATGTCTCTGTGGTGGCTACTATATCACAATTCCATGTGTCAACCCTCGTCCTTAACTCATCCGTTTTATCTGTCATGCTCCGGGAAATAAAGTAGAGGCCATTCAGCCATGTTTTAATCTCCTGGAATTTACTACCACTATATTCCCTCTGACCTGATGGTTTTCTGATTTATACTGTGCCCTATTCTGCTAACAGTCTGCGGACACCCCCCACCCCGGCCGACACAGCATGAGCAAACCCGCCCGCAAGGATGGTTCAGATGTAGATCGTCCCACTTGTACCTGTCCCACCTTCCTCAGAAACGGTCCCAGTGATCTAGGAATCTAAAACCCTCCCTCCTGCACCAACTCTTAAGCCACGCATTCATCTGTGCTATTCTCCTATTTCTGTATTCACTGGTCCTGGCACTGGGAATAATCCAGAGATTACAACCCAAGAGGCCCTGATCTTTAGTCGATTACCTAATACCCTGAATTCTTGATGCAAGACTTTATCCCTTTTTCTACCTACGTCATTGGTACCAACATGTACCATGACCTTTGCCTTATTACTCTCCACCTTCAGGACGCCCTGCAGCCAATCAGTGACATCCCAGACTTGGGCACCAGGGAGGCATCACGACCACAGAAGTGCCTATCAGTGCTCCTAACTATGGAGTCCCCTATGACTATTGCTCTTTAGTGCTTTGACCGTTCCTGTTGAGCAACAGAGCCAGCCATACTGGGGCTGGTTTAGAACTGGCGCTGGTTTAGCACCGGGCTAAATCGCTGGCTTTGAAAGCAGACCAAGGCAGGCCAGCAGCACGGTTCAATTCCCGTACCAGCCTCCCCGAACAGGCGCCGGAATGTGGCGACTAGGGGCTTTTCACAGTAACTTCATTTGAAGCCTACTCGTGACAATAAGCGATTTTCATTTCATTTCATTAATGTTACCGATCTCCCACACCTCACAGTTCGAGCACTGCACCCCGCTGACTGACATATCTAGCACTAATTACTTAAGTCAAAATAAATAGTTACTAAATTTAGGAGTAATTAATTACATTAAAATAAATACTTGTTAAAATTAAAATGAACTATATGGTCCCTTGCGCTAGATTTCTCTGATAAATATTAAATGCTAAATGCACTAATCTCCACATTACTCCTTTACTTAGTTAATGACTCTAGTTTTTCAAATTTAGAAAATATTCCCAACCAGCCAATCAGCTTTACTGCGATGTCACATACCTAGTTGCTCTTCAGAAGGTGGTGGTGAGCTGCCTTCTTGAACCGCTGCAGTCCATGTGGTGTCGGTACACCCACTGTGCTGTTAGGGAGCGAGTTCCAGGATTTGGATTCAGCGACAGTGAAGGAATGGCTGATATATTTCCAAGTCAGGGTGGTGAGTGACTTCGAGAGGAACCTCCAGCTGGTGAGGTTCCCAGGTATCTGCTGTTCTTGTCCTTCCAGATGAAAATGAAATGAAATGAAAATCGCTTATTGTCACGAGTAGGCTTCAATGAAGTTTCTGTGAAAAGCCCCTAGTTGCCACATTCCGCCGCCTGTCCGGGGAGGCTGGTACGGGAATCGAACCGTGCTGCTGGCCTGCTTGGTCTGCTTTAAAAGCCAGCGATTTAGCCGAGTGAGCTAAACCAGCCCCTGTGAGCGAAACCAGCCCCTGTCTAAACCAGCCTACCAGATGGTAGTGGTCGTGGGTTTAGAAGGTGCTGTCTAAGGAACCTTGATGAGTTACTGCAGTGCATCTTGCAGATGGTGCACACGGCTGCCATTGTTTGTCGGTGGTGGAGGGTTTGGATGTTTGTGGGAGGGGGAATCAATCAAGCGGGGCTGCTTTGTCCTGGATGGTGTTGAGCTTCTTGAGTGTTGTTGGAGCTGTGCTCATCCAGGCAAGTAGAGAGTATTCCATTACGCTCCTGACTTGTGCCTTGTGGACAGCCTTTGGGGGATCAGGATGTGAGTTACTTGCCGTAGGATTCTTAGTCTTTGAACTGCCCTGGTAGTCACAGTATTAATGTGGCTAGTTTAGTTCAGTTTCTGAAGTGGTTTCTGCTGAGTGCTCTGGCTCTGATTTTAATGTTCTGCCTCCTTATCATTGGCTCCCCAGTGGGAAAAGTTTCTCCCTTTTAACCTACTGATTCCTTTCAAAATCCTAAAACAAATCCTCAATCCTAGGGCAGCACGGTAGCATTGTGGATAGCACAATTGCTTCACAGCTCCAGGGTCCCAGGTTCGATTCCGGCTTGGGTCACTGTCTGTGTGGAGTCTGCACGTCCTCCCCGTGTGTGCGTGGGTTTCCTCCGGGTGCTCCGGTTTCCTCCCACAGTCCAAAGATGTGCAGGTTAGGTGGATTGGCCATGCTAAATTGCCTTTAGTGTTGGGTGGGGTTACTGGGTTATGGGGATGGAGTGGAAGTGTTAACCTTGGGTAGGGTGCTCTTTCCAAGAGCCGGTGCAGACTTGATGGGCCGAATGGCCTCCTTCTGCACTGTAAGTTCTATGAAATCATCCCGTAACATTTTATTTTCCAAAAAATACTCGCCCAGTTCATGTGATCTTTACTCAAACTAGCCCTGAGAGCCTTGGTAATTTTCTGGTGAATCTAACTGAGAACAGTACATAATATTCTAAATGTCGTCTAATCAGGGTTTGGTACAAGAGTCGCAAAATTTCCTCTCTATATTTTAGCCCTCTGAGTTATCAACTTTAACATTCCATTAGCTTTTTTTTGTACACATCTGCTACATTTTGGTCACCTCTACACAAAGACCCCTAAATCTCTGACTCCCTGCTGTTTGTAGGTTTCCATCATTTAGATCACTTGTTCTTTGGGATATTCTGACATGTGAAGAGTGCTATATAAATGCAAGTTTGATTGTTTATTCTCAATCCTTCCTTACAACCAAGCTTTCTGACACCCATCCTAATCTCTCCCTCTAGTGTTCGGCAGTAACCCCTTTCCTATTCTTCATAACTCCAGTCTCCAAAGCACCTTGGGATGTTTTCTGTGTTAAAGGTGATGTAAGGATTTGGCTTAAGCACTGAAAGCGGGGGAAAGAAAGCTTGAAATGGATACCGGGAGTTTGGATTTTAGATTCCGTGTGAAACTTCTCGTTCAGTCATCATGGTCCTGCCCCTGCAATAACCCTTGTCCTCCACAGAAAATGTTGAAAAATAACATCGGTACTGCAGTCATGGACACTCGCTACTGAGTGAACACTGTGGCTAAATTTCATAATTTATCACTAGTGTTGTGGTTATATATGAGCTCTGATTAATACGCATTTCAGTTGAAAGGGTGAAAAGTATTGTACATATTAAATAGCAATGGCATGAATTTTAAAGGAGTCATTTATCTTTGTTTCACAGGCCTCTGCAGCCCTGAAAAAGATGTTCCAGGAGTATCCTGAACTGTACACCAAGAGCATTGTGTGTTCCTTTGATCCATTGGTCATCTTCAAGGTATTAAAAGCTTTAAACTACATGAAATGAACATAACTTTTGTTCCATGATTCTACTTTGAAGTTATATAGTTAGTGTTAAGCAAAACTGTCATAAATATGTCAGATTAGAATGTGTATTTTGTGCATTGGTCAATTTTACACACGAAACAAAAGAAAAATGTTTAATTTCTTATTTGTTTCATCCTTGCACTATTGCAGATGAAACAAGTTGACCATAATGTGGCAACTGCTCTCACACATCGACCTTGGAGGCTGAGTTTCTTTGGGAATGGTAAACCAAAGTTCCATGACTACAAGCAATATTGGTACATGTTGCTGGATATCATCCTGGACTGGTCTCTCCATGCCTTTTTGTGGAAGTTCTTTGGTATTTCTGCATTTCTAATGCAGAAGAATTTCATATCAATGTAAGTATTACAAACCTTAATCTGGTTCTCTCAAATTATTTGGCGGTTCAGTGGATTTGGATACCATTCTTTCTCCCAGAGATTTGGATCCAAGTTCAGCCATATAAATATCAAAATCTCTTAATCAATAGTGCTGTGAGGCCCAATGTGAAATAAGTTTGGGCATGTATTTTGACTTTGTTCTTGGAACATAAAGCTAGCGTTAATTTAGGAAAATTAAGTAATGAATTGGTAATTTGGTTTTAGGAATGGCTAAGTAGGTGATGGAAAAGAAGTCTCTTCTGAAGTTGGGAAGAATTGACATTGTTGGAGCAGGGGTAAAAGGAGCTTTACTCTGGCTGTGCTACTTGTCCTATGAAAACCTGATCCTGGTACTGTGGGCTAAAAAGAGAACGGGGCAAGATTTGTGAACGAGAAGCCTCGAGGTCTGGGTATGGCTAACGTCCTGTAGAAATGAACAGCAAAGTGTGGAGGTAAGCTGGCTGAGTCTGGAGGAAACACACTTTCCCCTCCTGGCTCACAAACATTTCCTTCTTTCCTCCTTTTACCAACAGGGATTCTCAAGGCCTCGCAACCCTGACCTCTGAGTTTAAAAATGCTGTGAAAGTGGAGACATGCAGCCTGTTTAAACTGTTTCAGCGAATACCTCACCTGAGAGCAGGTTGATTGCCTGACACGCCTCTGTTTAAAACTGAAAGTGGGTGACTTTATTCAACCCTCCCTTCTTGTGGGGAGGAATAAACATTGCCCCTGGGTATCTGATTTCTTAATGCCTCAGTTATAAAATCTAGTCTGCAGCCTTGCTGAACACAAATATCCTCAAAATATCCTTGCAAATGTTCTTTTGATTAGTCTGCATGAGTGGTTTCCTGTGACATTGTTGCTGGTGTCCATTGTTCACATTTTAATAAGAGGAAAGAAATTGCAGCTAAAATTGTACCTTTATATTTTAAGATTAGAATCTGGACACAGTGATGCCAGTTCTCATTCCTCACTGAAACTCTTCCTGTCAACTAAATCTCATTTATCACTACTCATCAAATTCCTCAATGTTGCAAAATATCCTGTTTTCCAGTCAACTGAAAAAAACTTGGTAACCATAATAGTGCCAGAGTACCGAAAACGGATTGTAAAACTCAAAATGTAAAGCTGGAAAGATTTGTTTCTCGACTGTTTTTGGTGGAGTTCACAGCTGTAGCTTTACGAAATGCTGAATGAACTGCAACATGATTGAGAAATAGAACCCCTGAAACAATATTTTAAAAGGGACAGATTTGTATATGATATGGCGTAGATCACGGAAATCATCAATAATTACCATCATGCTTCAGGTGGGTGGAGGAGAGAGAAAACGAGACAGATTGAGAACAAACTGACATCATCCATTACAGCCTTGTGGACCACATCGAGTTGTTGCATACAGCGGTGCTCGTACGTACTGTGGGTTTATCAGAGCCACTCTGCCCATTGTTGTGACTTTAGACTGCATGAAAAACCATCCTATGATCTTTGCTCCCAGCAGTACAGCTCTGAAGGGAAGTGTGTTTTTGTTCCTCCTGAATGCACCCACCAGCACTGGGTAGAGCCTTATTAAAGGCCACAATCACTACCAACCAGAATATCCATTAGGGCTTTGGCTTACGCATGTCTGGAATTTCATGGGAAGAATCTCTGTGCCATTAACCGTCCATCCCTCAGAACAAGTAAAGGTTGGTCGATTATCAACAGTGCTGACATATTGGATTACCAAGTCTGTCACAAAGTTGACACTGATGCAATATTTTGTAGCGAGCTGTCAACTTCAAGTTAATTTTAATCGAAAGAGACCTCATTTGCTTCTCTATTTCTAAGGAGGCTGGTCATTTGATAACTGCCAGCTGTAGGTTTGCGTTCTCGGGGGAATCCTAGCAGGATCTGCACAGGTAGTTTAATATCAATGCACCTCACTGTAAACATGTGAATAATTTTCCAACTTCCATCCAAATGCAGCTTGCATCATCAGTTGGCTGTACCAGTTAAAGTGGCAGAGCTTATTTTTTTTAATTTGAGTACCCAATTATTTTTTCCCAATTAAGGGGCAATTTAGCGTGGCCAATCCACCTACCCTGCACATCTTTGGGCTGTGGGGATGAGACCCACGCAGACACGGGAGAATGTGCAAACTCCACACAGACAGTGACCCAGGGCTGGGATCGAACCCGGGTCCTCAGTGCCATGCACAGCAGGTGGCAGAGCTTTAATAGTACCTGCTTGTCTCTGCAACTGAATCCTTGCTGGGAGCTCATTACATGTCATCTCATTTCCAGGTAATACAAGATGGACATTTACCTTCATAGCAGTGAATGCTGGATGTCCAGCTTCACGGATATACATCGATTCCCATTCGTCACTGCTTAGTTCATAGAACATAGAACATTACAGCGCAGTACGGGCCCTTCGGCCCTCGATGTTGCGCCGACCCGTGAAACCATCTGAAGCCTATCTGACCTACACTATTCCATTTTCATCCATATGTCTATCCATTGACCACTTAAATGCCCTTAAATTTGGCGAGTCTACAACTGTTGCAGGCAGGGCGTTCCACACCCCTACTACTCTCCGAGTAAAGAAACTGCCTCTGACATCTGTCCTATATCTACCACCCCTCAATTTAAAGCTATGTCCCCTCGTGTTGGTCATCACCATCCGAGGAAAAAGACTCTCACTGTCCACCTTATCTAACCCTTTGACTATCTTTTTTTTCTTAATTTAGAGTACCCAATTCATTTTTTCCAATTAAGGGGCAATTTAGCGAGTTCAATCCACCTACCTTGCACATCTTTGGGTTGTGGGGGCGAAACCCATGCAAACACGGGGAGAATGTGCGAACTCCACACGAACAGTGACCCAGAGCCGGGATCGAACCTGGGACCTCGGCGCCATGATGCAACAGGGCTAACCTGACTATCTTGTATGTCTCTATTAAGTCACCTCTCAGCCTTCTCCACTCTAACGAAAACAACCTCAAGTCCCTGAGCCTTTCCTCGTAAGACCTTCCCTCCATACCAGGCAACATCCTAGTAAATCTCCTCTGAACCCTTTCCAAAGCTTCCACATCCTTCCTATAATGTGGTGACCAGAACTGCACGCAGTACTCCAGGTGCGGCCGCACCAGAATTTTGTACAGCTGCAGCATGACCTCGTGGCTCCGAAACTCAATCTCCCTACTGATAAAGGCTAGCACACCATATGCCTTCTTAACAGCCCTATTAACCTGGGTGGCAACTTTCAGGGATTTATGTACCTGGATGCCGAGATCTCTCTGTTCATCTACACTACCAAGAATCTTGCCATTAGCCCAGTACTCTGCATTCCTGTTACTCCTTCCAAAGTGAACCACCTCACACTTTTCCGCATTAAACTCCATCTGCCACCAGCTCTGCAGCTTATCTATGTCCCTCTGTAACCTATAACATCCTTCAGCACTATCCACAACTCCACCGACCTTCGTGTCATCTGCAAATTTACTAACCCATCCTTCTACACCCTCTTCCAGGTCATTTATAAAAATTCAGCTCTTTATGAGAGACTTTTTTTAAAATTTAGAGTACCCAATTATTTTTTTCCAATTCAGGAGCAATTTAGCGTGGCCAGTCCACCTATCCTGCACATCTTTGGTTTGTGGAGGTGAAACCCACGCAGAAACGAGGAGATTGTGCAAACTCCACACAGACAGTGACCCAGAGCTGGGATTGAACCCAGGACCTCGGAGCCGTGAGGCAGCAGTGCTAATCATTGCTCCCATCATGCTGCCTCTTTATGAGAGACTCTGACTGCTTATTGATGGAAACATTTCTAAGTGGACGATTGGCTGGTGTTCCTCAACGGCTACGTGGGTGAGATCGTGGCCTACACTTAACGGCAGGTGGCGCCCGAAATGAGTCCCCACGAGCTTCTCGCCGTTATTTGGCTGTCTCGCTGTCTGATTCGCCTCAGTGTCTGGCTGCTATTGAGGAGGATCTGCTTTTAAACGCTCCCTCAGCACTCACTCCCAGTCAACACACAAGCATGGCAGCATGCAGCCCTGCTACTGGCTTTAGGGATGCTGACAGTGCCAAGCTTCTCGCCGGCATCGATGCGAGACGGGGCATCCTGTTCCCCTGAGGAGGCTGGAGAACCAGCAGCAGCGACACCAATACTGGGAGGCAGCGGCTGTTCCGGCAGCAATATAGGTGAAAAGCTGTACAATGTCAGAAGAAGACCAAAAACCTCCACCGAGCAGCAAGTTTACGTTGTCACCTCTCTCCAGACATCAGTTCCACCTGCCAACCCTCAAATTCCCAATCCCACCCTGCTCCCCCATCCGAGGAACGGGTCCTGAAATCGCAGGGTTGCCCAAGGAGAGAGCAATCATCGACAGCAAGTCACCGCAGAGGTGAGGATACACACTGCCCCTTCACCCAGCTGACCTGTCCCAAATGAGTTGTTCATGCCAGACAAAATTATCCTTCTCAATAAATAAAAGCAAATTACTGCAGATGCTGGAATCTGAAACCAAAGAGAAAATGCTGGAAAATCTCAGCATGTCTGGCAGCATCTGTAGGGAGAGAAACAAGCTAACGTTTCGAGTCCAGATGACCTCTTGTCTAAGCTGACAATGGCTTTGACAAAGGGTCATCTGGACTCGAAATGTTAGCTCTACGTTTGCACTGCCACAATGAAAAAATAAACTGGCTTCAAGGATTCCCGTGAAAACCCACTCCCTGCACCCCTCTGAGGCAAAGGTAGTTCAGTCTCGGACAGGACACACACCTCCGCCTCACCTCCCCCCCCCCCCCCCCATACCTACCCCTCACCTCCACCTCACCCCCCTCCCCCCACCTCCCTCTCTTCCTCACACCTCCTCCCTCACCACCGCCTCACCTCCCTCCTCCTCATCTCCCCCTCGCCTCCCCTCACGCCTCCCCTCACGCCTCCCCTCCCGGCACGCCTCCCCCTCCCGCACGCCTCCCCCTCCCCGCACGCCTCCCCCTCCGGGCACGCCTCCCCCTCCCGGCACGCCTCCCCCTCCGGGCACGCCTCCCCCTCCGGGCACGCCTCCCCCTCCGGGCACGCCTCCCCCTCCGGGCACGCCTCCGGCTCTTCTCCCCCACCAACCACTCAAGCTCCAGTTGGGAGACGCCCAGGCTGACTAAAGTGATTCCACCCCCTCTCAAACGAAACCAGGAATAAGACCACATAGAACCAGAGGTTGGAAGGCCACCACCAACCCCAGGCCTCTAAGACCGGATTAAATGCCCTCCAAATCGAAATCCTCAAAATACGGCAACCAGTTCTCAAACTTGGCTGAGAGCTTCCGCACCATCACACCGGAGACACCAGGTACGACCTGGCCCCTCACCCTTTCTCCCCTCGCCCTCACCCTAACTCCTTAGGATGGACGACAAGCCATGCAACAGGAACTAAACCATGCAAAAGCAGGCTTCCACCAGAGACGGCACTCGCTCTGCTACACAAACCTCCTCGTGCGTCGCCCCCGCCTCCATAAAGACGCAACTCTAATATCCTGCAGGACAGAGCCAAGACTATCAGATGAATCGCCTTCACCGCTAGCAGCCATCATCCTTTTCTGTGCACTATCGTCAGTGCGGGAAACCTCTCAAAGGCAGCGGCGCCATCAAGGGCTAGGTCCTGCCCCAACTCCCTTCAACCGCCACGAATCAGTGAGAATTTAAGCATATTGGCTCGACTCAAAAGTGCTGAAACATTGACCAACGAATCTTGGTACATAGTACAAACCACGTAAACCCACAAAAGTGTCGTGCACAAGGATCAAAACAAAGATTGTAGCTGAAAAGAAAATATATATTAGGGCAAACATAAAATACACAATGTAAATACGTAGACACAGGCATCGGAGTACTGCTCGGTAGAGAAGATGTGTGAAGAGAGCAGATCAGCTCCATAAGATCGTCGTTTAGGGGTTTGCTGCTCCCACGCTCACATTGCGTGATCCTTGTGTCAGAGGGTTGGGGCAGCACAGTGGCGCAGTGGTTAGTACTGGAACTACGACGCTGAGGACCCCGGTTCGAATCCCAGCTCTGGGTCACTGTCCGTGTGGAATTTGCACATTCTCCCCGTGTCTGCGTGGGTCTCACCCACACAACCCAAAGATGTGCAGGTTAGGTGGATTGGCCACGTGAAATTGCCCCTTAATTGAAAAAAAAATAATAATTGTGCACTCTAAATTTATTTCTTTTCAAAATAACGTCGTTGCCCTATAAATGAGAGGTAACAGTGGCCTCGCACCTTAACTGCTCTCGTTGGGTCATTTAAACCTTTCCCTGCATTGGTTTGCAATGACAGGGATGAGGGAGAGGTGACATTTAGTCCATTGCCACCTCTATCTCCACATTATTTTGGGCAGTGTTTGGAGATTTTCTCCCAAAGGCACTCAACAATTTTCTTCTCCTTTCCTGCATCTCATCCAGGAATGTCTTGAGTTCAAATTCACCTAGATTGTGTGCTCCTGTTTTCTGTCCCCTTGCTTGCTTCCTTGGATCTCTCTCTCTCCCGGCTGGCCCAATGGAAGGCATTCCCGAAAACATTCATAAAGTCTGGGACATTTAAAGTCACTAATTAATATTACATGTAGTCTTGCCAAAGGTTTACCACTTGCTTACTGTTTCATCAGCATGCTGTGACATTTCAAGTAAATACTGATCTTTAAAAGCCCCTGAAGTTTCTGGTCTCCTGCCTTGGTGAACTGCTCCGGACTGGCATGGAACCAGTACTAGAAGTGTGCAGATAAGTTGACCCCCCCACTAATTATGGCAGTGTAAGGCATGGATCTATGGGTAGATTTCCTCTACTAGCCACGTCTGGTTTTGGATTGGGATTGGTTCATTGTCATGTGTACCGAGGTACAGTGAAAAGTATTGTTCTGCATAGACACAGGCATTCCTGGAGTCAGCATACAGGGATCGAGTACTGCTCAGTAGAGAAGATGTGTGAAGAGATCAGATCAGATCCTTAACAGCGTCGTTTAGGAGTCTGGTAACAGTGGGGAAGAAGCTGTTTTTCAATCTGTTTGTGCAGGTTCTCAGACTTTTATATCTCCTGCTCAATGGAAGTTGGAAGAGTGAGTAAGCCGGGTGGGAGGAATCTTTGATTATGCTGCCTGCTTTCCCCAGGCAGCAGGAGGTGTAGATGGAGTCGATGGATGGAAGGCAGGTTCGTGTGATGGCTGGGTGATGTCACGACTCTCTGAAGTTTCTTGTGGTCCTGGACCGGGCAGTTGCCATACCAGGCCGTGATGCAGCCATTATTTTGAGATCCAACCCACTACGGTCGTGTCATCAGCAAACTTGTAGATGGGGTTGGAGCCAGATTTTGCCACGCAATTGTCTGCATAGGGAGTACAGTAGGGGGCTAAGTTCGCAGCCTTGCGGGGCCCCGGCATTGAGGGCTTTTGTGGAGGTGTTGTTTATTCTTACTGATTGTGGTCTATGGGCGGGAAGTCGAGGATCCAGTTGCAAAGGGAGGAGCCAAGTCCTAGGTTTGCAGCTTTGATATGAGTTTGGCTGGGATTATGGTGTTGAAGGCGGAGCTGTAGACAATAAATAGGAGTCTGACGTAGGAGTGTTTGTTGTCGAGATGCTCCAGGGATGAGTGTTGGAGCCTTTATTTTCAGTGTGGTCCACTCCTCCTATTTCTCGTGTTCAAGCCAACTATACTTTAAACTATCTTAAGGTTGAAGTCTCACCAAGGCTGGAACTTTTATTCATGTTATTCACATACTTAAATAATTGCTGTTGTAAATTTGGTTCTAAAATTAATGTTAAAGGCAGCCAAACCTTTTAAGATGTGTAGATACCGGCATTGGACTGGGGTGAGCACAGTAAGAAGTCTTACAACACCAGGTTAAAGTCCAACAGGTTTGTTTCAAACACTAGCTTTCGGAGCACAGCTCCTTCCTCAGGTGAATGACGAGGTATGTTCCGGGACCTGGGATTCATGTCGCATCACATTCATCCCCCACCATCTGGCCTGGGCTTGCAAAATCCTACCAACTGTCCAGGCTTGAGACAATTCACACCTCTTTAACCTGGGATTACCCCTATCTCTGGATCTGTAACGACTTAATTACCTGCAAAGGCTCGCATTCAAAGCATTGTCTGGCATCTTTGAATTTGTTCATATGTTTCTGGAACATACCTCTTCATTCACCTGAGGAAGGAGCAGTGCTCCGAAAGCAAGTGTTTGAAACAAAACTTTTTTAAAAGCAGGAATTATAAAACATCTGTTTGAATCTCTTTGACTGGGTCTATAATGGAGAACACGATGGCCAAGTGTTAGGCTTCATTAGACTCCTGTTTAAATATATTTGCATTTTGAGTTCAGGTTACGAGAACTGTGCCAACAATGTTAGCAGCTGCACACTCTTCTTGCCTTTGGCTTTGTGGCGACCAGATATTAAATAACTTTTTTTCTTTAACAAATCAAAATGACCTCATATACTTCTTGTTTGTGAACTATCAAAACACAGTTAAAATGAGCATTTTAATTTTTTGATGGCTTCAGTGAATTAATAATTTGTGGCAGCTGAGAAATGATGGGCCTTCCGCTTCCCCATTCTGACTGTTTGGAGGAGGCATTTCCTCAGGAAATGGCCAGGACAATATCAAAGTTAAAAGTTAAATATGTAGAAAGGTTGCATAGCTTAAGCTTGAATTTAGGGGAATGGGTGGTACCGGATTGTTCCATTTAAGCTGAAGGGTATCGGAGAATCTCGACAGTGCAGAACGAGGCCATTCTGCCCATCTAGTTCACACCTACCCACAGTAAAAGCATCCAACCTAGGCCCATGCTTTCACCATATCCCCGTAACCCAATAACCTTTTGGGCACTAAAGTGCAATTTTATCATGCCCAGTCCACCTAACCTGCATATCCCTGGACTGTGGGAGGAAAGCGGAGGAAGCCCACGCAGATACGGGAGAACATTCAAACTCCACATAGACAGTCACCCGAGGCTGGAATTGAACCGGGGTCCCTGGCGCACTGAGACAGCAGTGCTAACGCGGGTCCCTGGCACTGTGAGACAGCAGTGTTAACCCGGGTTCCTGGCATTGTGAGACAGCAGTGTTAACCCGGGTCCCTGACATTGTGAGACAGCAGTGTTAACTCGGGTCCCTTGAATTGTGAGACAGCAGTGTTAACCCGGGTCCCTGGCATTGTGAGACAGCAGTGTTAACCGAGGTCCCTGGCACTGAGACAGCAGTGCTAAGCCAGGTCCCTGGCACTGTGAGACAGCAGTGCTAACCCGGGTCCCCTGGCACTGTGAGGCAGCAGTGCTAAGCCGGGTCCCTGGCACTGAGGCAGCAGTGCTAAGCCGGGTTCCTGGCACTGTGAGGCAGCAGTGTTAACCCGGGTCACTGGCGCTGTGAGGCAGCTGTGCTAACCCGGGTCCCTGGCACTGTGAAACAGCAGTGTTAACCCGGGTCCCTGGCGCTGTGAGACAGCAGTGTTAACCCGATCCCTGGCTCTGAGACAGCAGTGCTAACCCGGTCCCTGGCACTGTGAGGCAGCAGTGCTAAGCCGGGTCCCTGGCACTGAGGCAGCAGTGCTAAGCCGGGTCCCTGGCACTGTGAGGCAGCAGTGTTAACCCGGCTCCCTGGCACTGTGAGGCAGCAGTGTTGACCCGGCTCCCTGGCACTGAGGCAGCAGTGTTAACCCGGGACCCTGGCACTGTGAGGCAGCCGTGTTAACCCGGGCCCCTGACACTGTGAGACAGCGATGCTAACCCGGGTCCCTGGCACTGAGACAGCAGTGTTAACCCAGGTCGCTGGCACTGTGAGGCAGCAGCGTTAAGCCGGGTCCCTGGCACTGTGACACAGCACTGTGAACCCGGGTCTCTGGCACTGTGAGACAGCAGTGTTAACCCGGGTCCCTGGCACTATGAGACAGCAGTGTTAACCCGGGTCCCTGGCACTGAGACAGCAGTGTTAACCCAGGTCGCTGGCACTGTGAGACAGCAGTGTTAACCCGGGTCCCTGGCACTATGAGACAGCAGTGTTAACCCGGGTCCCTGGCACTGTGAGACAGCAGTGTTAACCCGGGTCCCTGGCACTGTGAGGCAGCAGTGTTAACCCGGGTCCCTGGCACTGTGAGACAGCAGTGTTAACCCGGATCCCTGGCACTGTGAGACAGCAGTGTTAACCCGGGTCCCTGGCACTGAGACAGCAGTGTTAACCCGGATCCCTGGCACTGTGAGACAGCAGTGTTAACCCGGGTCCCTGGCACTGAGACAGCAGTGTTAACCCAGATCCCTGGCACTGTGAGGCAGCAGTGTTAACCCGGGTCCCTGGCACTGAGACAGCAGTGTTAACCCGGATCCCTGGCACTGTGAGGCAGCAGTTGAAGTTAAAACTCACCACTATTCTTAGAATTCCCCCTATACCAAAAAAAAAGGTTGATATTCTAAATGGTGAACAGGGATTCTCACTCCCTGACTCCAATGCAGGCTTCTGTGGGTGCTATTCAGGTCAAACTATCTTTTCAAGTTATCCCCCCGGTATAACCCATACCTTCACCGAAGAATTTTACCTACTTACCCCTTAATAGCATTGATGTCCTGGGTCCTGCGTTATTAAGGAAGTGAAGTAAGCTAATAACCACTTTTTCAGGTTAAGTTATTTTTATTATTATATTTTCTTTTAAAAGCTGCAAACACTTTCTTACAGAAAGGAAAAAAGATCTTGCTTCTGGCTGCTGCTGGTTGCTTCAGGCCCACCTTGGCAATCGATCTTCTTAAAATCTGGTCTTCTTGAGTTGTATTCGCTGGTGAACTCGGTTGCTGTGTCCTGTTCTTCCCATGCACCGAGCTGTGAGAGCTGGCTCTGCTAGCTATCTCTAAGCTGACTCTGACTCCTGTTTAAATTCTAGTCTTCCTTTGATGTATAACTGTTAAACTCGGCTGCTTGCCTTGTCTTTCCCATGACCGAGCTCTCTCCTCTCTCTCTCTCTGAGTTCTCCTCCCCTTCTCCTCCTGTTGCTGGTTTCTCTCTGTCCTCTGTTCCCTGGGGTTATATTCTCTTTCTGAGAGTTATTAAGTTTTAACGACTTATTGTAAATGGCTTGTTTCACATTTGATAGTTTAGAAGTATCTTTGATGTAAACATCTTACTACTACTAATTATTCATTTTGGGCATATCGTCTCCTCTCAGATCTGATTAAACAATGCTTTGGTTTCAATAGGTGTTACTTTTAATTCTGTGATTTCAAATCGTTTAATTTTCCAATTGTCCCCAGCTCATACTTTGCCTTTGATTTTGACTTACATGAGTTTCTCGTAGACAGGTTCGTCTCCAATTTTCTTTTAATTGTTTGATGTTCATAGAATTTTACACTTTGAATTTGACACCAAATTTGACTGAGTATCTTCCATCCTTTCCAGCTGTTTACTAAGAGAGTTATTTCAATTAAGGTGTGAAACTTTGCTTTTAGCTGTATGCTAAAATTTAACTTGGTTATGACTTGAAAGACTGGCCTGTTTTAAACATTCATCACTTAATGCAATTGAAACTCTCATCCATGCTTTTTCAGATGCTTCCTGAGATAGTTTACATTCCATGAAGGTGTGAGCCATTGTTTAGCTTACCACATGAGACCTATGTGTTTGATTAGCCTGCTTGTGAGCAAGAATCGGCATTTATAACCCTGCTCTTTGCAGCTGCTATGATACTTTTGTGGGATCTTTCCCTGTATCCTCTCAAACCAGATATTGCCAGACTTCCATGTTTCAAATGACACATTTTTCTGTATTTTCAAGAACACAGTGCTAACCCGGGCCCCTGGCACTGTGAGGCAGCAGTGTTAACCCGGGTTCCCTGGCACTGTGAGACAGCAGTGTTAATCCGATCCCTGGCTCTGAGACAGCAGTGTTAACCCGGGTCCCTGGCACTGTGAGACAGCAGTGTTAACCCGGGTCCCTGGCACTGTGAGACAGCAGTGTTAATCCGGGTCCCTGGCACTGTGAGGCAGCAGTGTTAATCCGGGTCCCTGGCACTGTGAGGCAGCAGTGTTACCCCGGGTCCCTGGCACTGTTGAGACAGCAGTGCTAACCCGGGTCCCTGGCGCTGTGGGACAGCAGTGTTAACCCGGGGCCCCGGCGCTGTGAGACAGCAGTGTTAACCCGGGTCCCTGGCACTGTGAGGCAGCAGTGTTAACCTGGGTCCCTGCCACTGTGAGGCAGCAGTGTTAACCCGGGTCCCTGGCACTGTGGAGGGCAGCAGTGTTAACCCGGGTCCCTGGCACTGTGAGACAGCAGTGTTAACCCGGGTCCCTGGCACTGGGTGAGGCAGCAGTGTTAACCCGGGTCCCTGGCACTGAGACAGCAGTGTTAACCCGGGTCCCTGGCACTGTGAGACAGCAGTGTTAACCCGGGTCCCTGGCACTGTGAGGCAGCAGTGTTAACCCGGGTCCCTGGCATTGTGAGACAGCAGTGTTAACCCAGGGCCCTGGCACTGAGGCAGCAGTACTGAGCCGGATCCCTGGCACTGAGGCAGCAGTGCTGAGCCGGGTCCCTGGCACTGAGACAGTAGTGTTACCCCGGGTCCCTGGCGCTGTGGGACAGCAGTGCTAACCCGGGTCCCTGGCGCTGTGAGGCAGCAGTGTTAACCCGGGTCCCTGGCACTGTTGAGACAGCAGTGTTAACCCGGTCCCTGGCACGTGACACAGCAGTGTTAAACCCGGGTCCCTGGCACTGTGAGACAGCAGTGTTAACCCGGGGTCCCTGGCTCTGTGAGACAGCAGTGTTACCCGGGTCCCTGGCACTGAGACAGCATGTTAACCCGGGTCCCTGGCCCTGTGAGGCAGCAGTGTTACCCGGTTCCCTGGCACTGTGAGACAGCAGTGCGTAACCCGGTCCCTGGCCTGAGAGAGCAGTGTTAACCTGCGTCCCTGGCACTGTGAGCAGCAGTGTTAACCCAGGTTCCCCTGGCACTGTGAGACCAGCAGTGTTAACCCGGGTCCCTGGCACTGTGAGGCAGCAGTGTTAACCCAGGACCCTGGCACTGTGAGGCAGCAGTGTTAACCGGGTTCGGCACTCTGCCCCGCCACCTTCCCCCCCTGCCCCGCCCCCTTCCCCCCTCTGCCCCGCCACCTTCCCCCCTCTGCCCCGCCAACCTTCCCCCCTCTGCCCCGCCACCTTCCCCCCTCTGCCCCGCCACCTTCCCCCCCTTGCCGCCTCTGCCCCGCCACCTTCCCCCCTCTGCCCCGCCACCTTCCCCCCTCTGCCCCGCCACCTTCCCCCCTCTGCCCCGCCACCTTCCCCCCCTCTGCCCCGCCACCTTCCCCCTCTGCCCGCCACCTTCCCCCCTCTGCCCCGCCCTCCACCTCTGCCCGCCACCTTCCCCCCCTCTGCCCCGCCACCTTCCCCCTCTGCCCCGCCACCTTCCCCCTCTGCCCCGCCACCTTCCCCCTCTGCCCCCGCCACCTTCCCCCCTCTGCCCCGCCCCTTCCCCCTCTGCCCCCGCCACCTTCCCCCCTCTGCCCCGCCACCTTCCCCCCTCTGCCCCCCCTTCCCCCCTCTGCCCGCCCCTTCCCCCCTCTGCCCCGCCCTTCCCCCCCTCTGCCCCCCCCTTCCCCCCTCTGCCCGCCACCTTCCCCCTCTGCCCCCGCCCCTTCCCCCCTCTGCCCCGCCCCTTCCCCCCTCTGCCCCCCCCTTCCCCCCTCTGCCCCGCCACCTTCCCCCCTCGCCCCCGCCACCTTCCCCCCTCTGCCCCCCGCCCCTTCCCCCCTCTGCCCCGCCACCTTCCCCCCTCTGCCCCCGCCCCTTCCCCCCTCTGCCCCGCCACCTTCCCCCCTCTGCCCCCCCCTTCCCCCCTCTCCCCCGCCCCTTCCCCCCTCTGCCCCGCCCTTCCCCCCTCTGCCCCCGCCCCTTCCCCCCCCTCTGCCCCGCTCCCCCCTCTGCCCCCGCTCCTCCCTCTGCCCCGCCCCTCCCCCTCTGCCCCCGCCCCTTCCCCCCTCTGCCCCGCCCCTTCCCCCCTCTGCCCCGCCCCTTCCCCCCTCTGCCCCGCCCCTTCCCCCCTCTGCCCCCGCCCCTTCCCCCCTCTGCCCCGCCCCTTCCCCCCTCTGCCCCGCCCCGTTCCCCCCTCTGCCCCCGCCCCTTCCCCCCTCTGCCCCCGCCCCTTCCCCCCTCTGCCCCCGCCCCTTCCCCCCTCTGGCCCCCGCCCCTTCCCCCCTCGTGCCCCCGCCCCTTCCCCCCTCTGCCCCGCCCCTTCCCCCCTCTGCCCCGCCCCTTCCCCCCTCTGCCCCGCCCCTTCCCCCCTCTGCCCCGCCCCTTCCCCCCTCTGCCCCCGCCCCTTCCCCCCCTCTGCCTCCGCCCCTTCCCCCCCTCTGCCTCCGCCCCTTCCCCCCTCTGCCCCCGCCCTTCCCCCCCCTGCCCCCCCTCCCCCCCCCTCTGCCCCCGCCCCTTCCCCCCTCTGCCCCCGCCCCTTCCCCCCTCTGCCCCCGCCCCTCCCCCCCTCTGCCCCCGCCCCTTCCCCCCTCTGCCCCCGCCCTTCCCCCCCTCTGCCCCCGCCCCTTCCCCCCCTCTGCCCCCCGCCCTTCCCCCCCTCTGCCCCCGCCCCTTCCCCCCTCTGCCCCCGCCCCTTCCCCCCTCTGCCCCCGCCCCTTCCCCCCTCTGCCCCCGCCCCTTCCCCCCTCTGCCCCCGCCCCTTCCCCCCCTCTGCCCCGCCCCTTCCCCCCCTCTGCCCCCGCCCCTTCCCCCCCTCTGCCCCCGCCCCTTCCCCCCTCTGCCCCCGCCCCTTCCCCCCCTCTGCCCCCGCCCCTTCCCCCCCCTCTGCCCCCGCCCCTTCCCCCCCTCTGCCCCCCGCCCCTTCCCCCCCTCTGCCCCCGCCCCTCCCCCCCTCTGCCCCGCCCTTCCCCCCCTCTCCCCCCGCCCCTTCCCCCCCTCTGCCCCCGCCCCTTCCCCCCCTCTGCCCCGCCCCTTCCCCCCCTCTGCCCCCGCCCCTTCCCCCCCTCTGCCCCCCCCTTCCCCCCTCTGCCCCGCCCTTCCCCCCTCTGCCCCCCCCTTCCCCCCTCTGCCCCCGCCCCTCCCCCCCCTCTGCCCCGCCCCTTCCCCCCCTCTGCCCCGCCCCTTCCCCCCTCTGCCCCCGCCCCTTCCCCCTCTGCCCTGCCCCTTCCCCCGCCCCTTCCCCCCTCTGCCCCGCCCCTTCCCCCCTCTGCCCCGCCCCTTCCCCCCTCTGCCCCGCCCCTTCCCCCTCTGCCCGCCCCTTCCCCCCTCTGCCCCGCCCCTTCCCCCCTCTGCCCCGCCCCTTCCCCCCTGCCCCCCCCTTCCCTCCCTCTGCCCCGCCCCTTCCCCCTCTGCCCCCGCCCCTTCCCCCCTCTGCCCGCCCCGCCCCTTCCCCCTCTGCCCCCCCCCTTCCCCCTCTGCCCCCGCCCCTTCCCCCCCTCTGCCCCGCCCTTCCCCCCCCTGCCCCGCCACCTTCCCCCACTCTGCCCCGCCACCTTCCCCACTCTGCCCCGCCACCTTCCCCCTCTGCCCCGCCACCTTCCCCCCCTCTGCCCCGCCACCTTCCCCCCTCTGCCCCGCCACCTTCCCCCCTCTGCCCCGCCACCTTCCCCCCTCTGCCCCGCCACCTTCCCCCCTCTGCCCCGCCACCTTCCCCCCTCTCTGCCCCGCCACCTTCCCCTCTCTGCCCCGCCACCTTCCCCCCTCTCTGCCCCGCCACCTTCCCCCCTCTCTGCCCCGCCACCTTCCCCCCTCTCTGCCCCGCCACCTTCCCCCCCTCTCTGCCCCGCCACCTTCCCCCCCCCTCTGCCCCGCCACCTCCCCCCCCCCCCTGCCCCCGCCACCTTCCCCCCCTCTGCCCCGCCCTCTCCCATTCACCATGGTTGGGCAGTTTTATGATGCTAGCATTAAGAATATGATGTTGCAGCCAATCTTCGCTTCCCCTTTTTACAACAACTTATATAGCATCTTTAAAGTAATGAAACTCCCCAAACTATATTAAATGAGTATCGTGTGCAGCATAGAACTGAGAAATTGAAGAAATGCTGCTGTAAGCTATATTCAGGGAAGCAAAGTAAAATATCTTTGTTATAAAGCATGGTAGCGTCAAGTTATACTGAACTCTCCAATTTTCACTTTGCACAGGGACTACATCCGGTTCTGGTCTGAGAGAGGGGTTGAAGTGGTTGCCTGGACAGTAAATTATTCAGATGAAAACGATACTATGAAAAAATCCTCCATTGTATTTACATTACTGACAGCCTTATCGAACAATGTTCACCTTCTTCCTAACTTCTCTCCTATCACATGTCGTTCTAAATGGTTAACGATATTTAAAAAAAGTGTACCCATCTCTCCAATTCTTTTGTACTTTGATATTAGGGAAGGTAACGAATTTATGATTTGGTAAAACCCATTAATAATGTAAATAATTGTGAAATTATATGAGCATTAATATTGGCATTAAATAAATGCAGCAAATGTACCTTTTAATGGCACAGATTTGCTGGGAGATGCATCCTGGACAGTAGAAACTTCCTTCCAATTTGTTAAGAAACTGTCTTTATTTATGAATCAAATGTGTTTAATGCTGCAAATGTTAAGTATGTGTAAAATAAATTCACACAAGTTTAAATTGTTCATTGTTTTCACTGCTATTTCCAATGCTGCTCTGCTCAAACTTGACTTCCTAGATTCCTGGATTCTTCTGACATCAAGACTATGTTTTGACCGGGACTAAGATTCTGCTCCTCTGACTCGCTCTGCTACTCAGTTGCTTTAAGGTAACCGTTTCTATCCTACAGCCCCTCCATCTCCCTTCACCGCTCGTGGTTTCTCAGCTTTATTTTTGCTGTGGGTCCTCTGGATCTTATAGTGACTTCCACTGCGTCCTGCAGAGAATGCCCTGCCTGATCGGTCATTTCCGATGTCCAGTTTTCTGACCTGCCATGGAGTCTGAAATGCCCTCCTCCCTTACCAAGAATTTTTCACTCGATGCTAAGGTATCGCCAATCTTTTTCTCCTGTTCCACCCTGATTTGGGTTCAGCTCCATTGCTGCCACATTCCTCCTGCTTTTCATTAACGTTGACTCCATTCATCCCTCTGCTACTGGACTGGATTTATTGTTGCACACTAATAATCATAAAGATCAGTCTCACTGCGCTGGATCAACCTTTCTCGACTCGACCTTTTCTGGATCAACCTTTCCCGGATCATAATTGACACTCGTCAGTTCATCAATACTCTTTGCTCCTTTTGAAAAAGTCACTTCCAAATACCCTTTCAAACTCTCAGCTGTAATCTCTCTCCCTCCATTTGTTTTCTCCTATAACTGTTGATTTGTCCAATCACTTCCTCTGCTAGGTCTCCCTTGTTCCTCCCACAGTCCAAAGATGTGCAGGTTAGGTGGATTGGCCATGATAAATTACCCTTAGTGTCCAAAAAAGTTTAAGTGCGGTTGCTGAATTACTGGGATGGGGTGGAGGCATGGGCTTAAGTCGGGTGCTCTGTCCAAGGATCGGTGCAGACCTGATGGGCCGAATGGCCTTTCCCTGCATTGTAAATTCTATGATAACCCCATATCCGTCTCCATGACTAGTAACCGTTGGTACAGAGAAGCACGGTAGCATTGTGGATAGCACAATTGCTTCACAGCTCCAGGGTCCCAGGTTCGATTCCAGCTTGGGTCACTGTCTGTGCGGAGTCTGCACATCCTCCCCGTGTGTGCGTGGGTTTCCTCCCACAGTCCAAAGATGTGCAGGTTAGGTGGATTGGCCATGCTAAATTGCCCATAGTGTTTGGTGGGCTTACTGGGTTGTGGGGATAGGGTGGAGGTGTTGACCTTGGGTAGGGTGCTCTTTCCAAGAGGCGGTGCAGACTCGATGGGCCGAATGGCCTCCTTCTGCACTGTAAATTCTATGATTCTATAACCTTAACTCCAGCTTTCCTTCCCCAAACCTCTGCACCTTTTCATTTAAGAACCTCTTTCCAATCTACTTTGATCATCTGATGTTTCTTTGTAGGTTGCGCCAATGCTTGTTTGATTAGGGTTTTGAAGCATCTTGTGACGTTTTTCATCCTTAAAGGTGCCAAATAAATAACAAGCTGCTGTTGAATTTTATGAAGTAATTCACATGTCTTGGAGCAGAACTGAGTAATAATGAAATCTTCCCTGAGTCATGAAGTCTGCTAAAGGTTAACTGAGTTGTGAAAGATTCCAGGAGTTTGATGGGAGAATGATATTCATGTAAAAATATGGTGGAATCTTTCTGAAAGTAGATGTAAAATTACAAAATGCAGTGCATAAATATTCAGAAAGTAAAACTAATTTTATTGTTTGTGTCTATGAATCAAGAAGCTGTTGTGCTATCTTTTGTTAAAATGTTATTTTCCCCTTATCTTAGTTGCACACTTACAAACCCATGCACTAACTAAAAAACTATTTATAATTTCTTCTGATGAGGTGGAGAGAATTCACACCTTCAGATGGGTCTTGGTGCTTAGGTTATTAGCGCAGTTTATCTCTCAACGCTAATAAAACATAATTATCAGAACTGTGAGTTGGTGTTGGACCCAGACACACAAAGACAGTAGAATGGATTTGAACCCACCAAGCCTGGGAGGAACAGGTGAGGTGACATTTAAAATGGAGCGTTCATCCATTGCTGCTTGACGTGTTCTGACCACCAATTTAACTTCACTGTCGTTTGGTTGATAAGGTGCCCACTAGAAGCAGGTAGGAACCTCAAATTGAACTCCTACTATATCAGTTTTAACCTATGTCTGAGCAGGGAAGCTGCTAGGACTTTTCCACCAGGTGAAATCAGGTCCTGTGTGCAAGTGTCAAATTGTCCCTTTGTCGGGCCAGGAAGAGCAGGAGCTCTCCTCGAGGCCCCGTATAGAAAGTTGCTGCTCCCCTGCCTGCACGTGACTTGGTTTGCTGGTAAGCCACCCTGTGGTGCTGGTCAGTGTCTGAATGTCCTCTCCTGGATACTGGTTTCAGTTCACTTTGGGCAGTTGGTAACAGATCTGGAGTTAAAATACTCCCAACATCAAACATGGGTGTCTCATTACATATTACATTCCCTATTTAAGGATAAAAATCAACCTCATTGAATTGCCGCCTTGGTCATGTGCTGTTCCTCCGTTTCATATTCCAAACTGGTCCAGGGGGTGTTGATTACTGATTTAAAGCTGTCACATTCCTGTAAATTAGTCACTTGTCATGCAATCAAAAGGGAAGAGAATGAGCCTTTGCACTATTTGCCAGTGATGTTTTTGAAAATGGTGACATGTAACACTATTAAATGTGTCTGTCCAGTCACCACAAATTCAAAGAATATGCTTGTCACAACCAATTGTCGCTGTAAATTATTTTAAAGAGAAGCAAATGGGAAGCAGTGCTTGATCTTGGTGCTAGTACACCCTACACCATACACCCTACACCATGGGTTATATTTTCAAACTGCTTCCAGAATGGAAATTACATCCAATTCACAACCACATTTTTGGAAATATTTTGCTTTACAGCAGACTTCCCTTTTTATTCCCCAAGTTAGTCAAACATTAGTCCAAACTGGTATCATTACTGACCTTGTGTTGTAACACTGTGCTGAGCTTCGTTAGAACTCTATTAATAGTCCATTGCGCAGTACACAGTTGATATATTTTTTTGGCTGACTTCTCATTCGCTGATTGAGTTTTTAATGATTAGGATAAACACACCAACTAAACATTTGCTGTCCAGTAAATCATCTTCACATATGGAGAAATATTGAGGTCCCTCTTTTAAATATGAAATGTTCTTACAGAAAGCATTCGATTGGAAATCTGAAAGCTTTCCGAGATAGTTATAGTTTTTGTATTTTCCTTGGCAGTAAATGAATGAATTATTAGCCACAAACATAATTTATTTTATACGGTCCCATTTTGTAGCATTCCTGATGTGATGCGACTCATTGGGAGACAAAATAATCCCGATGCATTTTTCCAAAGTTTTTAAATATTTCCTCAGGGTTCAGTTTAGCATAAACTCTCATTTCTTAAAACAAGCACAAAAAATGCTGCTGGCTTGAATGAATGCATGTTGTTAGTTTTTGAGCAGTTTGTCACTACTTGAATAGTTGCCTAGTTCTGGTTATTAACTCTTGATTTAATTGTACAAGATAATTTACTGTGAAGACAGTTATTATGGATACTTAATCTGTTATTTTACAGTATATGGAATGACAATGTTCTCCAATTGTTTCTGCTCTTTCAATAAATAAAAGTCTTGTGGCAACTTTATTGAATATCTCAATTGTTTCTTGGGAAAATTAGTAAATGTCTTGCGATGCGCTGACAGAGAAACTTTCTGAAGGAACATTCTGAAAGGGCAATCTTCTGATTTCTGTGAAGCTTAAAAAATTGTGATCCACTATTGTTATGTTCATAAGTAACGAAACGATACTTTCTGAACCTCCCTGCTTCCACTTTGATTTCCTCCTTTTTAAACTCCTCTTAAAACTTACCAGCTTGATCGACCTTTGGTCTGAACTAATACTTCCTTATGTGATTCAGTGTCACATTTTGTGATATAATTATTCTGCAAAGTCACTTTGAGACACAGGTTAAAGATGCTATATAAATACAATTTGTGTGTCCATGTAGAGTAAGTGTTAAACTTATTAAAAATAAATTTAGAGTATCCAATTCATTTTTTTTCCAATTAAGGGGCAATTTAGCATGGCCAATCCACCTAACCACATTTTTGGGTTGTGGGGGTGAAACCCACACAAACACGGGGAGAATGTGCAAACTCCACACGGACAGTGACCCAGAGCCGGGATTGAACCTGGGACCTTGTGCCGTGAGGCAGCAGTGCTAACCTTAGTGTTATAATTTAATGCTCCCTCACATGGATTGGACATACAAGACTGATTTAGTCACATTGGGCTGTAACCGTCTGCCTCCAGAGCGTTGGGAACTTCTTAGGTAAGCATTTTCAAGACGATTGTCCAAAAGAGCTAACTTAGAACATAGAACACAGCACAGAACAGGCCCTTCGGCCCTCGATGTTGTGCCGAGCAATGATCACCCTACTCAAACCCACGTATCCACCCTATACCCGTAACCCAATAACCCCCCCTTAACCTTACTTTTTAGGACACTACGGGCCATTTAGCATAGCCAATCCACCTAACCCGCACATCTTTGGACTGTGGGAGGAAACCGGAGCACCCGGAGGAAACCCACGCACACACGGGGAGGATGTGCAGACTCCGCACAGACAGTGACCCAGCCGGGAATCGAACCTGGGACCCTGGAGCTGTGAAGCATTTATGCTAACCACCATGCTACCGTGCTGCCCAACTTCCCCTGGGTAATTGTGCTGTGCTGGGAATCATCCAACAAAGTGATTTAAATCGCTAACTTTAGATGGTTCTGCCATAATAACTTCCAACCTCTGCCCAACCACTTTAAATACTGAGACCAACTCTGCATGGGACTGACTCTCCCACACACCCTCTAACCCCTGGGTCACACCCCCATGGGATTCCTCCATGATATTCCCCGACTTCCCTCACCATCACATCCAACCCCAGGCCCAACTCTCTTCTCCCATCTTTCCACATCCCAGCTGGACCCCCAGACCCTCCCTCATCCCCGAACACCAACTTTCCTGACCATCCAAATCTCATCCACTCCTCCCTGGCCTGTCAGTTGCAGTGGGCCTTTTAGATTACCTGCTTTACAGCAGCTAGTGCAGTGAAATGGGGGCTTGGTCTTCTTCAGCCTGATGCTGGGCCAGTGGGAACTGTCTTGCAGGCCCCAAGCAGTTCCCACCATCGGATGTTTCAGTGCAGTTTTCAAGAACAGGTAAGTGCTTTAAAGTTTTGTCATTCCAGTGGGCCATCGCTTTCAAAGCTAGCCGGTAGTTATGGCCCATTGCAAATTACAAACTGTTTATGTATCTGACCCCTCCCTTTCAATCACCACTGTTTTCAAACACTAAAGGAATTTGGGCAACACCTTGGGTAAAAGACTTCCATCAATAACTTACTGCTAAGACGGGACCATGTTCCACAAAAACTACCAGAACGCTTCAATGTTGTACCCAAGCATAATCATTGGGCAAGTCAATGAGCTCCAGAGTGTTAACAGTCATATCCTTAAAAAGGGTTTAATCACAGCTACTTCAAGAAAATGCTCTCCATGTCTTTGGCAGGGCTGGTGATCTGTTGTGGGTATGTTAGGCCCAACATATTCATAGATCTTCAGCCAATATTGTGACAAAATTACAGCAATTTCTGAATATGGACCTTTCTCATTGAAAAGTAAAAACAATAATTTAATTTATTTATGACTGATTTTTTTTGAACTAATGACATCAGCTCATCTTTGTTATTAACCAGTTCTCACTTGTGAAGTATTTTTGCCATCTGCTGAAAATAAGGGCAGGCCCTGTGGGAATTTGAATGTCAAATCCACCGAAACTTTAGTAAATTTCCCTAACCCGTTGCATGGTTGGAATTTCTGCTGTTTATTGAAGATCAGCATCATTCAAGCAAACATCTCACATTTTGTTCCTTTTAAAGGCTTATTTTTAATGCAATTCCAGTGTGTATTATGATGATTGTGAAACAAGAACTAACAAAATTATACACAAGAAGAACCATCCAGCAGGTACATACACAAACAAACAAGTCAAATAGCACACCTCCAGATAACACACCGTATTGGAGGGACAGGAAATTAGTACTTTGGTGTTTCAATGATTTTGTTCAATGTTCTTTCTTCTCTGGGACCCAGTTTAAATTCAGCTCAAACTGTGAAATTAAGATCTCTCACTGCTGCCAGAGAAGTTTATACAAAATAATTTGAGCATCCCAACCCAGTTGGTAGTGAGCAGCGGAACAAAACAACAATCATTTGACACATTCATAATTATTCAGGAAGACTAGAAGATGACGCCAAAGAAATAGAAATGTCACCCTGAGGTGAGATTCAAACACACTGGCGGAGCAGTGTGGCTGGTGTTTTACTCTGCAGTTGGCTTTGCCACACTTGAGGTCAGGATACTTGATGCTGACACTGGGGACCTGTAAATTATGTTGTATTTTTCCCAGTTTTCTGCTGCAACTTAAGTGGGAGACTGTGGAAGTGCTGGAGAAATGGCACTATTTGCCCATTTCAAACTGAGTTTTTTTGCTCCTGCTAAAGTTATGGTGGGAGACTGCACATAATTTCAGGGCCCAGCTGGAATGTAGAAATGTCCCATTAGCCAGTGTTCCAGAAAAACACAAAGCATTGCCAAAATAAGGAAAATAGTAAATAGACTGTGTAATTAAACTAAAATACAGGCAGAAATAAAAATATTATATTTTACAATTGAATTCTTAACTGTTCTTTGTCAAGTTAAGAAGCATGGTTCTTTTTGAAGTTTAAAAGTAAATTTGGATGAGACCTCAGAATTATTTACCAATAAAATGTACTTAAGTTCTAATAAGCTACTTAACTATAAATTCTTTTTGAAAATTGAAGCATTGCACCTTTCCCAAGTTTGACTATAATTTTCATTATTGGTGATGAATTGTTAGGTAAAAGAGCAACTCTATTAACCTAGATAACAACTTATGATAGAGGCACTTAATTATTTTCAGACTACTCTGAAGCAGTGAAGGAATTCTTAACATTCAGAAGTCTCACAATGGGGATTGGGTAGATTTTGAATGGAGCTCTCCATGTGTCTCAGAACAACAGGCTGCTCATTCGACATTCACTGCTGCATTGTACGTGATGTTTCACCAATTAATGTTAGCAATGATTTTCTGATTTAAGTCACCTCCAGTTTGGTGCTGACATGGCTGTGGAAAGTTGAGTCCTTTGTCTCTGAAACAATTATTCATTTGGGTCCTCAGCCTGATGCCTGGCAGCCATAGCCAGTGCAAGAGCACTGCCCGATTCTTCTCGTGTACTCTGATAAGCTGGTTCTTCTGTAAGAAAGAAAAATATTTCTATCAGCCTGTGAGACAAATGCTTTCGTGGAAGTCATGGATGGGTAACACATAGAATACTTGACCTAGTCCACTCTCTCCAGGTTGCAAATGTAGGAGTAGTTTAGAGTCTGCAGATTGCTTAATTGAAATGGCTATTAGAATGTCCACAAAAACAGCAAAGAGTGGAATCCACCTCGAATTTCAAAATCTTTCCAATTGCGCCAATGTGTACTCTGAATTTCCAATTGGCTATATTTTCAACAAGGGCTACACATAGGTTACACACTTCCTGCGAGTTATTCTGTCATGCAGCATTGCATATATTTCTAAGAATTCTATATTCAAAAGCTTCCTGAACTTAAATGAAGAATGGTAATAGTGTTGTATTTGTGTTAGCTTATGGCTGTAAACCTGAGCGAGCTGGGGCTGCACTAAATCAGGTTGCCTATTCACTGCATCCATGAAAAAGCCCCGACACCCTCCCAATTCAGGGTTTACAGTTTTAAATTACGTTCCCTTTTACCCCATTTCATATGAAGCAGGTGTTTTCTGGTTTTATTTCTGATCTCCTGCATTTTGCCAATCGTTTCTAATTTCTAAGTGATTAAAACGCTGAAAGCAGTTTTTAATGAGAACATAAGAACTAGAGGCAGGAGTCGGCCATCTGGCCCCTCGAGTCTGCTCTGCCATTCAATGAGATCATAGCTGATCTTCTGTGGACTCAGCTCCACTTTCCGACCCGAACACCATAACCCTTAATCCCTTTATTCTTCAAAAAACTATCTATCTTTACCTTAAAAACATTTAATGAAGGAGCCTCAACTGCTTCACTGGGCAAGGAATCCATAGATTCACAACCCTTTGGGTGAAGAAGTTCCTCCTAAACTCAGTCCTAAATCGACTTCCCCTTATTTTGAGGCTATGCCCCCTAGTTCTGCTTTCACCCCCCAGTGGAAACAACCTGCCCGCATCTATCCTATCTATTCACTTCATAATTTTATATGTTTCTATAAGATCCCCCCTCATCCTTCTAAATTCCAATGAGTACAGTCCCAGTCTACTTAACCTCGCCTCGTAATCCAACCCCTTCAGCTCTGGGATTAACCTAGTGAATCTCCTCTGCACACCCTCCAGTGCCAGTACGTCCTTTCTCAAGTAAGGAGACCAAAACTGAACACAATACTCCAGGTGCGGCCTCACTAACACCTTATACAATTGCAGCATAACCTCCCTAGTTTTAAACTTTATCCCTCTAGCAATGAAGCACAAAATTCCATTTGCCTTCTTAATCACCTGTTATACCTGTAAACCAACTTTCTGTGACTCATACACTAGCACACCCAAGTCTCTCTGCACAGCGTCATGCTTTAATATTTTATCATTTAAATAATAATCCCGTTTGATGTTATTCCTACCAAAATGGATAACCTCACATTTGTCAACATTGTATTCCATCTGCCAGACCCTAGCCCATTTGCCAGACCCTAGCCCATTTGCCAGACCCTAGCCCATTTGCCAGACCCTAGCCCATTTGCCAGACCCTAGCCCATTTGCCAGACCCTAGCCCATTTGCCAGACCCTAGCCCATTTGCCAGACCCTAGCCCATTTGCCAGACCCTAGCCCATTTGCCAGACCCTAGCCCATTTGCCAGACCCTAGCCCATTTGCCAGACCCTAGCCCATTTGCCAGACCCTAGCCCATTTGCCAGACCCTAGCCCATTTGCCAGACCCTAGCCCATTTGCCAGACCCTAGCCCATTTGCCAGACCCTAGCCCATTTGCCAGACCCTAGCCCATTTGCCAGACCCTAGCCCATTTGCCAGACCCTAGCCCATTTGCCAGACCCTAGCCCATTTGCCAGACCCTAGCCCATTTGCCAGACCCTAGCCCATTTGCCAGACCCTAGCCCATTTGCCAGACCCTAGCCCATTTGCCAGACCCTAGCCCATTTGCCAGACCCTAGCCCATTTGCCAGACCCTAGCCCATTTGCCAGACCCTAGCCCATTTGCCAGACCCTAGCCCATTTGCCAGACCCTAGCCCATTTGCCAGACCCTAGCCCATTTGCCAGACCCTAGCCCATTTGCCAGACCCTAGCCCATTTGCCAGACCCTAGCCCATTTGCCAGACCCTAGCCCATTTGCCAGACCCTAGCCCATTTGCCAGACCCTAGCCCATTTGCCAGACCCTAGCCCATTTGCCAGACCCTAGCCCATTTGCCAGACCCTAGCCCATTTGCCAGACCCTAGCCCATTTGCCAGACCCTAGCCCATTTGCCAGACCCTAGCCCATTTGCCAGACCCTAGCCCATTTGCCAGACCCTAGCCCATTTGCCAGACCCTAGCCCATTTGCCAGACCCTAGCCCATTTGCCAGACCCTAGCCCATTTGCCAGACCCTAGCCCATTTGCCAGACCCTAGCCCATTTGCCAGACCCTAGCCCATTTGCCAGACCCTAGCCCATTTGCCAGACCCTAGCCCATTTGCCAGACCCTAGCCCATTTGCCAGACCCTAGCCCATTTGCCAGACCCTAGCCCATTTGCCAGACCCTAGCCCATTTGCCAGACCCTAGCCCATTTGCCAGACCCTAGCCCATTTGCCAGACCCTAGCCCATTTGCCAGACCCTAGCCCATTTGCCAGACCCTAGCCCATTTGCCAGACCCTAGCCCATTTGCCAGACCCTAGCCCATTTGCCAGACCCTAGCCCATTTGCCAGACCCTAGCCCATTTGCCAGACCCTAGCCCATTTGCCAGACCCTAGCCCATTTGCCAGACCCTAGCCCATTTGCCAGACCCTAGCCCATTTGCCAGACCCTAGCCCATTTGCCAGACCCTAGCCCATTTGCCAGACCCTAGCCCATTTGCCAGACCCTAGCCCATTTGCCAGACCCTAGCCCATTTGCCAGACCCTAGCCCATTTGCCAGACCCTAGCCCATTTGCCAGACCCTAGCCCATTTGCCAGACCCTAGCCCATTTGCCAGACCCTAGCCCATTTGCCAGACCCTAGCCCATTTGCCAGACCCTAGCCCATTTGCCAGACCCTAGCCCATTTGCCAGACCCTAGCCCATTTGCCAGACCCTAGCCCATTTGCCAGACCCTAGCCCATTTGCCAGACCCTAGCCCATTTGCCAGACCCTAGCCCATTTGCCAGACCCTAGCCCATTTGCCAGACCCTAGCCCATTTGCCAGACCCTAGCCCATTTGCCAGACCCTAGCCCATTTGCCAGACCCTAGCCCATTTGCCGGACCCTAGCCCATTTGCCGGACCCTAGCCCATTTGCCGGACCCTAGCCCATTTGCCGGACCCTAGCCCATTTGCCGGACCCTAGCCCATTTGCCGGACCCTAGCCCATTTGCCAGACCCTAGCCCATTTGCCGGACCCTAGCCCATTTGCCGGACCCTAGCCCATTTGCCGGACCCTAGCCCATTTGCCGGACCCTAGCCCATTTGCCGGACCCTAGCCCATTTGCCGGACCCTAGCCCATTTGCCGGACCCTAGCCCATTTGCCGGACCCTAGCCCATTTGCCGGACCCTAGCCCATTTGCCGGACCCTAGCCCATTTGCCGGACCCTAGCCCATTTGCCGGACCCTAGCCCATTTGCCGGACCCTAGCCCATTTGCCGGACCCTAGCCCATTTGCCGGACCCTAGCCCATTTGCCGGACCCTAGCCCATTTGCCGGACCCTAGCCCATTTGCCGGACCCTAGCCCATTTGCCGGACCCTAGCCCATTTGCCGGACCCTAGCCCATTTGCCGGACCCTAGCCCATTTGCCGGACCCTAGCCCATTTGCCGGACCCTAGCCCATTTGCCGGACCCTAGCCCATTTGCCGGACCCTAGCCCATTCGCCGGACCCTAGCCCATTCGCCAGACCCTAGCCCATTTGCCAGACCCTAGCCCATTTGCCAGACCCTAGCCCATTTGCCAGACCCTAGCCCATTTGCCAGACCCTAGCCCATTTGCCAGACCCTAGCCCATTTGCCAGACCCTAGCCCATTTGCCAGACCCTAGCCCATTCGCCAGACCCTAGCCCATTAATATTACATACCTATATCTTGTTCACTGATTCTATCTTGATCTTCGGCCAAAGTGTGTTCATCAATTCCTGGGAGTGTAAAAATAAAACCTTTAAATTACATTCATTAAATAGCAAGTTTCCAAAGCGACATTGAACATTTGGGTTCATTATCGACAAGTGGAGAGTTTGAGGTTTGTATTCGCCTATTTTAAATATTATTATAAATATATATTGTTTTTGTGTTTTTCCATTTTCAGTTATAAATACCAACATAGCTTCATCATTGCGGGAATCTGTCATGGGTGTGATATTTATGGTAATTCCGATCATTGTGGTAATTGGGGCAACAACTCTGAGATTGTGCATTCAAATCTGGTCAAAAAGAAAAATACTTGCATTTGTATAGAGCCTTTCACAGCCGCGGGATAGCCAATGAAATATCCCGACTGTTGTAATATAGGAAGCATAGCAATTTGTGCACAGCAGGATCCCACAACAGCAATGTGATAATGACCAGATGTTTCTTTAATTTTGATCGAGGGATAAATTCAGCCGGGTTACTGGGGATAATTCCACAGTTTTTCTGTCAAAACTTTCACCATATCTCATCCGACCGGCAGCAGCTCCGACAGTGCAACGCTCCTCAGTCCTGCATTGGGTTTCGGCTGAGAGTTTTGTGCCCACAGCATGGAGTGGGGCTTGAACCGCCAACCTTCTGACTCAGAAACAAGAGGGCTACCACCTGGTGATCTTTCAGTAGCATAGGACCGAACGCCCATTAAAACTGTCGGATTGTCACACAAATCCGACAGGTTCAGTTATAACGGTCAGGAAAGGGGGGACCAGAAACTCCTCCCTGGTCTGGCCCACAGCAGTAGGATTAGAATGCTAAACTCACCAGACTTACTGAAGAGAAAACTGGTTTGGCCAAGATCACAATTTCCTAGAAATGTTTAACGAATGCGTGTATCTGACTGATGCCAATAAGGCAAAGCATTCAGGTACTACTGCACTAAGGAACAAATGATGAAATAAGCACAGGAGCATTAAGAATCATAGAATTTACAGTGCAGGGAGAGGCCATTCGGCCCATCGAGTCTGCACCGGCCCTTGGGTGTACAGTACTGTGAGGGTGTCGGGTATACAGTACGGTGGGGGGTGTCGGGTACACAGTACGGTGGGGGGTGTCGGGTACACAGTACGGTGAAGGGGTTGGGTATACAGTACGGTGAAGGGGTTGGGTATACAGTACGGTGAGGGGGTCGGGTACACAGTACGGTGAGGGTGTTGGGTACGCAGTACGGTGAGGGGGTCAGGTACACAGTACGGTGAGGGGGTCGGGTATACAGTACTGTGGGGGGTTCGGGTATACAGTATGGTGAGGGTACTGGGTACACAGTAAGGTAAGGGTGTTGTGTATACAGTATGGAGGGGGTGTTGGGTATACAGTATGGTGGGGGTGTTGGGTACACAGTACGGTTGGGGTGTTGGGTATACAGTACAGTGAGGGTGTTGGGTATACAGTACGGTGAGGGTGTTGGGTACACTACGGTGAGGGTGTTGGGTATACAGTACGGTGGGGGTGTTGGGTACACAGTACGGTGGGGGTGTTGGGTACACAGTACGGTGAGGGTGTTGGGTATACAGTACTGTGGGGGTGTTGGGTACACTGTACGGTGAGGATGTTGGGTATACAGTACGGTGGGAGTGTTGGATACACAGTACGGTGGGGGTGTTGGGTATACAGTACGGTGAGGGTGTTGGGTATACAGTACGGTGAGGGTGTTGGGTATACAGTATGGTGGGGGTATCGGGTATACAGTAGTGAGGGTGTCGGGTATACAGTACGGTGAGGGTGTTGGGTATACAGTACGGTGATGGTGTTGGGGATACAGTACGGTGAGGGTGTTGGGTATACAGTACGGTGGGGGTGTTGGGTATGCAGTACGGTGGGGGTGTTGGGTATACAGTACGGTGAGGGTGTTGGATATACAGTACGGTGAGCGTGTTGGGTATACAGTACGGTGAGGATGTTGGATATACAGTACGGTGAGGGACGGGTATACAGTATGGTTGGGGTGTTGGGTACACAGTACGGTGATGGGGTTGGGTATACAGTACGGTGAGGGGGTTGGGTATACAGTATGGTGGGGGTGTTGGGTACACAGTACGGTGAGGGGGTCAGGTACACAGTACGGTGAGGGGGTCGGGTATACAGTGCTGTGGGGGGTTCGGGTATACAGTATGGAGGGGGTGTTGGGTATACAGACTGTTGGGGTGTTGGGTATACAGTATGGTGGGGGTGTTGGGTACACAGAACGGTTGGGGTGTTGGGTATACAGACGGTTGGAGTGTTGGGTATACAGTACGGTGAGGGTGTTGGGTACACAGTATGGTGAGGGTGTTGGGTGTACAGTATGGTGAGGGTGTTGGATATACAGTATGGTGAGGGTGTAGGGTATACAGTACGGTGAGGGTGTTGGGTATACAGTACGGTGAGGGTGTAGGGTATACAGTATGGTGGGGGGGTTGGGTATACAGTACGGTGGGGGTGTTGGGTATACAGTATGGTGGTGGGGTTGGGTATACAGTACGGTGGGGGTGTTGGGTATACAGTATGATGGGGCTGTTGGATATACAGTATGGTGGGGTTGTTGGGTATACAGTAAGGTGAGGGTCTTGGGTATACAGTATGGTGGATGTGTTGGGTACACAGTACGCTGAGGGTCTTGGGTATACAGTAAGGTGAGGGTCTTGGGTATACAGTATGGTGAGGGTGTTGGGTATACAGTATGGTGAGGGGGTCGGGTATACAGTACGGTGAGGGGGTCGGGTATACAGTACGGTGGGGGTGTTGGGTACACTGTACGGTGAGGGTGTTGGGTATACAGTACGTGGGGGTGTTGGGTACACTGTACGGTGAGGGTGTTGGGTATACAGTACGGTGGGTTGTTGGGTGCACAGTACGGTGGGGGTGTCGGGTATACAGTACGGTGAGGGTGTCGGGTATACAGTACGGTGGGGGCGTTGGGTACACAGTACGGTGAAGGGGTTGGGTATACAGTACGGTGAGGGTGTTGGGTATACAGTATGGTGGGGGTGTTGTGTACACAGTACGGTGAGGGGGTCAGGTACACAGTACGGTGAGGGGGTCGGGTATACAGTGCTGTGGGGGGTTCGGGTATACAGTATGGAGGGGGTGTTGGGTATACAGACTGTTGGGGTGTTGGGTATACAGTATGGTGGGGGTGTTGGGTACACAGTACGGTTGGGGTGTTGGGTACACAGTACGGTGATGGGGTTGGGTATACAGTACGGTGAGGGGGTTGGGTATACAGTATGGAGGGGGTGTTGGGTATAGAGACTGTTGGGGTGTTGGGTATACAGTATGGTGGGGGTGTTGGGTACACAGAACGGTTGGGGTGTTGGGTATACAGACGGTTGGGGTGTTGGGTATACAGTATGGTGAGGGTGTTGGGTACATAGTAATGGTGAGGGTGTTGGGTGTACAGTATGCTGGGGTTTTGGATATACAGTATGGTGGGGGTGTTGGGTATACAGTACGGTGGGGGTGTTGGGTATACAGTACGGTGGGGGTGTTGGATATACAGTATGGTGGATGTGTTGGGTATACAGTAAGGTGAGGGTCTTGGGTATACAGTAAGGTGAGGGTCTTGGGTATACAGTATGGTGAGGGTGTTGGGTATACAGTATGGTGAGGGGGTCGGGTATACAGTACGGTGAGGGTGTTGGGTATACACTACGGTGAGGGGACGGGTATACAGTACGGTGAGGGTGTTGGGTACACTGTATGATGAGGGTGTTGGGTATACAGTACGGTGGGGGTGTTGGGTACACAGTACGGTGAGGGTGTTGGGTATACAGTACGGTGGTGGTGTTGGGTACACTGTACAGTGAGGGTGTTGGGTATACAGTATGGTGGGAGTGTTGGGTGCACAGTACGGTGGGGGTGTCGGGTACACAGTACGGTGAGGGTGTCGGGTATACAGTATGGCGGGGGTGTTGGGTATACAGTACAGTGAGGGCGTTGGATATACAGTAAGGTGGGGGTGTTGGGTATACAGTACGGTGAGGGTGTTGGGTATACAGTACGGTGAGGGTGTTGGGTATACAGTACGGTGAGGGTGTTGGGTATACAGTACGGTGAGGGTGTTGGATATACAGTACGGTGAGGGTGTTGGGTATACAGTACGGTGGGGGTGTTGGGTACACAGTATGGTGGGGGTGTTGGGTACACAGTACGGTGAAGGGGTTGGGTATACAGTACGGTGAGGGGGTTGGGTATACAGTATGGTGGGGGTGTTGGGTACACAGTACGGTGAGGGGGTCGGGTATACAGTGCTGTGAGGGGTTCGGGTATACAGTATGGAGGGGGTGTTGGGTATACAGACTGTTGGGGTGTTGGGTATACAGTATGGTGGGGGTGTTGGGTATACAGACTTTTGGGGTGTTGGGTACACAGTACGGTTGGGGTGTTGGTATACAGACTGTTGGGTATACAGTATGGTTGGGTTGTTGGGTACACAGAACGGTTGGGGTGTTGGGTATACAGATGGTTGGGGTGTTGGGTATACAGTATGGTGAGGGTGTTGGGTATACAGTACGGTGAGGGTGTTGGGTGTACAGTATGCTGGTGTGTTGGATATACAGTATGGTGGAGGTGTTGGGTACACAGTACGGTGAGGGTCTTGGGTATACAGTAAGGTGAGGGTCTTGGGTATACAGTATGGTTAGGGTGCTGGTTATACAGTACGGTGAGGGTGTTGGGTATACAGTACGGTGAGGGGGTCGGGTATACAGTACGGTGAGGGGTTCGGGAATACAGTATGGTGAGGGTGCTGCGTATACAGTAAGATGGCGGTGTTGGGTATACAGTACGGTGGGGTGTTGGGTACACAGTATGGTGGGGGTGTTGGGTATACAGTATGGTGAGCGGGTCGGGTATACAGTTTGGTGAGGGTGTTGGGTATACAGTACCATGAGGGGGTTGGGTATACAGTACGGTGGGGGTGTTGGGTATACAGTATGGTGAGGGTGTTGGGTATACAGTACGATGAGGGGGTTGGGTATACAGTACGATGAGGGGGTTGGGTATACAGTAAGGTGGGGGTGTTGGGTATACAGTATGGTGGGGGTGTTGGGTATACAGTATGGTGGGGGTGTTGGATATACAGTACGGTGGGGTGTTGGATATACAGTATGGTGGGGGTGTTGGATATACAGTATGGTGAGGGGTGTTGGGTATACAGTATGGTGGGGGTGTTGGGTACACAGTACGGTGAGGGGGTCGGGTATACAGTATGGTGGGGGTGTTGGGTACACAGTACGGTGAGGGGGTCAGGTATACAGTACGGTGGGGGTGTTGGGTATGCAGTACGGTGGGGGTGTTGGGTATACAGTACGGTGAGGGTGTTGGATATACAGTACGGTGAGCGTGTTGGGTATACAGTACGGTGAGGATGTTGGATATACAGTACGGTGAGGGACGGGTATACAGTATGGTTGGGGTGTTGGGTACACAGTACGGTGATGGGGTTGGGTATACAGTACGGTGAGGGGGTTGGGTATACAGTATGGTGGGGGTGTTGGGTACACAGTACGGTGAGGGGGTCAGGTACACAGTACGGTGAGGGGGTCGGGTATACAGTGCTGTGGGGGGTTCGGGTATACAGTATGGAGGGGGTGTTGGGTATACAGACTGTTGGGGTGTTGGGTATACAGTATGGTGGGGGTGTTGGGTACACAGAACGGTTGGGGTGTTGGGTATACAGACGGTTGGAGTGTTGGGTATACAGTACGGTGAGGGTGTTGGGTACACAGTATGGTGAGGGTGTTGGGTGTACAGTATGGTGAGGGTGTTGGATATACAGTATGGTGAGGGTGTAGGGTATACAGTACGGTGAGGGTGTTGGGTATACAGTACGGTGAGGGTGTTGGGTATACAGTACGGTGGAGGGTTGGGTATACAGTATGGTGAGGGTGTTGGGTACACAGTATGGTGAGGGTGTTGGGTGTACAGTATTCTGGGGTGTTGGATATACAGTATGGTGAGGGTGTAGGGTATACAGTATGGTGGGGGGGTTGGGTATACAGTACGGTGGGGGTGTTGGGTATACAGTATGGTGGTGGGGTTGGGTATACAGTACGGTGGGGGTGTTGGGTATACAGTATGGTGGGGCTGTTGGATATACAGTATGGTGGGGTTGTTGGGTATACAGTAAGGTGAGGGTCTTGGGTATACAGTATGGTGGATGTGTTGGGTACACAGTACGCTGAGGGTCTTGGGTATACAGTAAGGTGAGGGTCTTGGGTATACAGTATGGTGAGGGTGTTGGGTATACAGTATGGTGAGGGGGTCGGGTATACAGTACGGTGAGGGGGTCGGGTATACAGTACGGTGGGGGTGTTGGGTACACTGTACGGTGAGGGTGTTGGGTATACAGTACGTGGGGGTGTTGGGTACACTGTACGGTGAGGGTGTTGGGTATACAGTACGGTGGGTTGTTGGGTGCACAGTACGGTGGGGGTGTCGGGTATACAGTACGGTGAGGGTGTCGGGTATACAGTACGGTGGGGGCGTTGGGTACACAGTACGGTGAAGGGGTTGGGTATACAGTACGGTGAGGGTGTTGGGTATACAGTATGGTGGGGGTGTTGTGTACACAGTACGGTGAGGGGGTCAGGTACACAGTACGGTGAGGGGGTCGGGTATACAGTGCTGTGGGGGGTTCGGGTATACAGTATGGAGGGGGTGTTGGGTATACAGACTGTTGGGGTGTTGGGTATACAGTATGGTGGGGGTGTTGGGTACACAGTACGGTTGGGGTGTTGGGTACACAGTACGGTGATGGGGTTGGGTATACAGTACGGTGAGGGGGTTGGGTATACAGTATGGAGGGGGTGTTGGGTATAGAGACTGTTGGGGTGTTGGGTATACAGTATGGTGGGGGTGTTGGGTACACAGAACGGTTGGGGTGTTGGGTATACAGACGGTTGGGGTGTTGGGTATACAGTATGGTGAGGGTGTTGGGTACATAGTAATGGTGAGGGTGTTGGGTGTACAGTATGCTGGGGTTTTGGATATACAGTATGGTGGGGGTGTTGGGTATACAGTACGGTGGGGGTGTTGGGTATACAGTACGGTGGGGGTGTTGGATATACAGTATGGTGGATGTGTTGGGTATACAGTAAGGTGAGGGTCTTGGGTATACAGTAAGGTGAGGGTCTTGGTTATACAGTATGGTGAGGGTGTTGGGTATACAGTATGGTGAGGGGGTCGGGTATACAGTACGGTGAGGGTGTTGGGTATACACTACGGTGAGGGGACGGGTATACAGTACGGTGAGGGTGTTGGGTACACTGTATGATGAGGGTGTTGGGTATACAGTACGGTGGGGGTGTTGGGTACACAGTACGGTGAGGGTGTTGGGTATACAGTACGGTGGTGGTGTTGGGTACACTGTACAGTGAGGGTGTTGGGTATACAGTATGGTGGGAGTGTTGGGTGCACAGTACGGTGGGGGTGTCGGGTACACAGTACGGTGAGGGTGTCGGGTATACAGTATGGTGGGGGTGTTGGGTATACAGTACAGTGAGGGCGTTGGATATACAGTAAGGTGGGGGTGTTGGGTATACAGTACGGTGAGGGTGTTGGGTATACAGTACGGTGAGGGTGTTGGGTATACAGTACGGTGAGGGTGTTGGGTATACAGTACGGTGAGGGTGTTGGATATACAGTACGGTGAGGGTGTTGGGTATACAGTACGGTGGGGGTGTTGGGTACACAGTATGGTGGGGGTGTTGGGTACACAGTACGGTGAAGGGGTTGGGTATACAGTACGGTGAGGGGGTTGGGTATACAGTATGGTGGGGGTGTTGGGTACACAGTACGGTGAGGGGGTCGGGTATACAGTGCTGTGAGGGGTTCGGGTATACAGTATGGAGGGGGTGTTGGGTATACAGACTGTTGGGGTGTTGGGTATACAGTATGGTGGGGGTGTTGGGTATACAGACTTTTGGGGTGTTGGGTACACAGTACGGTTGGGGTGTTGGTATACAGACTGTTGGGGTGTTGGGTATACAGTATGGTTGGGTTGTTGGGTACACAGAACGGTTGGGGTGTTGGGTATACAGATGGTTGGGGTGTTGGGTATACAGTATGGTGAGGGTGTTGGGTATACAGTACGGTGAGGGTGTTGGGTGTACAGTATGCTGGTGTGTTGGATATACAGTATGGTGGAGGTGTTGGGTACACAGTACGGTGAGGGTCTTGGGTATACAGTAAGGTGAGGGTCTTGGGTATACAGTATGGTTAGGGTGCTGGTTATACAGTACGGTGAGGGTGTTGGGTATACAGTACGGTGAGGGGGTCGGGTATACAGTACGGTGAGGGGTTCGGGAATACAGTATGGTGAGGGTGCTGCGTATACAGTAAGATGGCGGTGTTGGGTATACAGTACGGTGGGGTGTTGGGTACACAGTATGGTGGGGGTGTTGGGTATACAGTATGGTGAGCGGGTCGGGTATACAGTTTGGTGAGGGTGTTGGGTATACAGTACCATGAGGGGGTTGGGTATACAGTACGGTGGGGGTGTTGGGTATACAGTATGGTGAGGGTGTTGGGTATACAGTACGATGAGGGGGTTGGGTATACAGTAAGGTGGGGGTGTTGGGTATACAGTATGGTGGGGGTGTTGGGTATACAGTATGGTGGGGGTGTTGGATATACAGTATGGTGGGGGTGTTGGATATACAGTATGGTGAGGGGTGTTGGGTATACAGTACGATGAGTTCCGAGATTCTCCTGATTTTTGGCTGAGTGGTTTTTGTTATGGAGCTGACATGTTGCTGTTATGTTGCCCTCACCCTGGACGACAGTCTGTACAAACCTCAGATCTGCTTATTTGCTGGCTGCTGTTTTGAGGCTTTTGGATCCTCCGCTCAGCCTCTAAAACAAGCATCTCTGAGACTGGTGTTATGGGCCAGGGTTTAGAGAACCCCAAAGTGTATCATGGAGTTCATCTGACCTACAACCTTTCATAGATTGTGGTATGGGGAGCACACGGAAACTCTACAGGTGTGGTACAGCAGAAACGGAAAAGTATTTTTTAAAGCAAAAGTATGTTTATTCTATGAACTCAAGTTAACCTTTTTAAAACATTCAGTGAACATCTTAGCAGCATTAATTCAAATACAGCCCCCAAAGAATACAACACTAATTATCCTTTAAGCTTTCCTTTTAGCATCCATACGACTTAAAAACAAAACCTTTAACAGAAGCACATCAGGTAAAAGGCACTACTGAAAACATTTATAATTCTGAATTCACCAAATGATCTGGAGATAGTCTTTTGATGGCAGGGAGAACAGCACTACAGCTGCTCTGTCTGGCTTCAGCTCCAACACTGAAAGCAAAACTAAAACACACCCTGCAGCAAACAGCCAAAAACAAAAGTAAAAAGCTGACAGACAGCCCAGCTCCACCCACACTCTGACATCACTAATAAACACCCATTTCTTAAAGCTACTCTCACATGACACTAATTGGCGGGTCTTTTACTGTTTGCATTTGGGTTAAATCTAGTTTCAATATTTAGCTTTGAAACTGAAAAATTCATCAAAACAAAATAGTAAACCGGGCGTGAGCTTTTAATTCATCCTCGTTAATTATCCTGAGGAATACATAACTTCATCCCTCTGTTCTGTAATCCAACATAGCACCGTAATATCCGCAAGCATACTATTATCAAGCGTTTATTAGCTTTTCTGATCACTGACGGAATGTTTGAATTTGAAAATGATGAACTCGGGAGGTGGGGGCGAGCTGCCAGTGACCTAGTAACAGGCTGTTGCCGAGTAACAGGCTGTTGCCGAGTAACAGGCTGTTGCCGAGTAACAGGCTGTTGCCAAGGCTACTGTCTGAAGGAGAATGGCGGTCCGCCCATTTGAGCTTTTGACCCAGTCAGAGGAGGTAAAGGGGTGGGGTCACTTTGCCCAGCAGCTGAGTAGGCCTGGGAGTGGCCAATGCTGCTGGGGCACCCTTTTGTGGACCATGAAGTGGCCATCATGGAGGTCTCTCCTTCTCTGAGAACCCCTAAACACAGTGGTGGCAAAATACCCATGGGGGTGTGAGGAGGCTCCTGGACCATGCAGCCACGTTACCGAGGTGCCCGCTATGGGCTATGGCAACGGGAAGATCTCAGTCTCCCCTCCTAACCTTTTTCCCACCATATTGTCAGTTTGTTCACCTCTAATACAGGAGATGGAAAATTCCGCTCAGTTCCACAACAAACTCAATTAGAGCTACACAAATACACTATTTGATTTGTGAAAATGACAGGATGGGGATTGAATGTGGAATTCTATGATTCTACTTTGTGAAGTCAGGACATGATTATAATCACTTTAGAAAACCCGCTTTCCGCATTGTTACACTTACTTGGTGTTTGATAGTTGATAACTCGACTTGTCTCGAAGTGCAGATTAAGCTAAATATAAGTTGAATGAAAATAATTAAAAGGCTTGAAAGTTGAAATTTTTGTCACAATAAAAAAAGGTTCCAGCCGATCCCGTGTGATTAGTGCACGTTTCCTCTGGTTTTCTAGGACTCTGGGTACTTGCTTAATAGATTTCTGATGATTACATCAACTTTAATTCTTTTGTTTGGGTTAAAGGACATGGACATTAGTTTTGGTGTTGGCAGCAAATAAAACACCCAAACTGGGCAAACATTTTGTATTTGATTTAACTCCTTCTTCGTGCCAGAGAGTCTGTAATCTGATCATGTGATGATTACAGATCATTGAGATATTGCCCTTGTATTTTCTGACCATACCTAAGCCCCTTGCAGTCGTTCTGGCTATTTTAGAATTCTGCTATTGAAGTATTTATGTATTTCACTCTGCTTTTATTTTTTTTTATTTGCTCCTCACCCCTGAATAGCTTTCTATCCGACTGGGCCGAGATTTTTCTTCAATGCTTCCTGGAATCATAGTGCTGTGGCCCTTGGAAGGGTCCAGCTACAGAGGAAACAAATCATCTGACCTTTTAATCATCTGACTGAGTCTGCATTGCAGTGCATTCCACACACCCACCACTCTGTGTAAAGAACCTCCCTCTGACATCTCCCCTATACCTTCCTCCAATCACCTGAAAATTATGTCCCCTCTTGACAGCCATTTCCACCCTGGAGAAAAGTCTTTGGCTATTCACTCTATCTCATCACCTTGTACACCTCTATCAAGTCACCTCTCTTCCTTCTTCGCTCCAGTGCTCCCTCAACCTTCTTTTCATTAGACATGCCCTCCAGTCCAGGCAGCATCCTGGTAAATTTCCTCTGCACCCTCTCCGAGGGAGTCAATCTCAAGATTGACTCCTTACTGAAGGACAGGTCTGAGGCGTTCAAGTCAGGCGACCCTGACTTATACAAGAAATCCAGGTATGACCTCCACAAAGCCATCCGAGATGCCAAGGGAGAATATCAAACCAAGCTAGAGTCACAGACTAGTGTTACAGACTCTCGGCGGTTGTGGCAAGGCCTAAACAACATAACTGATGATGGAGTGTAGACTGATAGGGCGGTAATTGGCTGGGTTGGATTTGTCCTGTTTCTTGTGTACAGGACACACCTGAACAATTTCCCACATTGCTGGGTAGATGCCAGTGTTGTAGCTATACTGGAACAGCTTGGCTAGGGGGGCGGCAGGTTCTGGAGCACAATACTTCAGTACTATTGCTGGGATAGTGTCAGGGCCCAGAGCCTTTGCCGTATCCAGTGCCTTCAGCCGTTTCTTGATATCACGTGGAGTGAATCGTATTGGCTGAAGGCTGACATCTGTGATGCTGGGACCTCCGGAGGAGACCGAGATGGATCATCCACTCAGCACTCCTGGCTGAAGATTGTTATGAATTCCTCAGCCTTGTCTTTTGCACAGATGTGCTGGGCTCCTCCATCATTGAGGATGGGGATATTTGTGGAGCCTCCTCCTCCAGTGAGTTGTTTAATAGTCCACCACCATTCACGGCTGGGTATGGCAGGACTGCAGAGCTTCGATCCACAACTACTTCTAACAACCTCTGACCAGCTAGAATTTGCTTGAATTTGTGTTTATTATTTATGGTGCTTCCTGAGTGAGAAAGAAACAAAAAACAAAACAAGATGCTTCACTGACACACATTTTGATATTGAGCCACTTCAAGTGACATTAGGCAGGTGACCAAAAGCTGAGGTAAAGAGGTACCTCTTTAGGAGGAACTTTTAAAACATAAAATTTTTTTTTTAGAGTACCCAAATATTTGTTTTTCCAATTAAGGGGCAAATTAGCGTGGCCAATCCACCTAGCCTGCACATCTTTGGGTTGTGGGGGTGAAACCCACGCAGACACAAGGAGATGCGCAAACTCCACATGGACAGTGACCCGGGGCCGGGTTGAACTCAGGACCTCGGTGCCATGAGGCAGCGGTGCTAACCACTGCGCTACCGTGCCACCCTATTAAGGCGTAACTTAATGGAAGATAAATGTCGAGGAATTTAGGACTGAGTCAGCTGAAGCTTGAGGGATAAAAATCTGAGATTTTAGAAGTTCTTTAATGGGACAAGGGCAATGTCAGCATTTGTTGGCCTTGAGCTGGATGGCTTGAAGGACCATTTCACAGTCAGCCACGTTGCTGTGGGTCTGGAGTCACACCGGCTTGGGCAAAGCAGCTGATTTTCTTCCCTAAAGAGCAGCAGTGAACCAGATGGGTTTTTATGGCAATTGGTGAGAATTACACATCACCATGGCTGAGACTGGTTTAGATTCCAGCTGCCAATAGAGAGTTTGAACTCGCATGCCCAGAGAATTAGCCTGTGCCTTAGAATATTAAATCAGTGACATGACCAAAACACCACTATCTTTCCACAAGAGGCTCAGTGTGGAGAATGCCGAGGATTGTAGACGGCTGTAGAGCTGAAGAAAGCTACAGAAATAGGAAGGTGTAAAACCATCGAGAGATCTGAACACAACAAGGAGAATTTTACAATTGAGGTGCTGCTGGAACAGGAGCTGATGTAGATCAGGGAGCACAGGGGGTGATAGGTGAATGGACAATGCAGATACAGATTTGTATGAACTTGAGTTGATGCAATGTATATGGTGGGAGGTTGTCGGTGACACCACGGGAATATTTAACGCTGGAGGTAACCAAACCATTGTGAAGATTTCAGCAGAAGGTGAGCAGAGTTGGGATGGAGAGGAGTGGCAATTCAGAGGTGGATGTGGACAGTGGGGCGATGATACAGAGGTGGATCATGAAATCCCTACAGTGCAGAAGGAAACCATTCGTCCCATTGAGTCTGCACCGGCCCTCTGAAAGAGCACCCTATCCGCCCCATCCCTACAAACACACCTAACCTTTTGGACACTTGAGGGCAATTTATCATGATCAATCCACCTAACCTACACATCTTTGAACTATGGGAGGAAACCGGAGCACCCGGAGGAAACCCACGCAGACATGGGGAGAACGTGCCTAACCCTAACCCTACAGACAGGGACCCAAGGCCGGAATAAAACCTGGGACCCTGGAGCTGTGAGGCAGCAGTGCTAACCACTGGGTCACCGTGCCAGTGATGTTATGGAGGTGGATGTAGATGTAGGCAGGTTTGTCGATGGAGCAATCCTTCTGGGAGTCCATATCGAAAATATCTGCAGACAAATACATGTGGCGGGCAAAGTTCTTACCAATAACAAAGTCTGAAATTTGTTGAGCAAGTATTTTATTGCAGGTTTCCTGATTATTTTTATGCTACTTGAGGATAAACAGTTGTACATGTGTCAAAGGTCTTCAACCATATTTCAGTGCTTTGGATATTGATGTGGGGCTGGATATTATGGTATCTCTGAGCTAGGCCTGCCCCCCCTCCCAGCCTGGCCCCATAATAAGGGACATGGGCAATTCACCCATAGGCTGCTCCCCTTAGCGCTACTGGGAATGTTAACACAATTCAGTGGCAACTAAGGGCCTCCAAGCCACGTACATTGCTAGAAAACACTGGCAGTAGTAGGCGGGCCAGAGAGCAAAGGGCATTTTTAACAGTGCGTCTTTGAACCCTACCCCCTCCCCCCCCCCCCAGCTGATTCAGAGAGTGGCAAAACTGTGGAACTCGCTACCACAGGTAGTTGAGGCCAAAACATTATGTAATTTCAAGAAGGAATTTAGGGCTAACGGGATCAAGGGATATGGGGGGAAGGTGGGATCCGGGTATTGAACTTGATGATCAGCCATGGTCATAATGAATGGCGGAGCAGGCTCAAAGGGCCGAATGGCCTCCTCCTGCTTCTATTTTCCATGTTTCTATGAAACATCCTCTCAGCATTTACCCTGTCAGCCCTTCAAGAATCACGTCACATTCTTTTAAATACCAATGAGTAGAATCTCAACCTATTTAACCTTTGCTCATAAGACAATCTCACCATACCAGGGATCATCATACTAGGGGCTGGTTTAGCACACTGGGCTAAATCACTGGCTTTGTAAAACAGACCAAGCAGGCCAGCAGCACGGTTCGATTCCCGTACCAGCCTCCCCGGACAGGCGCCGGAATGTGGCGACTAGGGGATTTTCACAGTAACTTCATTGAAGCCTACTCGTGACAATAAGCGATTTTCATTTCATTTTTCATCATCCCAGTGAACAAGGAGAGGCGTTGGTGCAGTGGTACTGTCACTGGACGAGTAAACCAGAGACCCAGAGTAATGCTCTGGGATCCCAGGTACAAATCCCATCACTGCAGATGGTGAAATTTAAATTCAATAAAAATCTGGAATTAAAAGTCTAATGCTGACCATGAAACCATTGTCGATTGTCGTAAAAACCCATCTTGTTCACTAATGTTCCTTAGGGAAGGAAATCTGCCGTCCTTACCTCGATGTGACTCCAGACCCATGGCAATGTGGTCAAGGGGCAATTAGGGATGGGCAATAAAGGCTGGCCCAGCCAGCGACGGCCACGTCACCATCTCTAAATCACCTCCAATGAGGGTGCACGGGGCCCCATGGGCTTCATGGTTCCACCGACTGATCTGCTGGGACCATGCCTGCCAGTTCCCCACTGATCCCACAGAGCAAACCCTATACAGCTCGCTGCCAGGGGTGACCATCCCCCATCCATCACCGATGGCAGCCCACCCTGCCAGAAGCTGCCCCCTCCCCGGCAGAACCCCACTGCCCCCAGTGCCATTGCTTTGGAGCGACGATGGCTGCTCACAGCAGCCATTCCACCTGCTTCATGTCACAAAACCTTTAAACTTGCCTTTTTTTCTATCCTAACTTTTCGTTGTACTGTGGCCCTATTTCCTCTCGCACTTGATTACCCTGTCTACCATTTTTGCATTTTACTGTTCCTTCTTTTAATCCCGCCCCTTGTTTCTCTTTCTCCTGTGTCTCTGCTTCGATTCCCATTCCAGTGCCATTCAAGTTTAAAGCCTCCCCAAACACACAAGCAAGTACTCGCCCTGGGATATCAGTCGCTGTCCTGCCCAGGTGTAACCCGTCCAGTTTGACAGGTCCCATCTCCCCCAGAAACTGTCCCAATGCCCCAAGAATCCGCACCTTCTCTCAACCACGTATTCAGTTGATATTCCCTGCTATTCCTACTCGGACTAGCATGTGGCACTGATAGCAATCCAATCCCGTCCGCCCTCTCAGAATGTTCTGTAGCCGCTCCCTTGGTTCCGGGGAGGCAACATACCATTCAACAGTCTTGTTTGCAGCCACAGAAAACCCTATCGATTCCCCCCTACCCTGACCAGCCTGGTACATTGAAATGAATGAAATGAAAATCGCTTATTGTCACGAGTAGGCTTCAATGAAGTTACTGTGAAAAGCCCCTAGTTGCCACATTCCGCCGCCTGTCCGGGGAGGCTGGTACGGGAATTGAACCGTGCTGCTGGCCTGCTTGGTCTGCTTTAAAAGCCAGCGATTTAGCCCAGTGAGCTAAACCAGCTGCTGCCTGAATAGGCTGTATCTTGCCAAGTGGCAATTGACAATGAAGAAATCAGCAGCTCCAGCTGTTCAGTACAACAAACAGAAAATAATAAACCAGGGTTGGCTACATATAACCCAGGAAAATGCATTCGAATCTCCCCACAATGTCTGTAACATTATTGAATCACGGTAATCCCACTGAGAATATGAACAAACACTGAGAAGGGACAATGTCACCTTGGAGTGGAAATTCGGATTTCCCTAGGGCCTGAGTATTATATCAGCTCAGCTGTGTTATTGCCATGATAAACTAGCTGGCTGACTAATTGCAATCTGAGACTCCTCCCAGTTGACAAAGCAAATTTAGTTAGTGAGTCATTCAACCAGGAAAGTGCTAGTTGATCCCTCACCTATATTCAGTTTAGTTGGGAAGGTGTTAAAGAAACAACAAGTGGCCTGTGTGCTTTCAGGCAAATGTGAAGCGTCCCTCCCGCCAGTACACTGAAATCCACGTCAAGCTCACTGGGCTGAAATTAATCTTGTAAATATAATGGGTGGAAGATTCTGCTATTGGCAGAGCGCTGGGTGGGGTGAGAAACAGAGTGTTCCCTCCAGCTGCACAGCCAAATTTTCTCGTCAGATAAACCAGCTTTCTGTGCCAAATAAATCTCACAGCGTGGCCCACGCCATCACACTGATGGTACACACGGCATCATGCTGGCAGCGCCCATGACGTCACTTTGACAGGGCGCATGCCACCACGCTGGTACGGCGGTGCTGGAAAAGCCGGGTTTGGGTGACATTTTTAAAGGATCCAATAAAAGCAAAGAACTCCCCACCCTCCATTTGTATAGAGACCCTCCTGCATGCACAAGGGGAACCCTTCCCCACCAGGCATGGGGAACAACACCCTCTCCAACAATAAAGGGAACCCCACAATATAGCTCCCCAGAGACCACCCCCTTCCCCCCCCTGCCCCTTGGCAGTACACCCTGGCACCTTCTCTAGCAATAGCCCTTAAGAAACATCCAGCAGTAGTTACCACACTAGGTACCTATATATCTTTTGGCAATTGCTTCTGCTTTAGAATAGTAAACCTAGTAGCTCAAACAGGTTCCCTGGGCAATGGCTTGCAATGGAGTGTGCACAGCCTCCGGCTGTGTATTACTGTGATCTTGGACCAACTCTACTCAGCTCAGCTCAGCCTATAGGATAAACTCTACCACTAACATACTGGATTGGATTTGAGTTATTGTCATGGGCAACGCTGTACAGTGAAAAGTATGGTTCTGCGTACAGTCTAGGCAGATCGTTCTATACATGAACAAAGTGGGGGTTGGTTTTATTCAGTTGGCTAGACAGCTGGTTTGTGTTGCAGAGCGAGGCCAGCAGCGTGGGTTCAATTCCCGTACAGGCTGAGGTTATTCATGAAGGCCCCGCCTTCCCAACCTTACCCCTCGCCCGAGCTGTGGCGATCCTCAGGTGCCATCACCACCAGTCAGCTCTCCCCCTCAAAGGGGAAATCAGCCTATGATCACCTGGGATTGCTGAGCAAAGTTTTCTTTGGGGCGGCACGGTGGCACAGTGGTTAGCACTGCTGCCTCACACTTGGGACCTGTCTGTGTGGAGTTTGTATGTTCTCCCTGTGTCTGTGTGGGTTTCCTCCGGATTGTCCAGTTTCCTCCCACAGTCCAAAGATGTGTAGGTTAGGTGAATTGGCCACGCTAAGTCATCCCTTAGTGTCCAAAAAAGGTTAGATAGAGTTATGGGGATAGGGTGGAGGTGTGGGCATAAGTAAGGTTCGCTTCCAAGGGTAGATGCAGACTTGATGGTCCAAATGGCCTCCTTCTGCACTGTCGGGATTCTATAAAAACACAGGACATACGATAAATACACAATGTAAATACATAGGCACAGGCAGGTGTAGCATACTGCTTTTTTCTTTGATCTTTTCTGATCTTTCCTTGTCCGTTATTGATTGCAGAAAGGTTTCAGTTCCATCACCATAGTCAGGAAGAAGGATAAAGCATTTTACAATTCGGAGCGACTTTAAGGTTAGCAAAATATTGCAAATTTGGTGCAACACTTGATGAAACTCTTTGTGATAGGCTGGTTTGTGATAGGCTGGTTTGTGATAGGCTGGTTTGTGATAGGCTGCTTTGTGATAGGCTGGTTTGTGATAGGCTGGTTTGTGATAGGCTGGTTTGTGATAGGCTGGTTTGTGATAGGCTGGTTTGTGATAGGCTGCTTTGTGATAGGCTGGTTTGTGATAGGCTGCTTTGTGATAGGCTGGTTTGTGATAGGCTGGTTTGTGATAGGCTGGTTTGTGGATTCTGCAGTGGAGCTATTCAGAAGAAGCTGATTACTGTTAAGTGATGTAATTTGAAAAGCTGCTGTGGAAGTTGCCATATCTATGGAATTAGCAATGAGTGAAGATGGAAAAGTTGCCTCTGCGTGTTCTGTGGAAATGTCCTACTTTATTTGGCAGAGATGGTTGGAAAAGACTAGGCTTAATTGGGAAGCCCAGATGGATTCAAGGAGCAAGTTCTAATGAAGAATGAGAAGGGTTTTGAAGATTTGCTAAGGTCTATGAGTGGAGTTGAATTATACCTAAAAATGAAGCCAGACAGCACACCCAAATGTCTCAAAGCTAGAACCGTGCCGCACGACATGATGCCAAAAGTTGAAAGAAGTAGAAAGACGAGAACAAACAATAGCCATTGAACCTGTTGCTACCAGTGATTGGGGAACACCAATAGTTCCTGTATTGAAACGTGATGGATTAGTGAGAATTTGTGGAGATTTTAAAACAACTATTAACCCAGCATTGTGCACAGATCATTACCCACTGCTGCTGTTTGTAGACTTGTTTTCCGGACTTTCTGTAGGGCAGAAATTCAGTAAAATTGATCTTTCACAGGCATATCTGCAAACGAATGTGGCTGCTGAATCACAAACATTACTCACCATCTTAACGCCCAAAGATTTGTTTCATTACAGAAGTGATTTCAGAATAACAACAAAGTAGAATGGAGTGCAATGTTTTTTAGATGACATACTCATCACCGGTTCAATTGAACAGGAACACTTGGAGAATTTGGAAGTTGCCCTGAAGCATTTACAGAGCCACAATCCCGTCTCTGGGTCACTGTCTGTGTGGCGTTTGCACATTCTCCCTGTGTTTACATGGGTTTCACCCTCACAACCCAAAGATGTGCAGGGTAGGTGGATTGGCCACGCTAAATTAACCCTTAATTGGAAAAAATGAATTGGGTATTCTAAATTTTTTTTAAAATTTTTAAACAAAAAAAGCTTTTGATTCAAATGGGTCTTTACCAGACCTTTGCTCTCAATTTCAGGTACAGAGAGGAGAGAGACAGTACAACTGCACTGAACTCCTTTTCCCACTTGTAAGTAAAAGAGGTTTGGGATTAGTTTTTAAAGAAAAGGTAGTGTGTTTTCCCAATCCTTTGGCTATTTTTGAGATCAAATTTCACTGGTTTAGCACAGTGGGCTAAACAGCTGGCTTGTAATGCAGAACAAGACCAGCAGCGTGGGTTCAATTGCTGTACCAGCTCCCTGAACAGGCGCCGGAATGTGGCAACAAGGGGCTTTTCACAGTAACTTCATTGAAGCCTACTTGTGGCAATAAGCGATTATTATTATTAATAGTCCAAAGCAAATTTAAGTTAGGATTAACTCCGAAGGTTTGTTTATTTTGCACATTCGAAACCTGGAAAAGGGGGCGTTTAGCAACATCCCACTCCCGCACGCACAGTAAAAGGGGGAGGGGGAGAATAGAGAGAAGAAGATTTGCACCTCAAGGACCACAGAAAATGAATATTAGTTCACGTGACTTTCAGATCCCAAGGTCCGATTCAAATGAAGAATTCTTTCACGGTGCTCGGACTCCGCTAACCAAAGACCGCAATCGGAGGATTGGCTTTAAATTGGTGCTGATACCAGAAGATGGCGGAGGTAGTCCGAGACAGAGTGTGTTCTGTTGGCAATGATACAATATCTTCCAGCAGTGCTCGGTGAGATGGGAAGGTGAAGCCTGCTTCTGTGGGGCTAATCAGTTGGATGGGCCACAATGTGGTCTGGCCATGATACCCAAAGATGTTAAAACTGTCCAAAGGTCCAGAGGCTTGGGTCACGTAACATGGGCTGTTAATAATAATTACAGCTTAGCAATCAGTTTCTGTGCTTCTTGCTAAATTCTTAGGAAAGTGTCTCTTCCAGTAATGAATTTCGAACTTTCTCTTTTGTGATAGTTCAGGATGGGAGAGCCAGTTCCCCTGCTTTCATTAATCAAAATGAGTTTGTACAATGAACTGTGAAATTCCAGAAGCTGAGAAAGAATGATTTTGTTCTTGAATATCCTGGGGGTAGCACCCAGGCAAAGGACTAACCTGTGGCCAAGTGACTTATAGCAGCCATCTTTATTCTGCAGAAAATTTCAGTTTTGAAAAAGCAGTAAGGATAAAGTTTTGAACATTCAGTGTTGGGGTTCCTTTCGTGTTGTGTAGGAACAAACGTGGAGAGCGGTCACGTGAATTTCAATGATGGCCAACTCTATCTCTACACCATATTTTCACCCTACCACTTCCTCTGAGCTATCAGGCTAATTCTGGATATACAGACTTGGATGAGCAACAATATTTTCCAGCTAAACATTGGGAAGAAGGAAGGTATTATCCTGGGTCCCCAGTGGAACTCAATATCAATGACCACTGGTTCTATTGCTCTCCCTGGCTACTGTCACATTCCTATTTCAGTCCGTCTGTGACCTGACCCTCAGTCACACTTTTGCCACCTTCAAAACTCTATAATGCTCCTCTGGTTCAATTCCTATCCTCCACAGTCTAAGATACGATAGAAAAGCCACTCTGCTCCACTGAACCTTCATTTTCATTTCCTTGGCTGCAAAGATTCGGTGGTATTGATCCATTAATTTCAATTAAAAATAATACAAACGATGAGTATTGAACTTGACATCCCAGCTTCATGACAATGTGAGCATGATCTGAAATACGTGGGTTTTTGTGAAAGGAATTAAGATGCAATTTTGTTATTAATCTAATTTGTCTGTTCCCTTTTTCTTCTGCTTTCCTCTCTCCCTTTCCTTCTTCTCAAACGTGGCTGTGAGATATATTTTCTTTGTTTCTTATCTCTTCCCCCTTTTCAGTGAGACAAAATAGCAGAATGTTATCCTCCTTCAGCGCTGACATAGCCCTAACCAATGCCATGAAGTCCTGTGACCATAACTAACCCCTCCTCATCACCCTTCCCACCAGAACCTTTGACACGGTTGATGATGACACCGAGAAAGACTCACAATTATACCACAATGTCTGAAAACATTTACAGCCAATCAAGTACCTTTGAAGTGTGGTCACTGCTGTAGTGTAGGAAATGCTGCAGTCAATTTGCACAGCAAGATCCCGCAAAGACCACTTGATAAAAACACCAGAATCTGGTGAGTCGACCTGCTTGGTGGGATTTCTCTAGCTTGACTTTATCCTCAACCACTGAACACTTGGAGCATTTCTGCCAAGGTCTTCGCCTCTCATGTCTGTCCTATCACCTTGGGTGGTCCCCGAGGAGTTACTCTTGGGCTCCTCTACTTCCTCATGCTGGCTGGAACTGAAAACATCACTAGGGTCAGCTTCCAAAGGTACGTAGATAACACTCAACCTTCCTCTACAGTGCCTCCTCGAACACCTGCATTGTCTCTGTGCTGTCACACGGCCCAATATCACTCCTCCACATACATAATGTCTCTAGCTAAATGCTTGGAAACTAATGTTGTCACCTTTGGCACGGGTTGGCATTAAGTTCATACACACACAGTCTCCCAAGGCCAGCATTGAACCCTGGCGCTGTAAGGCAGAAATGTCTCCATGCTGCCCTTTGGCGTGGGGACTGTAAGGAGGTTTGGAGGTGAGAATGGACCATGAGGTGGCTCTAAGGCTATATGGGGCCAATGGGGGTCTTGAGGGGTAGTGGGGTCTGAGGGATGAGGGCTTGAGGTCTTAGAATTTAACAAAACAATTGGGACAAATTCTCCGTGAAGCGAGGCAGGCCTTCTAACCAGACTGCCTGAGCACTGAGCTGCAGACACCTCTGACCTGTTTCTGAGTGGGTGGGCCTGACTCAGTTCCACACTGACCACCCAACGTGAAAATTGTGTCTAACGGGCTGCTTTCTACCAAGATGGGATTGCTGAGACAAGGAATTTCTAACTTTGTGATCTGCCTTGAATGTGAAAATCCAGCCCAATGTTGTACAGTTGGAAAGGACAGAAGTCTGAAGACAGGGAGTGAGGAATTGTGGGTGGGCTAGTATCCTGCTGATCTTTAGCCCAGAATGGTGAAAGGGGGTAGCTGTAGAGGTAGCATTGGTGGTCACCTTCCAAATCTCTGTATATCCTGGAATTGTTCCTGCAGATTGGAAAGTAGCAAATACAACCCTCGGTTCAAGAAAGGGAGAGAGAAAACAAGGAACCAGGGACCTGTAATCCTGACATCAGTAGGATAAATGCGAGAATCCAGTAAAAAGAATGCGATAATTGATCACAAGGAAAATAATGATAGGATTTGGCAGCGTTAACATGGATTAATGAAAGGGAAATCATGTTTGACAAACCTGTTGAGAGTTTTTGAGGATGTTACCAGCAGAATAGATAAAAAGGGGAACTAGTGGATGTGAAGTATTTGGATTTTCAGAATGTTTTCGAGAAGGTCCAATACACAAGGTTAGTTAGCAAAATTAGAACACAACATACTGGGACGGATAGCAAATTGTTAAACAGACAGAAAACAAAGAGTAGGAATAAATAGGCCATTCTCAGGTGGGCAGACTGACTAGAGAGTTACCACAAGAATCAGTGCTTGGGTCCCAGCTATTCACAATCTATATCAGGGATTTGGATGTGAGGAATCACCTGTAATATTTCCAAATTTGCTAATGACACAAAATTAGATGAGAATGTGAGTGGTGAGGAGGATGCAAAGAGGGAATTTAGACAGGCTCAGTGACTAGGCGAGAACAGAGTCAATGGATTATATTGTGGAAAATGTTATTCACTTTGGTACTTTGGTATTTAGCTTTGGGACAGTACAGTGGGCAGCATGGTGGCACAGCAGTTAGCACTGCTGCTTCACAGCACCAGGAACCGTGACCAATTCTGGCCTCAGGTGACTTTGTGGAGTTTGCACGTTCTCCCCGTGTGTGCGTGGGTTTCTTCCGGGTGCTCCAGTTTTCTCCCACAGTCCAAAGTTGTGCAGGTTAGGTGGGTTGGCCATAATAAATTGCCCTTCATGTCCAAAGATGTGCAAGGGGGCTTATGGGGACAGTTCTGGTCGCCTCATTATAGGAAGGACGTGGAAGCTTTGGAACGGGTGCAGAGGAGATTTACCAGGATGTTGCCTGGTATGGAGGGAAAATCTTATGAGGAAAGGCTGATGGACTTGAGGTTGTTCTCGTTAGAGAGAAGAAGGTTAAGAGGTGACTTAATAGAGGCATACAAAATGATCAGAGGGTTAGATAGGGTGGACAGTGAGAGCCTTCTCCCGCGGATGGAGGTGGCTAGCACGAGGGACATAGCCTTAAATTGAGGGGTAATAGATATAGGACAGAGGTCAGAGGTGGGTTTTTTACGCAAAGAGTGGTGAGGCCGTGGAATGCCCTACCTGCAACAGTAGTGAACTCGCCAACATTGAGGGCATTTAAAAGTTATTGGATAAGCATATGGATGATAATGGCATAGTGTAGGTTAGATGGCCTTTAGTTTTTGACTTCCCATGTCGGTGCAACATCGAGGGCCGAAGGGCCTGTACTGCGCTGTATCGTTCTATGTTCTATGTTCTAAGAGGGGACATAACTTTAAGGTGATTGGAGGAAGGTATAGGGGAGATGTCAGAGGGAGGTTCTTTACACAGAGTGGTGGGTGTGTGGAATGCACTGCCAGCAGAGGTGGTGGAGTCAGAGTCATTAGGGACATTTAAGCGACTCTTGGACAGGCACATGAACAGCAGTAAATTGAAGGGGTGTAGGTTAGGTTGATCTTCGATTAGGATAAATGGTCGGCACAACATCGTGGGCCAATGGGCCTGTACTGCGCTGTATCGTTCTATGTTCTATTATGGGGTTACAGGGATAGGGCGGGTGAGTGGGCCTAGATGGCGTGCTCTTTCAGAGGATTGGTGCAGATTCGATGGGCCAAATGGCCTCCTTCTGTACTGTAGGAGTTCTATAGTTATACGATGAACACCTTCACTTACAATCGCAGAAGGTGTAACTCCTGCCCCTTTACCTTCTCCCTCCCTCCTCACCATTCAAGGCCCAAAACACTCTGGTCAGGCTGACGTTTCACTTGCTTCTTTCAATCTGGTTACTGCATTCACTGTTCTCAGTGTGGCCTCCTCCACATTGTGGAGACTAAACGCAGACTGGGTGACCACATTGTGGAACACCTTTGCTCAGTCCACAAGCATGGCCCCAGACCTTCCTGTCTCTGCCTTTTTAACTCACTGTCCTGCCCTCACGCCCACATGTCTGTCCCTGGCCTGCTGCAATGTCCCAGTGAAGCCCAGCGTAAACTGGAGGGCCAGCATCTTATCTTCCCATTAAGCACATTACAGCCCTCAAAACTCATCATTCAGCTCAACAACTTTAGACTGTGAACTTTTCTCCTCCATCTTAAACCCTATTTTTATATCCCAGACATTTATTGTCTCAATGCAAGAAAATCTCCCTCAAAATGAGACAGAACAAACAACTTAAAAATGCACATATGCATGTGTCTGAGTATATGTTTGTGTCTATGTATATATGTGTGTGTGTCTGTGTGTATATGTGTGTGTGTCTATGTGTGGGTGTGTGGGTGAGTGAGTGTGTGTGTGTGGGTGTGTGTGTGTGTGGGTGTGAGTGTGTGTGGATGTGTGTGTGGGTGTGTGTGTGGGTGTGTGTGTGGGTGTGTGTGTGGGTGTGTGTGTGTGGGTGTGGGTGTGTGTGCGTGTGTGTGTGGGTGTGTATGTGGGTGTGTGTGTGGGTGTGTGTGTGGGTGTGGGTGTGTGTGTGGGTGTGTATGTGGGTGTGTGTGTGTGGGTGTGGGTGTGTGTGGGGGTGTGTGTGTGGGTGTGTATGTGGGTGTGTGTGTGGGTGTGTGTGTGGGTGTGTGTGTGGGTGTGTGTGTGGGTGGGTTGGTGTGGGGTGTGGGTGTGTGTGTGGTGGTGGGTGTGTGGTGTGTGTGGGTGTGTGTGTGAGTGTGTGGGGGTGTGTGTGTGTGTGGGTGTGTGTGGGGCGTGTGTGGGGTGTGTGTGTGTGGGGGTGTGTGGGTGTGTGTGTGTGTGTGGGTGTGTGTGTGTGGGTGTGTGTGTGTGTGGGTGTGTGTGTGGGTGTGTGTGGGGTGTGTGTGGGGTGTGTGGGCGTGTGGGGGTGTGTGTGTGTGGGGGTGTGTGGTGTGGGTGTGTGTGTGTGGGTGTGTGTGTGGGTGTGTGTGTGTGGTGTGGGGGTGTGTGTGGGGTGTGTGTGGGTGTGTGTGGGGTGTGTGTGTGGGTGGGTGTGTGGGTGTGTGTGTGGGTGTGGGGGTGTGGGTGTGTGTGGGTGGTGTGTGTGGTGTGGTGTGGGTGTGTATGTGGGGTGTGTGTGGGTGTGTGTGTGGGTGTGTATGTGGGGTGTGTGTGGGTGTGTGTGTGGGTGTGTGTGTGTGTGGGTGTGTGTGTGGGTGGTGTGTGGGTGTGTGTGGGTGTGTGTGTGGTGTGGGTGTGTGTGGGGTGTGTGGGTGGGTGGGTGTGTGGGTGTGTGTGTGTGTGGTGGGTGGGTGGGTGGGTGTGTGGTGGGTGTGTGTGTGGTGTGTGTGGGGTGTGTGTGTGGGAGGGGGGGCTGTCCCACATCCTCAGAGGAGATGGAAGCCACAAAGCTAGCACTGTGACATCATTCAAGTGCGCTGTCCACCAGCGCAACACCTCACATCAGGCTCCTTGAGCACAATTACAAATGGTGGGACATCACAAGTCAGCAGAAGTTGTGAGAGGCAGAGACATCTGTGGGCAATCCGCTTCAGAAGACGGAGACAAACCTAGTCATAGAATCACCTGGAGAGTCCACCACAGCAGGACTCCGGGTGGATGCAGGAGTGGCCATTGAAAGCACAGCACGTGCCATGTTTTAGAACTGCCACTGATGACTCAGGCATCCCAGCTGGTGGATCCTCCCAGAGTGACCTGAGGAAGCTGGGGCAGTAACTGATGGCGATGGGTGTGCTTTCACCATCATTGATCTCATTGGCCTCTCTGACTGACGGACTACCCGTGCAGCAAGACCCTGGGTGGAGATTGTTCCTGATTGACACCGGTACAGAGGAGGAAAATGTGATGGCAGCTGCCAGGAAAGCGAGTGAACACTGTGGTGAATGTGATTCACACCGGATTATAATCTGTATATACATGTGCCTATATTGTAAGTGCAGTTGCACTACCTGACCACCAGGGGAAGTAGCTCTGGGAATGCTCGAGAATTGTACTGGGCTTCTCCCTTGGTTCCGCCCAGGACTCCTCCCCCTGGAGCTGCTGTATAAAGATCAGTGCCACATAGTCAGCCGGCCAGTTCACCGAAAGTTCAATGGCTAACCGGCTGGCTCTGTTGTGAGTATATTAAAACCGCTATTCTAATCCTACAAGCACGTGTCCGTAGAATTGTTGGTTCCAACAAACACATACACACGGCACTTGCTATTGTCAGATACTCTTACTGAATCTCACTGGCCAGTCACATTGGTGTCTTGATGGTAATGTGAGTGTAATTGATGATGCCCTCCACATGTGGGAATCCAACAATGTTCGGCCATGCCTGCCCTTTGTACCTGTGAGAACTCATCTGTTTGAAATGTGTACAGTGCTGCTTTGGTAAATAGGACATCAGTGAGCTGTGATGTGGAATGGTGTGCTGCTGTTTGTGAGACATCACCACTGTGTCTACAGCTGAATGTGGAACAAGCTCGGGGCACGATGAGTGATCCAGTGGGGTCTGAACTCTCACTGAATGGTGCATTGATGGCCAACTCCCCTCTGTGTTGCTGCCTCCTCAAACGAGACCTGTTACAGGTCCAGTGTGAACACTGTGTCTTCTGTCACAAATTACAGACTTGCCCTAAATGGGCTAATATGTTCATTAACAGGTTTAACTGGTCAGTGCTCGCATTCGGGATGGGTGCTCGGCCCTGCCTCCCCACTCGTCACAAAGATTGGTGACCTTTAGAATGACATCAGAAACTGGGCAGGAAAAGTAGCCAATGTCAGGAAATGACAAGCAGACACTTCAATTCCCACCCCCATCAAAATCCTGCTCTGACTACAGCATCTTCCAAAGCGGGAAAATGACAAAAGAATTATCAATTAAACTCAGGCTTTGTAAGAAATGACAAGTTAATAAAATCCTTAAAATATGCGGCAGATGTTCCTGCACCACATGGACTGCGGTGGGTTTAAGAAGGCAGCTCAGTACCACCTTCTCCAGGGCAACTAGGGAAGGACAATAAATGTTGACCCAGCCACTCACAACAAAAACAAATTTAATTTTTTGAAAATGATGTGGATAATAATGAGGACAGGTTTTGTAGCCACTGGGTGTGAGGGGTTGCAGGAGGATGGTGCAGAGTTTGGGACGGGAGTTTAAACTCCACAGCATCTGTCTAATACTGGGCAGGGTGCTCTGCTGGAAGCTGAGCAGGCGGATGGTGAGGCCTCTAGAGAAGCCGCAACAATAGACAGGTCTGATCCATGATCCGGTGTGGTTGGTGCTTCTGATTGCTGAACGTGGGGAACATTGCGTGGGCAGGTATAATGGCGCAGGGTAGCTTGGAGGTGCTGCAAAGACAGAAATCTTCCCCCAAACCTGCCCGTATTTACTTTCAGAGGGTACGTTCCCCAAAGGTTGGGAAATGCAGCTGCCCACTGCAAAATCTGCAAAGCTGCAGTCCTATCAAAATATTGAAATTTGATCTTGGGATCAAATTGGCTCCACAAAGGGCTCACTTCTGGGCAGGTTGGGGCCAGGTTGTAGAGTTGAAAGCTTTAACATCTGATCCCAAGTTACCTATTTCTGGATGTTAAATTCAACTCCGTGTAACTCACACGACAGACAACCAGATGTCAAAGAAAGTAATAAAACTCCCATTTGTTTGTCATCTAATATCGTCACAAATTTAACATGAATCATTTGTCATGAAGATATATATATATAAATATATCTATACAATATTATACGTACAAATATCAAATATAAAACTATAAATATATGTTGAATGTATTAAAAAACAAATCTCTGGTTTTAGTAAAATTAATATTTTGCTGATGATTAACTTTTTGGTTTGCTGGAATCAGCGCTTTAAGGAGTTAAACCAGGAATATGCAAAGTGTTTCTCAAACAACAACCCCATCAGTTCAGTTCCATATCATCTTGCTCACATTCCTCAAAAGTGTGAATTGATAAGGCTGGGACAGTAGAAAACGTTAAGTGTCAAATAAATTAAGATAATACTGTCAATGATGGACATTTACAACAAATTGTTTTAACTTAATCATGAGAGATACATTAACTGTTACCTTTGATTCAGTGTCAATCTCATCGCCGGTCTATCATAAAAAAATAAAACCATTTAATGATTTTAAGTCTTAATTTGATACGAGTTTTTCTCTAGTCTACTCTTCATAAATAATGTAATCTATGTATATCCTAGTAACCAAGCTGATCATTTTGTCTTGTGATCTCTGGGTCTGACTCTCACTTACTTTGATATCAGGGAAACCCTGTTGTCCAGGACAGGGAGTGAATAATAACATTATTGTTAAATGAACTCTGATTTAATATACAGGGAAACATTGCAAAAGAATGATACATTTAAAGGCAAGATGAGAACTCAGTCAATGACTCCACAGCCTAGAAACTGCTGTTTATGTATTATTCACAGATAAATTATGAATTTGCTTCCCATTCATTAGGGAGTGCTTTCCCTTATTTACTCTCAGTTTTTGCTGTCATGTGGAGTTTGACAGCCATTAGCTTTGTGGGTCTTCTAGAAGGAGATAATATAAGTTGTACCACTGTTTATTTGTTTGCTTAAAGTAAGTTCCACCATTGGCTCTCTATTAAACTATTTGTAGAGATATATCTCTACTGTGGAAACTCACTGTATAACTGAACAATGCAACTTGACTGCAGACCCTGCATATCATTGAATATCACAGTCCTTCCTGCTTATTCCCTTATTTCCCATTTATTTTATTTTGCCGGTATCATTTTTTTATCCATGGATGGTGAATGGACATGTGTCTTTCAGTCAAGGAGCAGAGAAGAGGGAGGAATTCAGGAGTACAGGAGACAACACTCTCCGAGTTGAAACAGGAGACCTCAGAACTTTTGGCACTGGGGTGGGACTCAGCTCGGTTCATGGGCTGGTGGCAAAAGAATTGGCCAAAAGGCTGTACTCTGCCCAGTAACAGGTGGTGATTAGATTCTACCCCAGTGGGGTGGTTCTCAGAGACCAGTTGAGTCCTAGACACACAAAGACAAGGACCTGCTGTCTCCCCCTCTCTCCCTCTGCCACCAGAAAGGCTGTGACTGTTGTATTTCTGAAACTGCAGAGACCTGAAAGAATCTGCAGTGAAAACCTTGAACTGAAAGTGGTGTTTGAAGAGCAGGAAGGTGCTGGAAATCACCGTCTGAAACAAAGAGTTTTTTCATTTTACTTATGATTTTCACCCCATTTCCCCCCTCGGCGTTGGTCTGTCTTGTGTGTGAAGAGGATGGGGGGGGGGGGGGGCAAGTTAAAGTGGTGAGTTAGGAATTAGATAATAGTTTTTGTATTTGCAGAAAATGTCAATGTAGTCCTTGTTATAATAAACAATAATTGTGTTTACATTTACAAACCTGGTGGCTGTAATTATTTGGCAGCCAAAGGCCAAAGATTTTGGGAATTTTTATAAGAATTATTGGTAAATTCACTTGTGTTGAGACTGTGGGTTGAATGGGCTGGAATTGGCCCTGCCTTGACCCAGGGTGTCTGGTCACGGCCACACGGAAAACTGAAGCTGGTGAAAATAAATGAAAACATAAAAAGGGGAATTTGAAAAATTCACCTAGAAATCAATCCTCAGTGTCAGAATATTTTGGCGGGATTTGACCTGTTGGCTGGAGAGCCGGCCAGAGACCCGTGTTGCTCTCTTTTTGGGAGGATTGCCAAGTCACGCGCCATCAGGCAATGGTGAGGCCAGCTATGAGCCTGGAATTAAGACCCTGGGGAAAGGAGTCTTACTTACCAAGAGCTGCTGGCGAATCAGAGGTTTCTCACTGTGTTAGAGCCCCCAGGGATGACCCATTGGGGCCTGTGGAATACGAGCTCTCCTGAGATAGAAGCCGGCCCAGGAAGGAGTCAGAATCTCAGGATGGTCCCAGCTGGGACTTGGACTGTTGCTGAGTTGCTGCATTTTCTAACTGTGAGGAGGGAACTTTTCACTCACCTTATTGGGCCTCCTCATTGACTAAAATATTAGTGACGAGGATAAAATGGAGCAGACGGCCCTGGAGGCAACTCAGACAATGGCTGTTCTCAACGCAAAGGAGAAAGGTTTGCACAGCTTCAAAAATGCCTCTCTTCGGTAGACTCGGCCTGTTTGATGCGAGTGTGGAAGACGGGGCTCAGCGCACGGAGCGTCTGAAATATTTCTTCAAGGCAAATGCAATCACGAGAGAGAGACCACCAGAAGGCGATCCTGTTGGTCCCACTTTCAGCATCATAAAGAGCTGAATCTACCCTGTGGCCCCAGACTCCAAAACGTTTGAGGAATTGGTGATACGCTTGGCGGTCACTTCCACCCTAAACCTCCGGGCATTGTCCAAAGATAATGATTTAATACGGCCAAGAGAATCCCAGGGGAGTTTGTTACTGGGTTTCCGGTCTGATTACACAAACTAGTGGAACACTGCGACTACGGGCCGTCCCTACCCGAGATGCTACAAGACCTCCTGCGGCAGCAACAACATGGTGGCCCAGGGGAAATTGCTGGCCGAACCGTCATTGGACCTAAAATGGGCCAATGAGACCTCCCCCTCATGGGAGAGTGTAGAGAAGAGAGTCCAGGAACGCCAGGGTAAGTCTGGCATGGAGGTGAATAGTGTAACTTGTGGGTTTCCTCCGGGTGCTCCGGTTTCCTCCCACAGTTCAAAGACGTGCAGGTTAGGTGGATTGGCCATGATTAATTGCCCATAGTGCCCAGAAAGGTTAGGAGGGGTTATTGGATTACGGGGATAGGGTGAAAGTGAGGGTTTCAGTGGGTCGGTGCAGACCCGATGGGCCGAATGGCCTCCTTCTGCACTGTATGTTCTATGTTCTAACACGCCCCTCATTCAGATGAGCAGCACCTCTAAGAGTGGGACGAATGGGACCTCGCCCTTACCCGAACACCGTTTGGGCCAAGCCCATTGGCTGAGGATTCACAGAGATGAACACCTGAGGCCGGAGAACCCATAGGTACTGACAACAACGGGTCAGCCAGCAAGCGAGGGGTCACCCTGATTGGGGAAGGCGCCCTCCTAGAACCAGGACCCTCCACCTGGAGCAGCCCGACGAGGACGAGTGCATGCAGTTGAATTGCATCATCGTCCATGTGATTGGTCACCCACTGGAAATGGAGCTGGACTCGGGGGCTGCGGCCCCAGTGATAGGCTGGCAGACAGTTGAAAAGATCAAGATGGGAATCCAGTGTTTGAACTTAAGGGTCACCAAGGCGAGGTTGGCACCATACACGGGGGACCCCTGGCCATGGTGGGTACAACAATAGTCCCCAGTCGCCGATGGTCAGCAGTCCATCAGACTGCCCCTTGATAACAGTCCGATGCTCTGACCTGAGTCTGCTGGGCTGTGATTGGCTGCAGAGGCCCCGTTTGGACTGGGAGTGAATTTTCAGGATGGGCCCTGGGGATTGTACAAAGTCCCGGGGAAGTACCCGGAAGTTTTCCAGGAGGCCCTGGGTAAGATCAAAGGCCATGGCCAAGAAACACACAGACTCTGAGGCTCCGACAAAGTATTTCAGGGCCTGCCCACCCCCCTACGCATTACTGATAAAGGTGGAGGAAGAACTCAACCGCTTGGAAAGCCAGGAATCATCCAGCCGGTACAATATACAGATTGGGCAGCACCCTTCTTCCTGGTACTGAAACTGCAAAACCGTCTGCCTGTGTGGGGATTACAGGCAAACAGTAAACACGGCCTCTCGTTTGGACAGATATCCGATGTTGCGAATCGAGGACCTCGACACAACGTTGGCTGGAGGACACTCTTTCTCCAAACTCAATATGAGTCACGCGTACCTCCAATCAGAGCTGGACGTGGTTTCCAGATGACTTGTGACCATTAATACCCGCAGAGACTATGAATTGACAAAGTTGCCATTTGGAGGGTCATCAGCTGGTGCTATTTTCCAGAGAGTCACAGAGAACATCCTCCAGGGAATACAGCGAGCGGCGGTTTACTGGGATGAGGTCCTGGTCACCAGAGCCACTGAAAAGGAGCACCTGAGCAACTCAGAGGATATCCTCCACCGGTTTCCCGAGACAGACGTCTGACTTAAGAGACAAAAATGCATTTTTTATGCCAAAGAGGTCACATACTTAAGATATCAGCCTGCGCCCGATAGCGGAGAAGTCAACCAAGCCCCCACATCAGAGAACGTGACCGAATTGCGGACATTCGTGTATTATTACAGGAAATGTATCCCTATCCTGTTGTCCATCCTCGCACTACTGCATGCGGTACTGAAGAAACATCAGGAATGGGCGTAGAGAGCAGCGTAAGGAGAAGCTGCACCAAGGTGAAGGGACGGTCGTCATCGTCAGGGTTGTTGACCCATTACTTCCCCTCAAAGCCCCTTTTGGTCACTTATGAAGCCTCTCCATACGGAATCGGGGCTGTGTTACCCATCGCACGGACAGGGGAGGCGCACTTTTTCTTCAGCTACTGGAGCACGCCACACCTTGCGACTGGAGTGGGAACGGCTGTATTGTTGATGGGCCGGAGGCTGAAATCCCACCTTACCCAAACGTTCCCCAATATTAGCGGGAAAGTAGAAAGGAGACAAGACCTCCAGAGGCGGTACTGAAGGAGACGGACGCAGGATAGATGTGTCCGACCAGGGAACATACTCTGAAACTTTGGAGACGGTGTCTGGTGGACTCCTGGGAGCATGGTGAAACAGACTGGACAAGTATCATACTCAATAAAAACACAAGAATGGATGATGCAGAAGCAGGTAGACCACCTCCGGAGCAGGGAGCCAGCGTCAGGACAATCAGGACAATCCCTATCGGAGGAGCTATCCTCCTGGCCCCCCAGCCCGGCACATGGGGGCCCGGGGACACTACCCTCTGGGGTCCCGACACGGAGATGTATGAAGAAGAAGACATGGAGACTCAGAAATCTGGGTTTTTGGACGATGCCTTCATCAGGGAACAGCCACTGATGGTGACCCCCAGAAGATCGATGTGAAAACAACCTTCCCCAATACAGTACACGCCCCCTGGCCCAGTCCCACAACAGCCAGGGGCACAACGACGGGCAAAGTGGAGAAGATAACCTCCAACAACAGAGGGACTTATGGACCTGGGGGGGGGGGGGGGGGGGGGGGGGGGGGAATGTTATAACCCCCATGAGGATGACCTGACTAATCTCCTCGTGGGGCACATGGAGTACCAACCCCTTCCGGTGAGGGTGGAGAACCCTCAGCAAGCCCATTAATTACCCGAGATAAAAGCTGGCCCAGGAAGGAGCCGGAATCTCGGGATGTTCCCGGCTGGAATATGGACTGTTGCTGACTTGCTGTATTTCCTAACAGTGAGTAGGAAATAAAATACTTTTGACTCATCTTTTGGGGCTCCTCATTCCTCATGGTACACTACAACCTTGAAAATAGTGTAGTTCTGATTGTGTGGGATGAATGCATCTCAGCAGCAAAGCTTTACGACTGTGTCATAGGGATATTCCTCTCAAGGGTCCATTACTTCAAAATCTATTCCAGCAATTTTGCTAATGCCAAGGAATGAACAATAAGGGAGTTTAAATTGTTATTTAAAGGGAGCAATAAGGGAGTTTAAACTGTCAACATTAGTGACTGTTATTTGACAATTGTGACTGATGTAAACTTTGTAACAGCAGATTCTAGTCTTGTGACTTTCGTTAGCAGTGAACTACTGTGTTTATTATTAACCATCATCAAATACTTTACTAATTTGCATCAAAACAGTTGCAGTTTTTCTTTATTAATAAAATGACTGATATTTATAAGATTAACAGATTGCGCGTTACTAACCTCTTCAGTGATTTTGAGCGGCTGAACCGTCTCTTTAGAAGACCCAATCTTTAATTTCACCGTGTTGAGCTTTCGCAGTAAATATGTTTTGTCTTTTCCTTCCTAACAGTGAAAATATCTCTGTAAGGTTAACCAACCAATTTTGTATATTACAAAACACATCACGTTTCAGGAGCAAGTTGAGTCACAACATGTCATGTTTTGCATAAACTAGTCCACCTCCTAAACACCTCCAAGCTTATTCTCTACAGTTCTATTCATTCTTGTGCACATGAAGCATCTTCTTTTCAGACACTGTTAGCATTTCAGTAGTGTTCTTGCTGGGAAAATGGTTGTCTACAACAACTGGTGAGGTTGATACAGGGTGAGGAGTAGTCATTCCCTTGCAGCCTTGAAATAAATATCATTTCATTTTGGTTTCTATGTCCTCATAGAATCATAGAATTTACAGTGCAGAAGGAGGCCATTTGGCCCATTGAGTCTGCAACGGCCCATGGATAGAGCACCCTACTTAAGTCCACGCCTCCACCCTATCCCCCCAAACCCAGCAACCCCACCTAACCTTTTTGGTCACTAAGGGCAATTTATCATGGCCAATCCACCTAACCTGCACACCTTTGGACTGTGGGAGGAAACCGAAGCACCCGGAGGAAACCCACGCACACACGGGGAGAACGTACAGACTCTGCACAGACAGTGACCCAAGGTCGGAATTGAATCTGGGACCCTGGAGCTGTGAGGCAGCAGTGCTAACCACTGTGCCACCGTGCTGCAATTTAAAAAAAATAAATGATGACAATGAGCTCACTTTTGAATATAAACATCTACCCTAGCCATGGGGAAGTGGAAAGTAGACTGCATGTATCAACAACTTCTGGCAAAATTATTGAATTTCCACTTGAATACCTAACTAGTCTTAATTAAAGAAGACTGGATCATGATAGTAATACTGAAATAAAAGCCATTTGACAGTTTCTGAATGAATTGCTGTAGTTATAATTATAACCCCACTTATTGAACATTATTCAGTAATGCTGAAGGACATTTTAATAGTTACAATATTTTTCATCCTTGATATTTGATAGAAGGAGACAGGCAACAAGTAATAGCAGTTAATAATGTGTAAGAACATTTGCTGAGTATCCTTCCATCTAAATACACCAAGTTCTGTGTGGCTCAGAGTAAACTGCCAGCCCTTTGGAACTGGAAGAATGGTCCATTTGGGCCTTTTTGGCTCTTTGAAAAGCTGTTCAATTGATCCCAGAACCCTGCCTTCTCCCATCACCCTGCAAAACCTTCCCCGTCAAGAATTTTCCCCGTTCTCTTTTGAAAATCTTTTTTGAATTTGCTTCCATTGCCTTGCAGGAGCGAGCTCGTGGTCAGAATAACAGCGGTCGGGAAATTAATCTTAATAATAATAATCTTTAGTGTCACAAGTAGGCTGACATTAACACTGCAATGAAGTTACTGTGAAAAGCCCCTAGTCGCCACACTCCGGCGCCTGTTCGGGTACACGGAGGGAGAATTCGGAATGGCCAAATTACCTAACAGCACATCTTTCGGGACTTGTGGGAGGAAACTGGAGCACCTGGAGGAAACCCACGGGGAAAACGTGCAGACTCCGCACAGACAGCGACCCAAGCCGGGAATCGAACCTGGGATCCTGGCGCTGTGAAGCAACAGTGCTAACCACTGTGCTATTGTACCACAATAGGGGCTGTTTAGCTCACAGGGCTAATCGCTGGCTTTGAAAGCAGACCAAGGCAAGCCAGCAGCACGGTTCGATTCCCGTAACAGCCTCCCCGGACAGGTGCCGGAATGTGGCGACTAAGGGCTTTTCACAGTAACTTCATTTGAAGCCTACTCGTGACAATAAGCGATTTTCATTTCATTTCATTTCATTTCTTCTTGCTTTTGAATCTTTCTTTCATTTGCCCAAATCTGTGTCCTCTGATTATTGACTCTTTGACTACTAGAAACAGATTATCCTTATTCATTCATTTTTTTAAACTTTGTGATTTTGAATATGTCCATCTTATCCCCTTTAGCCTTCTTTGCTCCAAGGGAAAGTATCCTACGATGCTGTGTGGCAACATAATGGGGCTTTGACCAGCTAGATAGAGCTCTAAACAGATTAGAAACTAAAATTGTATTTAGATCACAACAGGTATATTGCCAAAGTGATTCTTCCACATTAGCAGTTTGTTACTGTGACACTAATCTACATTTTTGGTGTTATTTTAAAGTGAAAAAAGGCTTTCTCTGAGCCTTTCATTATACTCAGTTGAGGATTCTAATGACTAAAAATTACAAATAAATTGTTTTTTTATTGATGAAATAAGCAACAGCCAATTTTTTGAATCAGAAAGGATCCTAACAACCCAGTCACTCTTTATGTAAGAATGAAAGAACATATAAACTAGGAATTGGAGGAAGCCATTTAGCTCCTTGAGTCTGTTTCTTCATTCAAGATCATGGCTCACCTTTTAACTTAATGTCCCTTTCCTGCACTATCTCTGTGCCCCTGATATACCCAAAATAAACAGGGAGGCAAATGTAGTAAAAACTTGAAGAGCTTGGTGTGTTTCGTCAGCAAATAATTAAGTCACAGAGACCAGGACGGCCACAGATGATTTCTAGCCTGTACTGAATTAATTTAGGGGGCATGACAATAAAAATGTTATAATTGACCCAAGTCCCTGTGTTGGGTGAAGGGGTATCTGCCAGGGTGTTCACTCCTACTCAATTTGATAAGCCGTGCTGGAAATCTACATGTGTGAATGCTGGGTGAGGCTTGACTGGGATGGCTCTTGCTACTGTATCAAATAGTCCATTGAGATTCATTGTTCAGACTTACACTTGGCCAAGGTACAGGAGGCAAATTACCACCATCATAGAAGCCTTATCCAAACAGGGACTCGATGGCTTCAGAAGAGAGTGGCGATAGCTTTATAATTTCTGAATATTGCTTTTGAAACTAAAATAGAAAATTTACAATGTTCCCTCTGTGGATGAGTCCAGGACCAGAGGGTTTAATCTAGGAGTAAGGGGTCATAGAAACATAGAATCATAGAATTTACAGTGCAGAAGGAGACCATTCGGCCCATCGGGTCTGCACCGGCCCTTGGAAGGAGCACCCTACCTAAGTCCATACCTCCACCCCATCCCTACACCACTCTATCCCCCTAACCCCACCTAAACTTTTTTTGGACACGAAAGGGAAATTAGCAAACAAATCCACCTAATGTGCACATATCTGGACTGTGGGAGGAAACCGGAGCACCCGGAGGAAACCCACGCAGACACGGGGAGAACGTGCAGACTCCACACAGACAGTGACCCAAGGTAGGAATTGAACCTGGGACCCTGGCGCTGTGAAGCAACTGTGCTAACCACTATACTACCATGGTAAAAGGTCACCCATTAAAGACAGAGATGACGAGGAATTTCATTTCAGAGGGTAGCGAGCCTATGGAATTCTTTACCACAGAGAGCTGTAGAGGCTGGGTCGTTCAGAATGTTCCAGGCTGAGATAGAGAGAATTTTAATCAGGGAGGGAAACCGGGGTTATGGGGATAAGGCGGGAGAGTGCAGTTGAAGATTATCACGCCTGGGGCCGGCGGCAAAAGCACTCCCGCCGTGTCCCGAATTCTCCGCCCCCCGAGATTCGGCGGCGGCGGGAATCGCCCCGCGCCGGTCGGCGGGCTCCCCGCGGCAATTCTCCGGCCCACGAATTCCCACTGCTGACTAGCCGCTCCCGCCAGCGTGGATTAAACCACCTACCTTACCGGTGGGAGCAGGCGGTGCGGGTGGGCGCCGGGGTCCTGGGGGGGGGGGCGCGGGGCGATCTGCCCCTGGGGGTGCCCCCACGGTGGCCTGGCCCACGATCGGGGCCCATCGATCGGCGGGCGGGCCTGTGCCGTGGGGGCACTGTTTTTCTTCCGCCTTCACCATGGTCTTCACCATGGCGGAGGTGGAAGAGACCCCCTCCCCTGCGCATGCACCGGTATGACGTCAGCAGTCGCTGACGCTCCGGCGCATGCGCGGACTTACGCCGGCCGGCGAAGTCCTTTCGGCCGGCCCTGGCTGGCATGGCGCCAAAGGCCGTTCACGCCAGCTGACAGAGTGGGAATGACTCCGGCGCGGGCTTAGCCCCTCAATGTGAGGGCTTGGCCCCTAATGGTGTGGAGAATTCCTCACCTTTTGGGGCGGCCCGACGTTGCAGTGGTTCACACCACTCCAACACGCCGGGACCCCCCGCCCAACGGGTAAGGGAGATTCCCGGCCCAGATCAGTCAAGATCCAGGGTGGAGCAGACTCGATGGACCGATTGGTCTACTTCTGCTCCTACATCTTATCTCGCAAATTTACTTCAGTAAAACTGTTTCACAATTCAGGCTACACACTAAATACACACAAACCTGAACGGAAATGAAAATAGTGAAAATGCTGATTAAAAATTGCTAAGTAAGCTACAAATTGAGAGAATGAAATTGAGCACATTTCAAACTTACATTACTGATGTGCTCCTGCAAGAGTTTTGTCATCATTTTCTGCCCATCAATAATTTGAAAATACAGGTAGATGATAGCACTTGAGAAAGAGAGAAAATGTCGTTATTAGCAACAGCATTTGAGTTTAATAGCTTTATGAGACACATGTTTAGTATCTACGAATAATCAATGAAAATTACAAAAATATAATTGCCATGAATTTGCAATGTTCTCTATGATCACTGATTGACAAGATCCCAATGGGGCTCTCTGAACATTAAAATTCAGATCCAGCAGTAAACTAGTTCTGAGCACGTGCTGCTAACACAGGTCCTACGTCACTGGTCGGAGTGCAAACAACTCAGATCTGTCAGGTCTGAGGTATAATGACACCCAGAATAACTTGTTAACAAAGACCTAAAAATATAATAATGAATAATTTCAGATTGCTGAGATCATGGATGTGATTTTGAATGTGTTAATACTTAAAAGAGGAGCTGGTCAATATCCCTTTTATGATTTGACAACAGCAACCTCACCAATTCCAGATTCCATCTGCAGCAAGTCAAGAAAGCAACTATTTTTTCCTTGATCTAAGAATTGGAAATATGCAAACAGAATATTTCCTCTGGCGCTGGTTTTTCACCTCCAAAGATCTTTTCAAGCTCCACAAACACACTCCGTTCTCGCCATCCATGGCCCTCCAAAATGACATTGCTCTCCGGCTTTACAAGAATCTCTCCCGCCTTGAATTTGTTGAGGCCACTTTCCTCCTTTCCTGCACTGCCAAGCTCATATAAAAATAATCAATTATAGCCCTTGTGACAGTGGGTATATTATTTTATCTTTGCCACCTCCAGGTGGCAATGGTCCACCAGTAGCTGGTAGCTGGGTCTCCCAGTCCCGCCACTGACAATGCAATTTCCTGCAAGATTCCAGCAGCTGAAAAGAGGCAGAAAATGCTGCTCTGCGTAATCATTTAGCTACTCTACCATTTCTCTATTCCCCATTATAGATCCTCCTGACTCTGCCTGCAATGGCCCCACATAAACGCTGCAGTTTTACAAACCGACAGAAGGTTTTGCAGTCATTTATATGTTTTTTACTGGATTATATTCAGATTCTGTTCTACTTTTCTTTCTCAGTTTCTTGACCTTTCTTTGCTGTATTCTAAAATATCCCAATCCTCAGGTTTCTGACTATTTCTGGCAACATTATAAACTTTTCTTTTCATCTTATACAATCCTTAACTTCCTTTGTCAGCCCCGATGGACTGGTTTTTGGGGTTGTTTGCACCCCGAAGGAAGGTATCGGTGCTGTGAGGTATGGTAATGGTCCTTTGAACGCTATCCATTGCCTATGCACAGTCAAACCTTTTCATGTATTTTTCCCTGTCCACTCAGCCAATTTGTCCCTCACGTCTCCATAATTTCCTTCATTCAACTTTAACTCCCTGGCTTCACATTGAACTTCCTCGTCTTCAAACTTAATGTCAAATTCTATATTATTGTGGTCTCTCATCCCTAAAGGTTCTTTTATAACAAGAATATTAATTAACCCTTTTTCATTGCATAATACTAGATCTAGAATTTGGGGCAGCAGGGTAGCATGGTGGTTAGCATAAATGCTTCACAGCTCCAGGGTCCCAGGTTCGATTCCCGGCTGGGTCACTGTCTGTGTGGAGTCTGCACGTCCTCCCCCTGTGTGCGTGGGTTTCCTCCGGGTGCTCCGGTTTCCTCCCACAGTCCAAAGATGTGCGGGTTAGGTGGATTGGCCATGCTAAATTGCCCGTAGTGTCCTAATAAAAAGTAAGGTTAGTGGGGGGGGGTGTTGTTGGGTTACGGGTATAGTGTGGATACGTGGGTTTGAGTGGGGTGATCATGGCTCGGCACAACATTGAGGGCCGAAGGGCCTGTTCTGTGCTGTACTGTTCTACGTTCTATGTTCTAATAGCCTGTTTCCTAATTGGTCCTCAACAAACTGCTCTAGAAACCCACCCCTGACATTAGTCAGCACGGATTTGTGAGGGGTAGGTCTTGCCTTACAAGTCTTATTGACTTCTTTGAGGAGGTGACCAAGCATGTGGATGAAGGTAAAGCAGTGGATGTAGTGTACATGGATTTTAGTAAGGCATTTCATAAGGTTCCCCATGGTAGGTTTGTGCAGAAAGTAAGGAGGTATGGGATAGTGGGAAATTTGGCCAGTTGGATAACAAACTGGCTAACCGATAGAAGACAGAGAGTGGTGGTGGATGGCAAATATTCAGCCTGGAGCCCAGTTATCAGTGGCGTACCGCAGGGATCAGTTCTGAGTCCTCTGCTGTTTGTGATTTTCATTAATGATTTAGATGAGGCACTTGAAGCGTGGGTCAGTAAATTTGCAGATGATACGAAGATTGGTGGAGTTGTGGATAGTGAGGAGGGCTGTTGTCGGCTTCAAAGAGACATAGATAGGATGCAGAGCTGGGCTGAGAAGTGGCAGATGGAGTTTAACCCTGACAAGTGTGAGGTTGTCCATTTTGGAAGGACAAATATGAATGCGGAATACAGGGTTAACGGTAGGGTTCTTGGCAATGTAGAGGAGCAGATAGATCTTGGGGTCTATGTTCATAGATCTTTGAAAGTTGCCACTCAAGTGGATAGAGCTGTGAAGAACGCCTATGGTGTGCTAGCGTTCATTAGCAGAGGGATTGAATTTAAGAGCCGTGAGGTGATGATGCAGCTGTACAAAACCTTGGTCAGGCCACATTTGGAGTACTGTGTGCAGTTCTGGTCACCTCATTTTAGGAAGGATGTGGAAGCTTTGGAAAAGGAGCAAAGGAGATTTACCAGGATGTTGCCTGGAATGGAGAGTAGGTCATACGAGGAAAGGTTGAGGGTGCTAGGCCTTTTCTCATTAGAACGGAGAAGGATGAGGGGCGACTTGATAGAGGTTTATAAGATGATCAGGGGAATAGATAGAGTAGACAGTCAGAGACTTTTTCCCTGGGTGGAACAAACCATTACAAGGGGACATAAATTTAAGGTAAATGGTGGAAGATATAGGGGGGATGTCAGAGGTAGGTTCTTTACCCAGAGAGTAGTGGAGGCATGGAATGCACTGCCTGTGGAAGTAGTTGAGTCGGACACGTTAGGGACCTTCAAGCGGCTATTGGATAGGTACATGGATTATGATAGAATAATGGAGTGTAGATTAATTTGTTCTTAAGGACAGCATGGTAGCATTGTGGATAGCACAATTGCTTCAAAGCTCCAGGGTCCCAGGTTCGATTCCCGGTTTGGGTCACTTTCTGTGTGGAGTCTGCACATCCTCCCCGTGTGTGCGTGGGTTTCCTCCGGGTGCTCCGGTTTCCTCCCACAGTCCAAAGATGTGCAGGTTGGGTGGATTGGCCATGGTAAATTGCCCTTATTGTCCAAAATTCTATGATCTATGATCAACCTAGGACAAAAGTTCGGCACAACATCGTAGGCCGAAGGGCCTGTTCTGTGCTGTATTTCTATACTCCAGAAACTTGTCTTCTTCAGCAATAGTGCTCACTTGGTTTAACCAGTCTATGTATAGATTGAAGTTACCCGTGATTGCTGTATTGCCCTTGCTACCAGCTTCTCTCATCTCCTGATTAATACCATCCCCACATTATCATTACTGTTATGTGGTCTATAAACAATTCCAACCAAGGTCTGCTGTTTATTAGCTCCATCCAAGCAGATTCCACCCATTGTTCTGATCTGAGATCCTCGCTCACTACTACACTGATCCCATCCCTTGTCATCAGCTCAGTTCCTTCCCTTCCTAAACATCGAACATCCTTGAATATTCAGTTCCCAGACTTGGTCACCTTGCAGCCATGTTTGCGAGATGACAATTCAAACATAGCCATTTACCTCTGTTTGTGATCTTAGATCATCTATCTTGTTGTGAATGCTGCACACATTCAGATAGAGGGACAGTAACTTTGTCTTTTTGACATAATTCCGCATTCTACACACACTCGATGCTTTACTTTGTTTCTCCTGCTTTCCATTCTCATTACTATTTCCTATCACCAACTTTATTTCCTTCAAGTTTGGGCCCCCCTCAGATCACCACCCCCCTGATGAGTTAGTTGAAACCCAACCCAACAGCACTTGTAAAATCTCCCTGCGGGAATATCAGACAGACAAAACAGGTAAGAACAAATTATTTACTAGACATTTTAAAGTATCATTGAATTGCATATTAACAGATCTGTGTATCTTTTTGGACAAATATGAAATGTGCATTACACGAACAAAGGTGATTTTTGAATAATTCTATTGACACAAAATTGCAATAGGATAGCAGGTGGCAATTTGACCAGATATTTTGATATTTGTTATTAAGATCAAATTAATCTTTTTAAAGCTGGAGGAAATTTCCATGTGAATAAAGCAGTTCATTTGCTGCTGAATTAAATGCTAGGATACATAACCAGAATACTCACAACACAATAATCGTTAGGAGGAAGTAGAATAGTGGGTTTTTTATCAGGTTCTTATAGGCCCAGACAAGCCAGAACATCTGAGCAAATCTTCCTTGTATTATGTGAATAAAATGAGAAATGGAATTATAGGGCACGCTCAACCCTCGAAAAGGACCACAATGTTTGGAAGGCTTCCATCTGAGGAAAACAATTTTAATATACATAAAAAATTAGAAATATTACAAATATACAAGCTATAGTTTGAAAAAGAATTGAGAAGGAAGAGAATGTGTGAGAGTTTCTGCTTTGGACATATCAGCAATTATAGTGCACAATGTGCCTGTTTTGTTTGGGGGGGGGGGGGGGGGGCGGTTTAACAGCCAGGGGTACATTTCATCCGGTCCCAGTGACCTAATATTTCCTCTTTCCTGATGTTCATTACTTCACACTGCTGCTCCTTAAACACATTATCTGCATTTTAATCTTATTTTGTGGAGATAGACACTAAGTGTACATTGAGAACCATACTCCATCTCCACAGATCACCTTTTTGGGTCTCTTATAAACATTATGCTTCCCTTGGTCATCAACTGCATTTGTTTCTCCTTGATAAAGCTTGTCTATTCTTCATGTCCTCTCTCTAGGAGCTGGTTTAGCACAGGGCTAAATAGCTGGCTTTGAAAGCAGACCAAGGCAGGCCAGCAGTAGCACGGTTCAATTCCCGTACCGGCCTCCCCAAACAGGCGCTGGAATGTGGCGACTAGGGGCTTTTCACAGTAACTTCATTTGAAACCTACTTGTGACAATAAGCAACTTTTATTTCATTTCTGCTTTCCTCATTTCCCTTACGATTTCATCCTGCACTTTCTAAACTTCCCTCCAAAAGGGAGAGATAGAAAGCAGGAAGCTACAGGCCCATTAGCCTAGCATCTGTCACAGGGAAAATATTAGAAGCTAATATTAAAGATACAATAGCAGGGCACTTAGAAAAATTCAAGGTAATCAGGCAGAGTCAACATGGTTTTGTGAAAGGAAAATAATGTTTAACCAATTTAATGGACTTCTTTGAAGGAGTCACATGAGCAGTGGATAAAGGGGAACTGGTGGATGTACTGTACTTAGATTTCTAGAAGGCAGTTGATATGGTGTCACAGCAAAGGTCATTACAGAAAATAAACTCTCACAGCATAGAGGTAGCGCATTGGCATGGATAGAAGATTGGCTGCCGAACAGAAAGCTGAGAGCAGGCAAAATGGGTCTTTATTGGATTGGATTGGATTGGATTTGTTTATTGTCACGTGTACCGAGGTACAGTGAAAAGTATTTTTCTGCAAGCAGCTCAACAGATCATTCAGTACATGGAAGAAAAGGGAATTAAACAGAATTCAAGAAAATACATGAGAATACATAATAGGGCAACACAAGATATACAATGTAACTACATAAGCATTGGCATCGGATGAAGCAGACAGGGTGTAGTGTTAATGAGGACAGTCCATAAAAGGGTCATTTAGGAGTCTGGTGACAGTGGGGAAGAAGCTGTTTTTGAGTCTGTTCGTCCGTGTTCTCAGACTTCTGAATCTCCTGCCCGATGGAAGAAGTTGGAAAAGTGAGTAAGCCGGGTGGGAGGGATCCTTGATTATGCTGCCTGCTTTCCCCCGGCAGCGGGAGGTGTAGATGGAATCAATGGATGGGAGGCAGGTTCGTGTGATGGACTGGGCGGTATTCACGACTCTCTGAAGTTCCTTGCGGTCCTGGGCCGAGCAGTTGCCATACCAGGCTGTGATGCAGCCCGAGAGGATGCTCTCTATAGTGCATCTGTAAAAGTTGGTAAGGGTTAATGTGGACATGCCAAATTTCCTTAGTTTCCTGAGGAAGTAAAGGCGCTGTTGTGCTTTCTTGGTGATAGCGTCGACATGAGTGGACCAGGATAGATTTTTGGTGATGTGCACCCCTAGGAATTTGAAACTGCTCACCATCTCTACCTAATGAGTGATTTGTGAGCGGGATCCGTGCTGGGACTTCAACGTTATATGATTTATGTAAATAACTTGGACGAAGAGATTGAAGGGATGGTTCAGAAAGTTGCTGATGACACAAAGATCGGCAGGAAAGTAAATTGTGAGGAGAACATAAGGAGGCTACAATGGGACAGAAAGGGTTTAGTGAGTGGGAAAAGGGACAGAAAGGGTTTAGTGAGTGGGAAAAGGGACAGAAAGGGTTTAGTGAGTGGGAAAAGGGACAGAAAGGGTTTAGTGAGTGGGAAAAGGGACAGAAAGGGTTTAGTGAGTGGGAAAAGGGACAGAAAGGGTTTAGTGAGTGGGAAAAGGGACAGAAAGGGTTTAGTGAGTGGGAAAAGTTTCAAAAAGGGTTTAGTGAGTGGGAAAAGGTCCAAAAAAAAGAGTATAATGTGGGAAAATGTGAAATGGTCTATTTTGGCAGAAAGAATAAAAAGCAGTTTATTACAGTCATAAATTCAGAAAGGTCGACAGCTCAGAAAAGATCCTATGGCCCATCGAGTCTGTGCAGGTCAAAAACAGCCAGCTAACTATTCAAACCCCATTCTCAACACTTGGCCGTGTCTGCCCTGGGATCGCACGTGAACATCTAAATACTTCTTAAACGTTATGAGGGTCTCTGCCTCCACCCCCCTTTCAGGCAGCGAGTTCCAGGCTCCCACTACCCTCTGGGTGAAAAGGTTCCCCCTCACATCCCCTCTAACCCTCCTGCCCCTCACCTTAAATCTCTGGCCCCTGGTCATTGATCCCTCCACTGAGGGGATAGGTTTCTTCCTGTCTACTCTATCTATGCCCCTCAATTTTATACATCTCAATCAGATCGCCCCCTCAGGGTGGGATTCTCCGTCCTGCGAGACCGGAATCGGAAATCACGATCTGGTGGGGAATCGGGCGTTAGCCGAAAATCAATGTTGGTGCCTGTTGCCCAATGGAGCGGCATTCTCCGGTGCCTCGATGATGGCCCCACACAGACGGGGCATCGAAAACGTACAGTGACATGTGTTAACATTAATGGGCCTGACGCAGTAGTCTCCCGCCTCCCGCGATGCTCCAGCCCCCAGGTGGAGGTGACACTGCCGCGGTTCACTGTGCATCAGCAACTGTGAGGTGCTCAGCAGATTGTGTCCCTGAATCCCGCCCACTACATTCCCCCACCGAGGTGTGTGTCTCTGCGTTGCTGGAGGGTGAGGCTGGCAGCTGTGATTCAATGATAGTGGCATCCTCGGAGCTCTCTCCTGACGTGTTCTCATGGGAGGCGGGGCCCACCCTGGATGGGCCGGCAGCGTCAGAAAAAGATCCTGGGGGGGAATGGACATGTGGTCAGTGAGAGGGATCTAGGGGCTGGTTTAGCTCACTGGGCTAAATCACTAGCTTTGAAAGCAGACTAAGGCAGGCCAGCAGTACGGTTCGATTCCCGTAACAGCCTCCCCAGACAGGCGCCGGAATGTGGCGACTAGGGGCTTTTCACAGTAACTTCATTTGAAGCCTACTTGTGACAACAAGCAAATTTCATTTCATTTTCATTTCATTTCATTTCATTCATCATTATGTCTGACATGTACAGCACGTGTGAAAGGTCATCAGGGTTGTGGGCGATGGATAATCGCCTGTGTGTCACAGTCAATCTTGACCTCAGTGACTGCTCTGTCCTCGGCCAGGCACCGTTCCATGTAGGGGGTGAAGTGTCTGATGTCCTGTTCCCCCCCCCCCCCCAAGATGCATGAACTTGCGGCTCACGATGCCCTCTCTCTGTCCCCGCGGAGAGTTTGTCCCATAACAGACATGGACACCGCTGCTGAATATGGGTGGGGTGCGCAGGTGGGTGCCAGAATGTGCTGGGTCACAGGTACGGTATTGTGCTTTGGGTGGGGGAGTGCGGTGCCAATGCAGGGTCCGGCTCCTGCGCCACCACATGATCGCTGTGGTCTGAGATCACTCCTTCAATCTCCTGAATCAGCAACCCCTCCACCTCCAAACGCTCCACCCGTTCCATCAAACTCTTCAGGGGAGCCACAGCTCCTTCGATGGCCTTCGAGCAATCCTCCCGCATTTCCATCCTCTGATTGCGGAATTCCTCCTCAATAAAAGCCATCAACTGCTCCACCTGTGGCCTTCCACCTTCCACCAGCCCTTCCCCCTCAGCCACCCTCACACTGGCTACTGCAGCACAGTTTTCCTCTAACTCTTTGGCTGGGTCTCTCACCGTCTTCTGCCAGATTTGGAAACCTGTGCACAAACCACCCCCGGGGGAAACTACTCCTCCGACCTTCACCGACACCTTACCATCGACTTTCCACCCGATATAGGGTTTAAAAGAGCTCTTTCCTGTGCCTTCAAGCAGGGGCTGCCCTGTTTCCGACCACTAACACCATGGTCACCACCAGAAGTCCTCATCCTCACCAACCTGCCAGCCACAGTTTCATCTGTCCATGACACTATCGGTAGAAGTGACCACCGCACAGTCCTTGTGGAGACAAAGTTCCGTTTTCACACTGAGGATACCCTCCATCGTGTTGTGTGGCACTCCCACCGTTGTAACTGGGATAGACTTCGAACAGATCTAGAAACTGCAGACTGGGGCATCCATGAGGCGCTGTGGCCATCAGTAGCAGCTGAATTGTATTCAACCACAATCTGCAACCTCATGGCCCAGCATATCCCCCACTCTACCATTACCACCCAGCCAGGGGGTCAACCCTGGTTCAATAAAAAGTGCAGGAGAGCATGCCACTACACCCTGTATACTTCAACCGATGCCAATGCTTATGGAGTTACATTGTATATCTTGTGTTGCCTTATTATGTATTATCATGTATTTTCTTGAATTTTGTTTAATTCCCTTTTCTTCCATGTACTGAATGATCTGTTGAGCTGCTTGCAGAAAAATACTTTTCACTGTACCTCGGTACACGTGACAATAAACAAATCCAATCCAATCCAATCCAATCCAGGAGCAACATCAGGCAGACCGAACAATGAGGTGTCAGCTTGGTGAAGCTACAACACAATAATAATCATTTATTGTCACAAGTCGGCTTCAATGAAGTTACTGTGAAAAGCCCCTAGTTGCCACATTCCGGCGCCTGTTCTGGGAGGCCGGTACGGGAATTGAACCCGTGCTGCTGGCCTGGTTCTGCATTACAAGCCAGCTGTTTAGACCACTGTGCTAAACCAGCCCCTCAGACTACTTGTGCTGCCAAACAGCATAAGCAGCAAGTAATAGACAAAGCTAAGCAATTCCTCAATGAACGGATCAGATCTAAACTCTGCAGTCCTGCCACACCCAGCCGTGAATGGTGCTGGATGATTAAACAACTCACTGGAGGAGGAGGCTCCACAAATATCCCCATCCCCAATGATGGAGGAGCCCAGCACATCTGGGGAAAAGACAAGGCTGAGGCATTCGCAACAATCTTCAGCCAGAAATGCCGACTGGATGATCCATCTCGGTCTCCTCCGGAGGTCCCAGCATCACAGATGTCAGTCTTCAGCCAATAGGATTCACTCCACGTGATATCCAGAAATGGCTGAAGGTACTATATACAGTAAAGACTATGGGCCCTGACAATATCCCGGCAATAGTACTGAAGACGTGTTCTCCAGAACCTGCCGTACCCCTAGCCAAGCTGTCCCAGTACAGCTACAACACTGGCATCTACCCGGCAATGTGGGAAATTGCACAGGTGTGTCCTGTACACAAGAAACAGGACAAATCCAACCCAGCTAATTACCGCCCTATCAGTCTACTCTCCACCATCAGCAAAGTGATGGAAGGAATCATCAACAGCGCTATCAAGCAGCACTTACTCAGCAATAACCTGCTCACGGACGCTCAGTTTGGATTCCGCCAGGTCACTCAGCTCCTGACCTCATGACAGCCTTGGTTCAAACACGGACAATAGAGCTGAATGTCAGAGGTGAGGTGAGAGTGACTGCCCTTGACATCAAGGCAGCATTTGATTGAGTATGGCATCAAGGAGCCCGAGCTAAACTGGAGTCAATGGGAATCAGGGAAAACTCTCCGCTGGTTGGAGTCAGAACCTGGCACAAAGGAAGATGGTTGTGGTGGTTGGAGGTCAATCATCTCAGCTCCAGGACATCACTGCAGGAGTTCCTCAGGGTAGTGTCCTCGGCCCAACCATCTTCAGCTGCTTCATCAATGACCTCCCTTCCATCATAAGGTCAGAAGTGGGGATGTTTGCGGATGACTGCACAATGTTCAGCACCATTTGTGACTCCTCAGATACTGAAGCAGTCCGTGTCTAAATGCAGCAAGACCTGGACAATATCCAGGCTTGGGGCTGACACGTGGCAAGTTACATTCGCGCCACACAAGCCCCAGGCAATGACCATCAGCTTGTCTGCCTTTTTTTTTACTGTACTTGCACTGAACCCGTGAACACTGCCAAACTCCTGTTTTTATATTTTCTAACCTTTATTTCCTCTGCCTTCCAGACTCATCAATTAATTAATTTCCCAGATGTCCCAAAAGTAAAGTCAGAAATGTTGTTGTTGCAATTTTTCTGCTTTGCCTTCAGCCCACTTAAATATAACGATCAGATTACTGTATACTCGATTACATTTAATATTATTGACATATTCATCGCCAACCTTTGTCCCTTTCACAACCTGGAAACCCAGCTGAATGAATGGTAGAAATCTGGGTTTTGCAGGAACAGGATTAAAATGTGGAGCAGAAACCTGCAAGTCGTGCTATTCCTAATCAGAAATACCAAGCTTGAGAATATGGTGCATCGAACAGAGAAATCGGAACCGATACAGAAAAACAAAATCAACAGGAAATAAATAAATGCAACATTCAGAGGATACAGGAGAAAACGAAATCAGAACTACAAATACTGAAAATCTGAAACAAATGTGTAACATGATAAGCCACTTTTTAACTGATAGAGAAGTGATTGTGATTGGCCAATGCCCATTTGAATTATGGTTTCTTCCCCATAAAATGATCATGACACTAACAGGACAGCAATATTTAGGGGATTACCTCGAGATTCTATTATTTAGGTAACAACGTTGAAGTGGAATATGAATGTCAGTATTTGCAAAATTCTGTGGGCTGGTTTTCAGATAAGAATGATAACATTTACCATTGTTCAGGATCGATACTCTGACTTTCCTGATAAGACGGTTCAGGCAATGATGTAGGTTTTATGCTTCTATTGGATTTGAACAAGAGAACTATTGGCCCCAATGATGCAGTAAAACGGAGATAACCCAGTGCATTTGAGTTGGTAATACCTTCAAATTGTGTGTTGGCTATCTTTGTTTATTTTTCCTATGGTCTGGAATTTGATCAGAGCAGGGCCTTTCAGCTGTGCTACTAGAAGTGTGATAAGAATCACACTGAAACCTGGCTGTACTTTTAGCTGCAAACAGCAGCTTCAGCAACTTTACAGCAGCACAGCAGGCAAAACTCCAAGGAAATTCTGGACTTTTGCATTTTAGTTGTCATCTCTGACTCTTTGCAACTTCAATGTAAAGGAGCTCAAAGCTTGAAGACTGATTGAAATGCAAACTTTACAGGGAGTCTGAATCATTTGGAACTTTCATCATTTTCACACGGAGCAGTGGAAGGACAATTGGACAATGCGTTCTCCCATCCCTGTGACATGTTGGCTTTGTGCCATTGCCCAAAGTATCCGCTACAGGTCACTTCTCAGAATCGATGCAGCTGATTTGCAGGGACACAGACCTTAACAGAAGGTTTCAGTGTTCGTGAACACTTCTTACCCCCAAGTCAAACAAATACACGGTGTGCCCATTTTATGAGGATATTGGGAAAAGGAATATTCCTGCTAGACTTTTTCTCCTCTTTAAACATTGAGAATGTTTATTATTTAAGCTGTAAAATAAACTTGCAGATAATATATTGAATACTGGCAGTGCAGCTACAATAGATAAAACGATTTCGAAGACTTACTTCCACACCGTTACTCCCAATAAGCAAAGGACGCCAAGGAAGCCAGGAAAGAACAACAGGAAAATAAAGATGGTTGTCATATGGGAAGCTCGCCAGGCTTGGCGAGGGGGTTGGCAATTCATCATTAGGCTAACCTAGACATACAACCCAAAGTGTTAATCAGCATTTATCATCAAAACAGCAAACATTCAGAATGCAGAGCCCATATACAAACTACTGTTAATATATTGAGGATACATCATCAAGGTTGTAAAGAACAAGAAGAACATCAAATTATTATTGGGCAGCAGTGGGCAGCACAATAGCACAGTGGTTAGCACAGTTGCTTCACAGCTCCAGGGTCCCAGGTTCAATTCCAGCCTTGGGTCACTGTCTGTGCGGAGTCTGCACGTTCTCCCCGTGTCTGCGTGGGTTTCCTCTGGGTGCTCCGGTTTCCTCCCACAGTCCAAAGATGTGCAGGTTCGGTGAATTGGCCATGCTAAATGGCCCTTAGTGCCCATAAAGGTTGGGTGGGGTTTCGGGGATGGGGTGGAAGTGTGGTGTTGGGGGGGGATGCTCTTTCCAAGGGCCGGTGCAGACTCGATGGGCTGAATGGCCTCCTTCTGCACTGTAGATTCTATCTAAGAGTGTCAACTTCATAATTTACCCAGTGTACTTATCCCACCCATCCAAAATCTAATTCAAAACAAATTTGTATTTTTATATTGTCACAATGAGAATGATCTGGAAATCAGCACCTTGATTTTTAAGTCTTCTGTTCTGGAGTCTTGTCCAATGATGGGAGCGGAAGTCAGAGTGAATTCCACGGGGGAGCGGGGTGGCTGCACACGCATTGCTCAACTCATTAATTATACATTCACAAGAAGCATGGCGAATCTGATGGAAGGTCCTGCAAGTGGCCTGCCCTGCTGTTGCCCCCTGGGCTACATTATTTAGGTGACACCCAGACAGCCATTTACTCCCTGCAGGCCTGGGCTCCAGATTCTGCAAAGAGAAAGATGTTCAGGAGAAACCAGCAACCTTGGCGCACGGATCATCGATGCCTCCCTGGAGAGTCTCCCCTAGGTAGTTGAGGAAAGGAATGGGAGGAGAAGGCCCCCTTGTCTGACCATGCTGGGCTGGGAGGAGATCGCCAAGGAAGTGAGCACTCATGGGGTCCTGGGGAGGACTGTCCTGCCGTACAGGAAACTCAGGAATCATCCATTGCGCTCCACCAGGCTGAGTGAAACTTCTACTCTGTAAATTCAGACTCTCATAACAGCATCAGACAGGCTAAGGTTTAGAGCAGGGTTTACAAACGCAGGGTCGCCACCTGCGGGTGGGTCGTGGGCAGGTGTTGGGAGGGTTGCAGAGTGATTGGTCGCGGCATTCCTGATCGCGGTGAAGTGCCCAACACCATGACAGGATTTTAGATTGAGAATGTTGTCCGCGTGAGCCAGCAGCTACAGCATCTTGCCTTGCTCCATCTGATTGGCTCCCAGATTATCCAATGTGTGATTAGCTTTCCTAACATCACATTGGATGCCTAATTGTTCTGCTGACCAATAGGAGGAGGCAATGGGGCCGGTAAGTCTGGCGGTGGCACTGTCGGAGCTCAGAGCCTGTGAAGGACACGGAGAGAAGCCAAGGGATGTTTGTGTGGGGGTGAGAATGGGGGGTCACGATGCTGGCTCTGTCCCAGTACCGTCTCCTCCTGGCGTCAGTGCGCCCTGTGGGGGTGAGAATGGGGGGTCACGATGCTGGCTCTGTCCCAGTACCGTCTCCTCCTGGCGTCAGTGCGCCCTGTGTGGGTGAGAATGGCGGGTCACGATGCTGGCTCTGTCCCAGTACCGTCTCCTCCTGGCGTCAGTGCGCCCTGTGGGGGTGAGAATGGCGGGTCACGATGCTGGCTCTGTCCCAGTACCGTCTCCTCCTGGCGTCAGTGTACCCTGTGTGGGTGAGAATGGTGGGTCACGATGCTGGCTCAGCACCAGTACCGTCTCCTCCTGGCGTCAGTGCGCCCTGTGTGGGTGAGAATGGTGGGTCACGATGCTGGCTCTGTCCCAGTACCGTCTCCTCCTGGCGTCAGTGCGCCCTGTGTGGGTGAGAATGGCGGGTCACGATGCTGGCTCTGTCCCAGTACCGTCTCCTCCTGGCGTCAGTGTACCCTGTGTGGGTGAGAATGGCGGGTCACGATGCTGGCTCTGTCCCAGTACCGTCTCCTCCTGGCGTCAGTGCGCCCTGTGTGGGTGAGAATGGCGGGTCACGATGTTGGCTCAGTACCAGTTCACTGGCTCCCACAAGTACTTCAATGCCGACACCATCATAAGGAGGAGGAATGATGTGATAGCTAAATGGACAGGGATTGCAACAATTTATTTATTCTTCAAACTGAGACCCAAGAAGACGGCACCAAAAGCATTCACAGGAAATAAATGTTGTTCTGGGGCAGGGCAAGTGGAATTTAAGCACCAGTATGTGAAATCTGTGAATGTTTGAAACCTCTGCAATCGTCTCACTATAATGGGGTATTGTAATTATCAGTCTTCCCAAATAAAACTCATGAAACGCCACGTCCTGTTTAAAAAAAGAGAATGCCAACCACATGCCCCACAGGCAGATCCGGCAGCGCACAGGCAAGATGCTCAGTGGGGCAGAATGCCACTTGCTGATGACAGCGCACAGTTCCAATACCGTCTCCTCCTGACGTCAGCGCGCTGTCCCAGTACCGTCTCCTCCTGACGTCAGCACTCTGTCCCAGTACCGTCTCCTCCTGACGTCAGCGGGCTGTCCCAGTACCGTCTCCTCCTGACGTCAGCACTCTGTCCCAGTACCGTCTCCTCCTGACGTCAGCGCGCTGTCCCAGTACCGTCTCCTCCTGATGTCAGCACTCTGTCCCAGTACCGTCTCCTCCTGATGTCAGCGCGCTGTCCCAGTACCGTCTCCTCCTGACGTCAGTGCGCTGTCCCAATACCGTCTCCTCCTGACGTCAGCACTCTGTCCCAGTACCGTCTCCTCCTGACGTCAGCGCGCAGTCCCAGTACCGTCTCCTCCTGACGTCAGCGGGCTGTCCCAATACCGTCTCCTCCTGACGTCAGCACTCTGTCCCAGTACCGTCTCCTCCTGACGTCAGCGCGCAGTCCCAGTACCGTCTCCTCCTGACGTCAGCCGCGCAGTCCCAGTACCGTCTCCTCCTGACGTCAGCCGCGCTGTCCCAGTACCGTCTCCTCCTGACATCAGCGCGCTGTCCCAGTACCGTCTCCTCCTGACGTCAGCCGCGCTGTCCCAGTACCGTCTCCTCCTGACATCAGCGCGCTGTCCCAGTACCGTCTCCTCCTGACGTCAGCGCGCTGTCCCAGTACCGTCTCCTCCTGACATCAGTGCGCTGTCCCAGTACCGTCTCCTCCTGACGTCAGCACTCTGTCCCAGTACCGTCTCCTCCTAACGTCAGCACTCTGTCCCAGTACCGTCTCCTCCTGACATCAGCGCGCTGTCCCAGTATCGTCTCCTCCTGACATCAACGCGCTGTCCCAGTACCGTCTCCTCCTGATGTCAGCGCGCTGTCCCAGTACCGTCTCCTCCTGACGTCAGCGCGCTGTCCCAGTACCGTCTCCTCCTGATGTCAGCGCGCTGTCCCAGTACCGTCTCCTCCTGATGTCAGCACGCTGTCCCATTACCGTCTCCTCCTGACGTCAGCGCGCTGTCCTAGTACCGTCTCCTCCTGATGTCAGCGCGCTGTCCCAGTACTGTCTCCTCCTGACGTCAGCGCGCTGTCCCATTACCGTCTCCTCCTGACGTCAGCGCGCTGTCCCATTACCGTCTCCATGTCTGCCGCACTGTGTCCATGTCTACCGCACTGTGTCCCTGTCTGCCGCACTGTGCCCATGTCTACCGCACTGTGTCCCTGTCTGCCGCACTGTGCCCATGTCTGCCGCACTGTGTCCCTGTCTACCGCACTGTGTCCCTGTCTACCGCACTGTGTCCCTGTCTGCCGCACTGTGTCCATGTCTACCGCACTGTGTCCCTGTCTACCGCACTGTGTCCCTGTCTACCGCACTGTGTCCATGTCTGCCGCACTGTGTCCCTGTCTGCCGCACTGTGTCCATGTCTACCGCACTGTGTCCATGTCTGCCGCACTGTGTCCATGTCTACCGCACTGTGTCCATGTCTACCGCACTGTGTCCATGTCTACCGCACTGTGTCCATGTCTGCCGCACTGTGTCCATGTCTACCTCACTGTGTCCATGTCTACCGCACTGTGTCCATGTCTACCGCACTGTGTCCATGTCTACCGCACTGTGTCCATGTCTGCCGCACTGTGTCCATGTCTACCACACTGTGTCCATGTCTACCGCACTGTGTCCCTGTCTACCGCACTGTGTCCATGTCTACCACACTGTACCCATGTCTACCGCACTGTGTCCATGTCTACCGCACTGTGTCCATAATCTGCCGCACTGTGTCCATGTCTACCTCACTGTGTCCATGTCTACCTCACTGTGTCCATGTCTGCCGCACTGTGTCCATGTCTACCTCACTGTGTCCATGTCTACCTCACTGTGTCCATGTCTACCGCACTGTGTCCATGTCTACCGCACTGTGTCCATGTCTACCTCACTGTGTCCATGTCTACCGCACTGTGTCCATGTCTACCGCACTGTGTCCATGTCTACCGCACTGTGTCCATGTCTACCGCACTGTGTCCATGTCTACCGCACTGTGTCCATGTCTACCGCACTGTGTCCCTGTCTACCGCACTGTGTCCCTGTCTACCGCACTGTGTCCATGTCTGCCGCACTGTGTCCATGTCTACCGCACTGTGTCCATGTCTGCCGCACTGTGTCCATGTCTACCGCACTGTGTCCATGTCTGCCGCACTGTGTCCATGTCTACCACACTGTGTCCATGTCTACCGCACTGTGTCCATGTCTACCGCACTGTGTCCATGTCTACCGCACTGTGTCCATCTCTGCCGCACTGTGTCCATGTCTACCGCACTGTGTCCATGTCTACCGCACTGTGTCCATGTCTGCCGCACTGTGTCCATGTCTACCGCACTGTGTCCATGTCTACCGCACTGTGTCCATGTCTACCGCACTGTGTCCATGTCTGCCGCACTGTGTCCATGTCTGCCTCACTGTGTCCATGTCTACCACACTGTGTCCATGTCTACCGCACTGTAGCCATGTCTGCCGCACTGTGTCCATGTCTGCCGCACTGTGTCCATGTCTACCTCACTGTGTCCATGTCTACCGCACTGTGTCCATGTCTACCACACTGTGTCCATGTCTGCCTCACTGTGTCCATGTCTACCGCACTGTGTCCCTGTCTACCGCACTGTGTCCATGTCTACCGCACTGTGTCCATGTCTACCGCACTGTGTCCATGTCTGCCTCACTGTGTCCATGTCTGCCGCACTGTGTCCATGTCTACCGCACTGTGTCCCTGTCTACCACACTGTAGCCATGTCTGCCGCACTGTGTCCATGTCTGCCGCACTGTGTCCATGTCTACCGCACTGTGTCCCTGTCTACCACACTGTGTCCATGTCTGCCGCACTGTGTCCATGTCTACCGCACTGTGTCCATGTCTACCGCACTGTGTCCATGTCTACCGCACTGTGTCCCTGTCTACCACACTGTAGCCATGTCTGCCGCACTGTGTCCATGTCTGCCGCACTGTGTCCATGTCTACCACACTGTACCCATGTCTACCGCACTGTGTCCATGTCTACCGCACTGTGTCCATGTCTACCGCACTGTGTCCATGTCTACCGCACTGTGTCCATGTCTGCCGCACTGTGTCCATGTCTACCGCACTGTGTCCATGTCTGCCGCACTGTGTCCATGTCTGCCTCACTGTGTCCCTGTCTACCGCACTGTGTCCATGTCTACCTCACTGTGTCCATGTCTACCGCACTGTGTCCATGTCTACCTCACTGTGTCCATGTCTGCCTCACTGTGTCCCTGTCTACCGCACTGTGTCCATGTCTACCGCACTGTGTCCATGTCTGCCTCACTGTGTCCCTGTCTACCTCACTGTGTCCATGTCTGCCTCACTGTGTCCCTGTCTACCGCACTGTGTCCATGTCTGCCGCACTGTGTCCATGTCTGCCGCACTGTGGCCATGTCTACCGCACTGTGTCCATGTCTACCTCACTGTGTCCCTGTCTACCTCACTGTGTCCATGTCTACCTCACTGTGTCCATGTCTACCGCACTGTGGCCATGTCTACCGCACTGTGTCCATGTCTACCACACTGTGTCCATGTCTACCACACTGTGTCCCTGTCTACCGCACTGTGTCCATGTCTGCCGCACTGTGTCCATGTCTACCGCACTGTGTCCATGTCTACCACACTGTGTCCATGTCTACCACACTGTGTCCCTGTCTACCGCACTGTGTCCATGTCTGCCGCACTGTGGCCATGTCTGCCGCACTGTGTCCATGTCTACCTCACTGTGTCCATGTCTACCGCACTGTGTCCATGTCTACCTCACTGTGTCCATGTCTGCCTCACTGTGTCCCTGTCTACCGCACTGTGTCCATGTCTACCGCACTGTGTCCATGTCTGCCTCACTGTGTCCCTGTCTACCTCACTGTGTCCATGTCTGCCTCACTGTGTCCCTGTCTACCGCACTGTGTCCATGTCTGCCGCACTGTGTCCATGTCTGCCGCACTGTGGCCATGTCTACCGCACTGTGTCCATGTCTACCTCACTGTGTCCCTGTCTACCTCACTGTGTCCATGTCTACCTCACTGTGTCCATGTCTACCGCACTGTGGCCATGTCTACCGCACTGTGTCCATGTCTACCACACTGTGTCCATGTCTACCACACTGTGTCCCTGTCTACCGCACTGTGTCCATGTCTGCCGCACTGTGTCCATGTCTACCGCACTGTGTCCATGTCTGCCGCACTGTGTCCATGTCTACCGCACTGTGTCCATGTCTGCCGCACTGTGTCCATGTCTGCCTCACTGTGTCCCTGTCTACCGCACTGTGTCCATGTCTACCTCACTGTGTCCATGTCTACCGCACTGTGTCCATGTCTACCTCACTGTGTCCATGTCTGCCTCACTGTGTCCATGTCTGCCTCACTGTGTCCCTGTCTACCGCACTGTGTCCATGTCTACCGCACTGTGTCCATGTCTGCCTCACTGTGTCCCTGTCTACCTCACTGTGTCCATGTCTGCCTCACTGTGTCCCTGTCTACCGCACTGTGTCCATGTCTGCCGCACTGTGTCCATGTCTGCCGCACTGTGGCCATGTCTACCGCACTGTGTCCATGTCTACCTCACTGTGTCCCTGTCTACCTCACTGTGTCCATGTCTACCTCACTGTGTCCATGTCTACCGCACTGTGGCCATGTCTACCGCACTGTGTCCATGTCTACCACACTGTGTCCATGTCTACCACACTGTGTCCCTGTCTACCGCACTGTGTCCATGTCTGCCGCACTGTGTCCATGTCTGCCGCACTGTGTCCCTGTCTGCCGCACTGTGTCCATGTCTGCCGCACTGTGTCCATGTCTACCGCACTGTGGCCATGTCTACCGCACTGTGTCCATGTCTACCGCACTGTGTCCATGTCTACCTCACTGTGTCCATGTCTACCGCACTGTGTCCATGTCTACCTCACTGTGTCCATGTCTACCTCACTGTGTCCATGTCTACCGCACTGTGTCCATGTCTACCTCACTGTGTCCATGTCTACCGCACTGTGTCCATGTCTACCTCACTGTGTCCATGTCTACCTCACTGTGTCCATGTCTGCCGCACTGTGTCCATGTCTACCGCACTGTGTCCATGTCTGCCGCACTGTGTCCATGTCTGCCTCACTGTGTCCCTGTCTACCGCACTGTGTCCATGTCTGCCGCACTGTGTCCATGTCTACCGCACTGTGTCCATGTCTACCGCACTGTGTCCATGTCTACCTCACTGTGTCCCTGTCTACCGCACTGTGTCCATGTCTACCTCACTGTGTCCATGTCTACCGCACTGTGTCCATGTCTACCTCACTGTGTCCATGTCTGCCTCACTGTGTCCATGTCTGCCTCACTGTGTCCCTGTCTACCGCACTGTGTCCATGTCTACCGCACTGTGTCCATGTCTGCCTCACTGTGTCCCTGTCTACCTCACTGTGTCCATGTCTACCGCACTGTGTCCATGTCTACCGCACTGTGTCCATGTCTACCGCACTGTGTCCATGTCTACCGCACTGTGTCCATGTCTACCGCACTGTGTCCATGTCTGCCGCACTGTGTCCATGTCTACCGCACTGTGTCCATGTCTACCTCACTGTAGCCATGTCTGCCGCACTGTGTCCATGTCTACCGCACTGTAGCCATGTCTGCCGCACTGTGTCCATGTCTACCGCACTGTGTCCATGTCTGCCGCACTGTGGCCATGTCTACCTCACTGTGTCCATGTCTGCCGCACTGTGTCCATGTCTACCGCACTGTGTCCATGTCTGCCGCACTGTGTCCATGTCTGCCTCACTGTGTCCATGTCTACCGCACTGTGTCCATGTCTACCGCACTGTGCCCATGTCTACCTCACTGTGTCCATGTCTACCTCACTGTGTCCATGTCTGCCGCACTGTGTCCATGTCTACCGCACTGTGTCCATGTCTACCGCACTGTGGCCATGTCTACCTCACTGTGTCCATGTCTGCCGCACTGTGTCCATGTCTACCGCACTGTGTCCATGTCTACCACACTGTGTCCATGTCTACCTCACTGTGTCCATGTCTACCGCACTGTGTCCATGTCTACCGCACTGTGTCCATGTCTACCTCACTGTGTCCATGTCTGCCGCACTGTGTCCATGTCTGCCGCACTGTGTCCATGTCTACCTCACTGTGTCCATGTCTGCCGCACTGTGTCCATGTCTACCGCACTGTGTCCATGTCTACCACACTGTGTCCATGTCTACCACACTGTACCCATGTCTACCGCACTGTGTCCATGTCTGCCGCACTGTGTCCATGTCTACCTCACTGTGTCCATGTCTACCGCACTGTGTCCATGTCTGCCTCACTGTGTCCCTGTCTACCTCACTGTGTCCATGTCTACCGCACTGTGTCCCTGTCTGCCGCACTGTGTCCATGTCTACCACACTGTGTCCATGTCTACCACACTGTACCCATGTCTACCGCACTGTGTCCATGTCTGCCGCACTGTGTCCATGTCTACCGCACTGTGTCCATGTCTACCACACTGTAGCCATGTCTACCGCACTGTGGCCATGTCTACCGCACTGTGTCCATAATCTGCCGCATTATGCCAATGCAATGTCATTCTCATGTGGCTCATCTGAATGTTCTCATGTGGCGTCATCCCCTTCCACACCCTCCGTGTCCGAGGGGATATCTCCTCTCTTCATGTCTCTCTCGGGGAAATAATCCCCCCTTTGCAGAGCAATTTTGAGCATGGTGCAGCAAATAATGGTGATGTGGGAGAGTCTGTGTGGTGAATATTGGAGAGCCACCTGACCAATCAAACATCAGAAACACATCTTTAGGAGACCAATGGTTTGCTTGATCATGGGCCTGGTGGCACAATATTGTACCTCTCCTTGATGCACGATCAATTGCACAAAGACTAAGGTTGGGTACAACTGTGGCTTTATTGTGGCGAGTACGTGCCTGGCAAAGAGCGAGTTCGCTTTCTGCGCGTAGTTCTCTTTGAGGAGTGCCATGGCTTCCGCGTAAGTCGGGGCGTCCTGGATCAGTGGGAACACGCTTGAGCTCAACCTAGAGTACAGGACCTGTATCTTCTGAGTGGGGTCACTCAGTGACTGTACCGTCAGTAGGGTGGATGCTGAGTTGATATGGGCCTCGAAACAAGCTAGCTAGTGATTAAAGTCTTTTCTGGTGTCGGTTGATTGCGGATCTAGCTGCAGGCGATCTGGTTTGATTCTGATATCCTTCTCGTAGAAAATCTGACTGCAATAAATTGATGCACGATCAATTGCACAAAGACTAAGGTTGGGTAGAACTGTGGCTTTATTGCAGTCAGATGCGTGGCCTCCTGCTGCAGCTGGTGAAATGGCTGATCAATGGAGGACACACATATTTATACTCCTCTTCCTGGGCGGAGCCAGCAAGCAGGGGCTACCGGCGAACCTGTAATACAGATCCTACCTTACATCCCCTAATACAGGTGTACAGTGGTTCACCACATTGACCCCCTGTTAAAAATGAGTACGGCGGGGGTGGTGTGGAACTATATACAGTGTTGAAAATTATGTACAGTGTCTTAGAAAAAGAAGTGAAAACAAATGTTGATTTTGAAGGTCCGGTGCCAGTTATTGGTTCAGTCGGTCTGGCGCCTTAACGTTTCGCTGGGAGCGGCGTAACAGTGGCAGCAATGTCGGTGCTGTCGGTGCTGGTGCTGGCCTGCTGATAGATGACTCCGGGTGCGTGCCGAAATCTATTTTGCCTCTTGCGTGGGCGGCGGAAGGAGGAATGGGCCTGGTGGGGTTAACGTTGGAAGTGCCAGGGAAGGGGAGGATGGCGCCTGGGCGGGGAAGTGTGTTTGGTTGGAACCTGACGGTACCAGGTCCCTGAGGGAGACAGTATCTTGGCGGCCGTCGGGTAACGCTACGTAGGCATACTGGGGGTTGGCGTGGAGCAGGCGTACCCTGTCCACCAACGGGTCCGCCTTGTGGAGTCGGACGTGCCTACGGAGCAGCACCGGTCCTGGAGCTGCGAACCAAGTCGGGAGCGACACCCCGGATGTGGAATTCCTGGGGAAAGTAAAAAGACATTAATGGGGTGTGCTATTCGTAGCAGTGCACAGTAGTGACCGGATGGAGTGTAGGGCATCAGGGAGGACCTCCTGCCAGCGGGAGGCTGGGAGGTTCCTGGACCGTAGGGCCAGCTGGACGGCCCTCCAAACCGTCCCGTTCTCCCTCTCTACCTGCCCGTTTCCCCGGGGGTTGTAGCTGGTCGTCCTGCTGGAGGCGATACCCCTGCTGAGCAGGAACTGACGCAGCTCATCGCTCACGAATGAGGATCCCCTGTCACTGTGGATGTAGTCGGGGAAATCGAACAGGATGAAGATTGTATTGAGGGCTTTGATGACGGTGGCAGACGTCATATTGGGGCATGGGATGGCGAAGGGGAACCTGGTTTACTCATCGACCACACTGAGAATATACGTGTTACGGTCGGTGGAGGGGAGGGGCCCTTTGAAGTCCACGCTGAGGCCCTCAAAGGGGTGGGAGGCCTTCACCAGGCGCGCACAGTCCGGCCGGTAGAAGTGCAGCTTGCACTCCGCACAGACCTGGCAGTCTCTGGTGACTGTCCGTACTTCCTCAACGGAGTAGGGCAGATTGCGGGCCTTGACGAGATGGTACAGTCGTGTGACCCCCGGGTGACAAAGGCTGTCGTGTAGGTCCCGGAGTTGGTCTACTTGTGCGCTGGCACATGTACCTCGGGAGAGGGTGTCTGGGGGCTCGTTGAGCTTGCCGGGATGATACAAGATCTCATGATTATAGGCTCAATTCTCCACCGCAAGATTTTATTGTTTTTGATCTTGCCCCGCTGCGTGTTACAAAAGAACATAAGAACTAGGAGCAGGAGTAGGCCATCTGGCCCCTCGAGCCTGCTCCGCCATTCAATCAGATCATGGCTGATCTTTTGTGGACTCAGCTCCACTTTCCGGCCCGAACACCATAACCCTTAATCCCTTTATTCTTCAAAAAACTATCTATCTTTACCTTAAAAACATGTAATGAAGGAGTCTCAACTGCTTCACTGGGCAAGGAATTCCATAGATTCACAACCCTTTGGGTGAAGAAGTTCCTCCTAAACTCAGTCCTAAATCTACTTCCCCTTATTTTGAGGCTATACCCCCTAGTTCTGCTTTCACCCGCCAGTGGAAACAACCTGCCCGCATCTATCCTATCTATTCCCTTCATAATTTTAAATGTTTCTATAAGATCCCCCCTCATCCTTCTAAATTACAACGAGTACAGTCCCAGTCTACTCAACCTCTCCTCATAATCCAACCCCTTCAGCTCTGGGATTAACCTAGTGAATCTCCTCTGCACACCCTCCAGTGCCAGTACGTCCTTTCTCAAGTAAGGAGACCAAAACTGAACACAATACTCCAGGTGTGGCCTCACTAACACCTTATACAATTGCAACATAACCTCCCTAGTCCTAAACTCCATCCCTCTAGCAATGAAGGACAAAATTCCATTTGCCTTCTTAATCACCTGTTGCACCTGTAAACCAACCTTCTGTGACTTATGCACTAGCACACCCAAGTTTCTCTGCACAGCGGCATGCTTTAATATTTTATCGTTTAAATAATAATCCCGTTTGCTGTTATTCCTACCAAAATGGATAACCTCACATTTGTCAACATTGTATTCCATCTGCCAGACCCTAGCCCATTCACTTAACCTATCCAAATCCCTCTGCAGACTTCCAGTATCCTCTGCACTTTTCACTTTACCACTCATCTTAGTGCCACCTGCAAACTTGGACACATTGCCCTTGGTCCCCAACTCCAAATCATCTATGTAAATTGTGAACAATTGTGGGCCAACACGGATCCCTGAGGGACACCACTAGCTACTGATTGCCAACCAGAGAAACACCCATTAATCCCCACTCTTTGCTTTCTATCAATTAACCAATCCTCTATCCATGCTACTACTTTACCCTTAATGCCATGCATCTTTATCTTATGCAGCAACCTTTTGTGTGGCACCTTGTCAAAGGCCTTCTGGAAATCCAGATATACCACATCCATCGGCTCCCCGTTATCTATTGCACTGGTAATGTCCTCAAAAAATTCCACTAAATTAGTTAGGCATGACCTGCCCTTTATGAACCCATGCTGCGTCTGCCCAATGGGACAATTTCTATCCAGATGCCTCGCTATTTCTTCCTTGATGATAGATTCCAGCATCTTCCCTACTACCGAAGTTAAACTCACTTGCCTATAATTTCCTGCTTTCTGCCTACCTCCTTTTTTAAACAGTGGTGTCACGTTTGCTAATTTCCAATCCACCGGGACTACCCCAGAGTCTAGTGAATTTCGGTAAATTATCACTAGTGCATCTGCAATTTCCCTAGCCATCTCTTTTAGCACTCTGGGATGCATTCCATCAGGGCCAGGAGACTTGTCTATCTTTAGCCCCATTAGCTTGCCCATCACTCCCTCCTTAGTTATAACAATCCTCTCAAGGTCCTCACCTGTCATAGCCTCATTTCTATCAGTCGCTGGCATGTTATCTGTGTCTTCCACTGTGAAGACCGACCCAAAAAACCTGTTCAGTTCCTCAGCCATTTCCTCATTTCCCATTATCAAAACTCCCTTCTCATCCTCTAAAGGACCAATATTTACCTTAGCCACTCTTTTTTGTTTTATATATTTGTAAAAGCTTTTACTGTCTGTTTTTATATTCTGAGCAAGTTTACTCTCATACTCTATCTTACTCTTCTTTATAGCTTTTTTAGTAGCTTTCTGTTGCCCCCTAAAGATTTCTCAGTCCTCTAATCTCCCAGCAATCTTTGCCACTGATGCTTTTTCCTTCAATTTGATACTCCCCCTTATTTCCTTAGATATCCACGGTCGATTTTCCCTCTTTCTACCGTCCTTCCTTTTTGTTGGTATAAACCTTTGCTGAGCACTGTGAAAAATCGCTTGGAAGGTTCTCCACTGTTCCTCAACTGTTCCACCATAAAGTCTTAGCTCCCAGTCTACCTTAGCTAGTTTTTCTCTCATCCCCTTGTAATCTCCTTTGTTTAAACACAAAACACTAGTATTTGATTTTACTTTCTCACCCTCCATCTGTATTTTAAATTCCACCATATTGTGATCGCTCCTTCCGAGAGGATCCCTAACTATGAGATCATGAATCAATCCTGTCTCATTACACAGGACAAGATCTAGGACCGCTTGTTCCCTCGTCGGTTCCATTACATACTGTTCTAGGAAACTATCGCGGATACATTCTATAAACTCCTCCTCAAGGTTGCCTTGACCGACCTGGTTAAACCAATCGACATGTAGATTAAAATCCCCCATGATAACTGCTGTACCATTTCTACATACATCCGTTATTTCTTTGTTTATTGCCTGCCCCACCATAACGTTACTATTTGGTGGCCTATAGACTACTCCTATCAGTGACTTTTTCGCCTTACTATTCCTGATTTCCACCCAAATGGATTCAACCTTATCCTCCATAGCACCGATGTCATCCCTTACTATTGCCCGGATGTCATCCTTAAATAACAGAGCAACACCACCTCCCTTACCATCCACTCTGTCCTTCCGAGTAGTTTGATACCCTTGGATATTTAACTCCCAGTCGTGACCATCCTTTAACCATGTTTCAGTAATGGCCACTAAATCATAGTCATTTACGACGATTTGTGCCATCAACTTATTTACTTTATTCCGAATACTACGGGCATTCAGGTAAAGTACACTTATGTTGGTTTTTTTACCTCTGTTTTGAATCTTAACATCTCCAGTTTTATTCCTTTTAGTATTACTGGGCCTATTCACTGAGCTCCCCTCAGTCACTGTACCTTGTACTGTCGCCCTTTTAGATTTTTGACGATATCTTCTCTGCCTTGCACTTTTCCCCTTACTTCCTTTTGCTTCTGTCCCTGTTTTACTACCTTCCAACTTCCTGCATCGGTTCCCATCCCCCTGCCACATTAGTTTTTAACCCTCCCCAACAGCTCCAGTTGTTGAACATGAAGGCCACCGACCGTTGGTCAGTGAGGAGAGTGAATCTCCTGCCGGCCAGGTAATGCCTCCAATGCCGCACAGCTTCAACGATAGCCTGGGCCTCTTTTTTGACGGATGAGTGCCGAATTTCAGAGGCATGAAGGGTGCGGGAAAAGAAAACCACGCGTCTGCCTGCCTGATTGAGAGTGGCGGCAAAGGCAACATCTGAAGTGTCGCTTTCTACTTGAAAGGGCAGTGTCTCATCTACTGCGTGCATCCCATCTTTGGCTATATCAGCTCTCACCTGGGCGAAGACCTGTTGTCCCTCGGCCGTGAGGGGAAATTGGGTGGACTGTATGAGTGGACGGGCCTTGTCCGCATAGTTTGGGACCCACTGAGCGTAGTACGAAAAGAACCCCGGGCAGTGTTTGAGGGCCTTGGGGCAGTGGGGGGGGAGAGGGGGGGGGGGAGCTCCATGAGGGGGCGGATGCGGTCAGGATCGGGCCCCGGACCTCCGTTCTGGACCACATAGCCGAGGATGGCTAAGCGGGTTGTGCTGAACACACACTTCTCTTTATTATACCTAAGGTTGAGGAGAGTGGCGGTGCAGAGGAATTTAGCGAGGTTGGCATCGTGGTCCTGCTGATCATGGCCGCAGATGGTAACATTATCTAAGTACGGAAACGTGGCCACAAACCGTACCGGACGACCATTCGGTCCATCTCCCTTTGGAAGACCGAGACCCCGTTAGTGAGGCCAAAGGGAACCCTAAGAAAGTGATAGAGGCGACCGTCTGCCTCGAAGGCAGTGTATGGACGGTCCAATTTACGGATGGGGAGTTGGTGGTAGGCGGATTTGAGGTCAATCGTTGAGAAGACCCAGTACTGTGCAATCTGATTGACCATATCAGATATGCGGGGGAGGGGATACACGTCGAGCTGCGTGTACCTGTTGATGGTCTGGCTGTAGTCCACGACCATTCTGTGTTTCTCCCCAGTTTTAACTACTACCACTTGGGCTCTCCAAGGGCTGTTGCTGGCCTCGATGATGCCTTCCCGAAGCAGCCGCTGGACCTCGGACCTGATGAAGGTCTTGTTCTGGGTGCTGTACCGTCTGCTCCTGGTGGCAACGGGCTTGCAATCCGAAGTTAGATTGGCAAAGAGGGAGGGGGGGTCGACCTTTAGGGTCGTGAAGCCGCACACAGTGAGTGGTGGTAGGGGCCCGCAGAATTGGAGAATGAGGCTCTGGAGATTGCACTGGAAATCTAGGCCGAGCAATAGTGCAGCGCAGGGAATAGGAAGGACGTAGAGACGGAAACCGCTGAATTCTACGCCCTGGACTGTGAGAGTGACCGTGCAGAACCCTCGGATCGGGACAGAATGGGATCCGGAGGCCAGGGAGATCCTTTGATTGGCGGGGTGGACCGCGAGGGAGCAGCGCCTTACCGTATCCGGGTTTATGAAGCTTTCGGTGCTCCCGGAGTCCAGCAGGCAAGAGGTCACGTGGCCGTTGATTTTCACTGTTGTCGAAGCGGTGGCCAGGTTGTGTGGACGAGACTGGTCCAGCATCATCGAGGCGAGCTGCGGGTGATCATCACAGGTTTCAGACGGAGAGCGTTGGGGGCCCAGGTCTTGGAATGTCGTTGGCATCCCTGCCCCGTGGGGGAGGCAAGATGGCGGCGACTGGAGGTCCTGCGGGGAATTAAATGGCGGCGCCCATGGGCCGCACATTGGTGGAGCTGGACAAGATGGCGGCGCCCACTAGCCGCGCATGGCCCCGGGAGGTGAATATGGTGGCGCCCACTGGCTGCGCGTGGACTGAGGGGAAGGAGATGGCGGCGCCCATTGTGCGTTTGTCAGGGGGGAGGGGGTGATAGTGGCGAATGCGCGGGCCTGGCACACTGCGGCAAAGTGGCCCTTTTTGCTGCAAGACTTGCAAATGGCGGCGCCGGCCGGGCAGCGTTGGTGAGGATGCTTCTGCTGGCCGCAGAAGTAGCATTGGGGATACCTGGGGTGCACGGATTGGCGTGTGGTGCAGGCATATTGGCTAGGCAGGGCCCCAGCTGGGGCGGTCATTTGCGGGGTCCAGGAGGGATAGGAGGGGTGGGCCCCGCGGCCGGAGGGGTAGGCCTGAACATTACGGGAGGCGACCATCATGAAGAGCACTAATTCTTTTGTCTCCGCTAGGTCGAGCGTGGCCCCTTCCAGCAGTCGTTGTCGGATGAGGTCCGACCCAATCCCCGTTACGAAAGCATTGCGCATGAGGAAATTAGAATGTTCATTGGCTATAACGGCCTGACAGTCACAGTCCCGGATGAGTGGGATTAGGGCCCGCCAGAAGTCTTCGATGGACTCACCAGGGAGTTGAGAGCGAGTGACGAGTACGTGCCTGGCGAAGAGCGTGTTCGCTTTCTGCACGTAGTTCTCTTTGAGGAGCGCCATGGCTTCCGCATAAGTCGGGGCATCCTGGATCAGTGGGAACACGCTTGAGCTCAACCTAGAGTACAGGACCTGTATCTTCTGAGTCTCCGTCTGTGGGGTGGACGCTGAGTTGATATGGGCCTCGAAACAAGCTAGCCAGTGATTAAAGTCTTTTCTGGCGTCGGTCGATTGCGGATCGAGCTGCAGGCGATCTGGTTTGATTCTGATATCCATCTTGTAGAAAATCTGACTGCAATAAATTGATGCACGATCAATTGCACAAAGACTAAGATTGGGTAGAACTGTGGCTTTATTACAGTCAGATGCGTGGCCTCCTGCTGCAGCTGGTGAAATGGCTGCTGAATGGAGCACGCGCATATTTATACTCCTCTTCCTGGGCGGAGCCAGCAAGCAGGGGCTACCGGCGAACCTGTAGTACAGGTCCTACCTTAGATCCCCTAATACAGGTGTACAGTGGTTCACCACACTCCTCAAATGTACTCTGTGGTTGACGTTGGACCATAAGCCACGATTTCTCTTTTGTCACCAAAGAGCCCACCCTCTGTGTCCAGCCCCTCAAAGAAAGTGACTCAAGATGTGAGTGGTGAAAATTCCCTGGGAACCGGCACATATACACAGGATCTGCTGTCAGTCGTCACAAACAATCTGCATGTTCGGGGAGGAAAATCCTTTTCTGTTACTGAATTGCACAATGCCACAGGACAATATCCTTATAAATCTGCTTAGTTTGATATTATGACAGGTATACTATAATATCATGTAAGCAATGACAGTTTGACAGTTCCAAGTGTAGCAGTTAACAAAGAGTTTCAAATGTTCGTGCGTGATCACACTATTCTCAACAATCTGTTTAAACGCACCTGCGGTATATTGATCGATATATTGCTGTTACTGTCCTTACACAAATCATTAACACGTCTAGATACTCCAAATGAATTGTAGCAGAGGACTATGTACCATACCTTCTTAACATGAAATATAATGAAGAACTTTATGATCTGTATCGCTGGTAAAAGGGGTGCGAAGAAAAGTCCAATCCTAAAATGTAAGTTTTTAAATGAAGAACTATAAGTCAACAGCATTGAAATACATTAAGAATGTGTCATTTTATAGATTTTTAAATAGTTTGTAAGATCCATTTAAAATTTGACCTACCATGCTAGAGTTTGTGCGTAGATTAAACCCAATACATTCCGTGCAATGTCAAATTCTGGAACTCCGAGTTGACGGCAGCAGTGCGTTCCCATGATACTAATAATAATAATAATCTATATTGTCACAAGTAGGCTTACATTAACACTGCAATGAAGTTACTGTGAAAAGCCCCTAGTCACCACACTCCAGCACCTGTTCGGGTACACGGAGGGAGAATTCAGAATACCCAAATTACCGAACAGCACATCTTTCGGGACTTGTGGGAGGAAACCAGAGCACCCGGAGGGAACCCACGCAGACACTGGGAGAACGTGCAACCTCCACACAGACAGTGGCCCAAGCCGGGAATCGAACCTGGGACCCTGGCGCTGTGAAGCAACAATGCTAACCATTGTGCTACCGTGCTTTTGGAAACCAAGTGTTCAATCAATGCTATTCCATAAAAAGGATATATGCTATATAATTCCAATTCAATCTAGACCAGCGATGGGTAATACAGGCTGGTGAGTGGTTCTCCTTCATCCCAGTGGATTGAAATCGGGATTGTTCACTAACCGTGACCACATGAATAAGATTAAATATATTAAATTTTCGCCAAATAATTCATAATGAGTTATAGAAAATGTTTAATCATTCTATATTAATGTGACTGACAACATCGAATGGTGAAAACAGAGGAAATATTGACACTTTAAACGCAGAGGGAGCGCACAGCTCTCACAGTCAGCGTTGTCAGCAATCGACACCTCGCTTCACTCGCTCGCGTTTTACCCATGTGTCACTTCAGTCACACCAGAAGGAAATAAATAACAGGGACAGAAATCAGCGGAACATGGTGACCCTGCACGCGGGCAATGGCCAACGGCCAACAAGATATCTCGTGGGCCGCACTCAGAACCCAGAAGGGCCGCATGTGGCCCTGGGCTGCAGGCTGCCAGTCACTGATGCCAGCAGTAATAAATTGTGACGGCTGGGATGAAGTGCCCTTAGTGAATTGCAAATCATCATTTAAAGTGAACAATTCTGTAGCACTGTTATGGTCTGAATCCAAATAAAATTCTGAACATTTCTATAGCAGACCAAAAATTGACAATGTAGGTGGATGTCCCTCCTCTGGACCCATCACAAATTAAAATCTCAGGTTGTGAGAACTGCCTGTGAAAAGATGTCTTTGACACAGAGAGCAACAGGCCATGGAAACCATGGGTGGATAACCAATTAATAATGAGCTGACAGGGTATTTCCAAATAGATTATAGTTTTCCTTTTCTAGTTTCAAGAAGTGGAGATGCCAGCGTTGGACTGGGGTGGGCACAGTACGAAGTATTACACCACCAGGTTAAAGTCCAACAGGTTTGTTTGGAATCACTAGCTTTCGGAGCGCAGCTCCTTCCTCAGTCCTGTGCTCTAAAAGCTAGTGATTCCTAACAAACCTGTTGGACTTTAACCTAGAGTTGTAAGACTAGTTTCAAGAAGGCAGCATCAATAGTTTGCTGTGACAATATTGTATGTCACACTGTTTGGAAGGTGATTTAAACTTAACCAGTCAATGAGCAAGTTTTAATGTGGGTGGTAGGGAACCTGATCACCAGAATGAAAACTAATGACAACCCCGTCCGTCTGATCTCTGGGCCCCCCGTCAGGTTGAAGTGTCTAATTGACAGCAGGAATCAGCTGCTGGAGTGCCGGCTCCATTTCTTGTTGCTGTCTGGACTAGAAAATACTTTCAATCCAATGGATCTGGTTAAACAGGAAACAGGTAACCAAGGACGACATAAATAACGATAGAACTGAGAACATTACGTGAAAAATAAAACATTCCCTTTTTGGGATGGCTGGATTTTTTTTCATTCTTTGGATGTGGGCGTCGCTGGCTGCGCCATTATTAAGAGTCAACCACATTGCTGTAGTCACATGTAGGCCAGAACGACAGATTTCCTTCCCTAAAGGACATTAGTAAACCAGATGGGTTTTTACAACATTTGACAATGGTTTCATGGTCACCATATTTTTATTGAATTCATATTTCACCATCTGCAGTGGTGGGATTTGAACCCAGGTCCCCAGATCCCCAGTCCAGTGATCCACTGCACCAGTTTTTTTTGCACTGGAGTGCTGAGCTTGTGGCATTTGAGTGCTACAGTGAGAGTTTGGTGACTGAGGGAGTATAAGGGTTGATTTTTATTTAAAGTCTAGTATTTCTTTTATTTAGTTAATTAACTTAAAAGTTGCTGTTTGGTCTATAAGAAGGTGAATTTTGAATCAGCTTTAAACAAGGTTCTACTTGTACTTACTTGCAGCTGGAGCTTGTTAATTAGTTAATTGCATTAGGCCAGTTTTCAGAGGCCAGAGTCACAGCATAAATAGGAGCTAGTTACAGTGCAGACTTAGTTTGCACTGGAGTGCTGAGCTTGTGGCATTTGAGTGCTACAGTGAGAGTTTGGTGACTGAGGGAGTGCTGAGCTTGTGGCATTTGAGTGCTACAGTGTGAGTTTGGTGACTGAGGGAGTTAGGTGAGGAGGGAGTAAGGTGCTCCTTACATTTCATTTCCTATATTTATCAAAGAGCGTGAAGGGAGCCAGGAGTTTAGAGTACAGCTGACTGGAAGCAGAGTTGGAGGGCGGAGGTCCAGTTGGTCCAAGGGGCAGCTAATTCTGTAAAGTAAGAGGGGATGGAGGCTGGGGCAGTTGCATGCTCCTCCTGTAGGATGTGGGTGGTGAGGGATACCACTGGTGTCCCCGCTGACTATACCTGCGGGAAGTGCACCCAACTCCAGCTCCTCAGAGACCGTGTTAAGGAACTGGAGCTGGAGCTGGATGAACTTCGGATCATCCGGGAGGCAGAGGGGGTTATCGAGAAGAGTTACAGGGAGGTAGCCACACCAAAGGTACTGGACAAGAGTAGCTGGGTTACAGTCAGGGGAAAGAAAACTAACAGGCAGACAGTGCAGGGATCCCTCGTGGCCGTTCCCCTTCAAAACAAGTATACCGTTTTGGATGCTGTTGGGGGGGATGACCTACCGGGGAAGGCCCCAGCGGCCAGGTCTCTGGCACTGAGTCTGGCTCTGGGGCTCAGAAGGGAAGGGGGTAGAATAGAAAACAATAGTAATAGGAGACTCAATGGTTAGGGGAATAGATAGGAGACTCTGTGGTCGCGAGCGAGACTCCCGAAAGGTATGTTGCCTCCCGGGTGCCAGGGCCAGGGATGTCTCGGATCGTGTCTTCAGGATCCTGAAGGGGGAGGGTGAGCAGCCAGAAGTCGTGGTGCACATTGGTACCAACGACGTAGGTAGGAAAAAGGGTGTGGAGGTAATAAACAAGTTTAGGGAGTTAGGCTGGAAGTTAAAGGCCAGGGCAGACAGAGTTGTCATCTCTGGTTTGTTGCCGGTGCCACGTGATAGCGAGGCTAGGAATAGGGAGAGAGTGCAGTTGAACACGTGGCTGCAGGAATGGTGTAGGAGGGAGGGCTTCAGGTATTTGGATAATTGGAGCGCATTCTGGGGAAGGTGGGACCTGTACAAGCAGGACGGGTTGCATCTGAACCAGAGGGGCACCAATATCCTGGGGGGGGGGGGAGGTTTCTAGTAGTCTTCGGGAGGGTTTAAACTAATTTGGCTGGGGAATGGGAACCAAATCTGTAGTCCAGCAACTAAGGAAGCCGATATTCAGGACGCCAAAGCACGTAGTGATGCAGTGGGAAAGGTAACACTGACAAAGGAGAGTATTTGCAGGCAAGGAGATGGGTTGAAGTGTGTATACTTCAATGCAAGAAGCATCAGGAATAAGGTGGGTGAACTTAAGGCATGGATCGGTACTTGGGACTACGATGTGGTGGCCATCACGGAAACTTGGATAGAAGAGGGGCAGAAATGGTTGTTGGAGGTTCCTGGTTATAGATGTTTCAACAAGATTAGGGAGGATGGTAAAAGAGGTGGGGGGGGGGGGGGGTGGCATTGTTAATTAGAGATAGTATAACAGCTGCAGAAAGGCAGTTCGAGGGGGATCTGCCTACTGAGGTAATATGGGTTGAAGTCAGAAATAGGAAAGGAGCAGTCACCTTGTTGGGAGTTTTCTATAGGCCCCCCAATAGCAGCAGAGATGTGGAGGAACAGATTGGGAAACAGGTTTTGGAAAGGTGCAGAAGTCACAGGGTAGTAGTCATGGGTGACTTCAACTTCCCAACATTGAGTGGAAACTCTTTAGATCAAATAGTTTGGATGGGGTAGTGTTTGTGCAGTGTGTCCAGGAAGCTTTTCTAACACAGTATGTAGATTGTCCAACCAGAGGGGAGGCCATATTGGATTTGGTACTTGGTAATGAACCAGGGCAAGTGATAAATTTGTTAGTGGGGGAGCATTTTGGAGGTAGTGACCACAATTCTGTGACTTTCACTTTAGTAATGGAGAGGGATAGGTGCGTGCAACAGGGCAAGGTTTACAATTGGGGGAAGGGTAAATACGATGCTGTCAGACAAGAATTGACGTGCAGAAGTTGGGAACATAGGCTGTCAGGGAAGGACACAAGTGAAATGTGGAACTTGTTCAAGGAACAGGTACTGCGTGTCTTTGATATGTATGTCCCTGTCAGGCAGGGAAGACATGGCCGAGTGAGGGAACCATGGTTGACAAGAGAGGTTGAATGTCTTGTTAAGAGGAAGAAGGAGACTTATGTAAGGCTGAAGAACAAGGTTCAGACAGGGCGCTGGAGGGATACAAGATAGCCAGGAGGGAACTGAAGAAAGGGATTAGGAGAGCTAAGAGAGGGCATGAAAAATCTTTGGCAGGTAGGATCAAGGAAAACCCCAAGGCCTTTTACACATATGTGAGAAATATGAGAATGACTAGAGCGAGGGTAGGTCCGATCAAGGACAGTAGCGGGAGATTGTGTATTGAGTCTGAAGAGATAGGAGAGGTCTTGAACAAGTATTTTTCTTCAGTATTTACAAACGAGAGAGGCCATATTGTTGGAGAGGATAGTGTGAAACAGACTGATAAGCTCGAGGAGATACTTGTCAGGAAGGAAGATGTGTTGCGCGTTTTGAAAAACTTGAGGATAGACAAGTCCCCCGGGCCTGACGGGATATATCCAAGAATTCTATGGGAAAAGAAATGAAATTGCAGAGCCGTTGGCAATGATCTTTTCGTCCTCGCTGTCAACAGGGGTGATACCAGAGGATTGGAGAGTGGCGAATGTCGTGCCCCTGTTCAAAAAAGGGAATCGGGATAACCCTGGGAATTACAGGCCAGTTAGTCTTACTTCGGTGGTAGGCAAAGTAATGGAAAGGGTACTGAGGGATAGGATTTCTGAGCATCTGGAAAGGCACTGCTTGATTAGGGATAGTCAGCACGGATTTGTGAAGGGTAGGTCTTGCCTAACAAGTCTTATTGACTTCTTTGAGGAGGTGACCAAGCATGTGGATGAAGGTAAAGCAGTGGATGTAGTGTACATGGATTTTAGTAAGGCATTTGATAAGGTTCCCCATTGTAGGCTTATGCAGAAAGTAAGGAGGCATGGGATAGTGGGAAATTTGGCCAGTTGGATAACAAACTGGCTAACCGATAGAAGACAGAGAATGGTGGTGGATGGCAAATATTCAGCCTGGAGCCCAGTTATCAGTGGCGTACCGCAGGGATCAGTTCTGGGTCCTCTGCTGTATGTGATTTTCATTAACGACTTGGATGAGGGAGTTGAAGGGTGGGTCAGTAAATTTGCAGATGATACGAAGATTGGTGGAGTTGTGGATAGTGAGGAGGGCTGTTGTCGGCTTCAAAGAGACATAGATAGAATGCAGAGCTGGGCTGAGAAGTGGCAGATGGAGTTTAACCCTGACAAGTGTGAGGTTGTCCATTTTGAAAGGCCAAATATGAATGCGGGATACAGGGTTAACGGTAGGGTTCTTGGCAATGTGGAGGAGCAGAGAGATCTTGGGGTCTATGTTCATGGATCTTTGAAAGTTGCCACTCAAGTGGATAGAGCTGTGAAGAAGGCCTATGGTGTGCTCGCGTTCATTAGCAGAGGGATTGAATTTAAGAGCCGTGAAGTGATGATGCAGCTGTACAAAACCTTGGTCAGGCCACATTTGGAGTACTGTGTGCAGTTCTGGTCGCCTCATTTTAGGAAGGATGTGGAAGCTTTGGAAAAGGTGCAAAGGAGATTTACCAGGATGTTGCCTGGAATGGAGAGTAGGTCATACGAGGAAAGGTTGAGGGTGCTAGGCCTTTTCTCATTGGAACAGAGAAGGATGAGGGGCAACTTGATAGAGGTTTATAAGATGATTAGGGGAATAGATAGAGTAGACAGTCAGAGACTTTTTCCCCGGGTGGAACACACCATTACAAGGGGACATAAATTTAAGATAAATGGTGGAAGATATAGAGGGGATGTCAGAGGTAGGTTCTTTACCCAGAGAGTAGTGGGGGCATGGAATGCACTGCCTGTGGAAGTAGTTGAGTTGGAAAAGTTAGGGACCTTCAAGCGGCTATTGCATAGGTACTTGGATTAGGGTAGAATAATGGAGTGTAGGTTAACTTCTTAAGGGCAGCACGGTAGCATTGTGGATAGCACAATTGCTTCACAGCTCCAGGGTCCCAAGTTTGATTTCGACTTGGGTCACTGTCTGTGTGGAGTCTGCACATCCTCCCCGTGACTGCGTGGGTTTCCTCCGGGTGCTCCGGTTTCCTCCCACAGTCCAAAGATGTGCAGGTTGGGTGGATTGGCCATGAAAAATTGTCCAAAATTCTATGATTAACCTAGGACAAAAGTTCGGCGCAACATCGTGGGCCGAAGGGCCTGTTCTGTGCTGTATTTCTCTATCTATCTACCACTGCATCCCTCCAGATTGCATTGTAAAAGGAATTAATGAGGCAGGCAGGCACAGGGCTGAGCATTAATAAGGGGACCAGGGGTTATGGGGAGAAGGCAGGAGAATGGGGATGAGAAAATATCAGCCATGATTGAATGGCAGAGCAGACTCGATGGGCCGAGTGGCCTAATTCTGCTCCTATGTCTTATGGTCTTATGAGCAAACGACCGCGTATTCAGGTGCGGAGGCAAGATGATCCAATAGTGCAAACATTACACTGGTTAAATTAGCTTAGTTCAACTTTTTTTATCTTAATGAAGCCTTTTAAAGATAACGGTGTAAGTCCAGCCATGGGGTGGGAGTGGCAGTGGTATAGCGGTATTGTCACTGGACTAGTAATCCAGAGACCCAGGGTAATGCTCTGGGGATTCAGTAATCCAGAGACCCAGGGTAATGCTCTGGGGATTCAGTAATCCAGAGACCCAGGGTAATGCTCTGGGGATTCAGTAATCCAGAGACCCAGGGTAATGCTCTGGGGATTCAGTAATCCAGAGACCCAGGGTAATGCGCTGGAGAACCAGGTTCAAATCCCATCACGGCAGGTAGTGAAACTTGAATTAAATATAAAACTGGAATTAAAAGTCTAGTGATTACCATGAAACCATTTTTGATTATCATAAAAACCCATCTGGTGCATTAATGCCCTCTCGGGATGGATCAGCCATCCTTACCTGGTCTGACCTACATGTGATTCCAGACCCACAGCAATGGCCAAGCAAGTCACCAACGGTAATTAGGGATGGGCACTAAATACTGGCCATGAGAGCAGTATTGGGCCACTCAGCCCATCAAGTCTGCTTTGCCATTCAGTCATGGATGATATTTTCTCATCCCCATTCTTGGTAGCGCTGTGGCTTCACAGCTCCAGGATCCCAGGTTCGATTCCCCGCTGGGTCACTGTCTGTGTGGAGTCTGCACGTTCTCCCTGTGTCTGCGTGGGTTTCCTCCGGGTGCTCCGGTTTCCTCCCACAGTCCAAAGACGTGCAGGTTAGGTGGATTGGCTGTGATAAATTGCCCTTAGTGACCAAAAAAGTTAGGCGGGGTTATTGGGTTACGGGGATAGGGTGGAAGTGTGGGGCTTAAGTGGGTCGGTGCAGACTCGATGGGCCGAATGGCCTCCTTCTCCACTGTATGTTCTATGTTCCTGCCTTCTCCCCATAACCCCTGATTCCCTTTATTAATCAAGAACCTATCTATCTCTGTCTTAAAGACACTCAGTGATTTGGCCTCCACAGCCTCCTGCGGCAAAGAGTTCCACAGATTCACCAACCCTCTGTCTGAAGAAATCCCTCCTCATCTCTGTTTTAAAGGATCGTCCCTTTAATCTGAGATGGTGTCCTCTGCTTCTAGTTTTTTCTTCAAGTGGAAACATCCTCTCCACGTCCACTCTATCCAGGCCTCGCAGTATCCTGTAAGTTTCAATAAGATCCCCCCTCATCCTTCTAAACTCCAACGAGTACAGACCCAGAGTCCTCAACCGTTCCTCATATGACAAGCTCTTCATTCCAGGGATCATTCTTGTGAACCTCCTCTGGACCCTTTCCAAGGCCAGCACATCCTTCCTTAGATACGAGGCCCAAAACTGCTCTCAATACTCCAAATGGGGTCTGACCAGAGCCTTATACAGCCTCAGAAGTACATCCCTGGTCTTGTATTCTAGCCCTCTCAACAAAGAATGCGAACACTGCATTTGCCTTCCTAACTGCCGACTGAACCTCCATGTTAACCGTAAAAGAATAGTGAACAAGGACTCCCAAGTCCCTTTGTGTTTCTGCTTTCCGAAGCATCTCCCCATTTAGAAAATAGTCTATGCCTCCATTTCTCCTTCTATAGTGCATTTCACACTTTCCATATTGTATTCCATCTGCCACTTCATTGCCCACTCTCCTAGCCTGTCCATGTCCTTCGGCAGCCCCCTTGCTTCCTCAATACTACCTGTCCCTCTACAGATCATTGTACCATCTGCAAACTTAGCAACAGTGCCTTCAGTACCTTCTTCCAGATCATTCATGTATATTGTGAAAAGTTGTGGTCCCAGCACACACCCCTGAGGCACACCACTAGTCACTGGCTGCCATCCTGAAAATGACCCCTTTATCCCCACTCTCTGCCTTCTGCCAGTCAGCCAATCCTCTATCCATGCCAGGATCTTACCCTTAACACCATGGGATCTTAACGTATTTAACAGTCTCCTATGCGGCACCTTGTCAAAGATCTTCTGGAAATCTAAATAAATCACGTCCACTGGTTCTCCCTTGTCTAACTTCCTATCACATAGAAGACAGAGGGTGGTGGTGGATGGAAATTTTCAGACTGGAGACCAGTTACCAGCGGTGTACCACAGGGATCAGTGCTGGGTCCTCTGCTATTTGTGATTTTTATCAATGACTTGGAGGAGGGGACTGAAGGGTGGGTCAGTAAATTTGCTGATGACACCAAGATTGGTGGAGTCGTGGATGAGGTGGAGGGCTGTTGTAGGCTGCAAAGAGACATTGATAGGATGCAGAGCTGTGCTGAAAAATGGCAGATGGAGTTTAACCCTGATAGGTGCGAGGTGATTCATTTTGGTAGGAAAAATTTGAATGCAGATTACAGGGTCAACGGCAGGGTTCTGAGGAATGTGGAGGAGCAGAGAGATCTTGGGGTTCATGTCCACAGATCCCTGAAGGTTGCCACTCAAGTGGATAGAGCCGTGAAGAAGGCTTATAGTGTGTTAGTGTTTATTAACAGAGGGCTTGAGTTTAAGAGCCGCGGGGTTATGCTGCAACTATACATGACCTTGGTTAGACCACATTTGGAGTATTGGGCGCAGTTCTGGTCACCTCACTATAGGAAGGATGTGGAAGCATTGGAAAGGGTGCAAAGGAGATTTACCAGGATGCTGCCTGGTTTGCAGGATAGGTCTTATGAGGAAAGGTTGAGGGAGCTAGGGCTTTTCTCTTTGGAGCGGAGGAGGATGAGAGGCGACTTACTAGAGGTTTATAAGATGATGAGGGGGATAGATAGAGTGGACGTTCAGAGAGTATTTCCTCGGGTGGATGTAGCTGTTACAAGGGGGCATATCTGTAAGATTCAGGGTGGGAGATATAGGAGGGATATCCGAGATCGGTTCTTTACTCAGAGAGTGGTTAGGGTGTGGAATTGACTGCCTGCTGTGATAGTGGAGTCGGACACTTTAGGAACGTTCAAGCGGTTATTGGATAGGCACATGGAGCACACCAGAATGACAGGGAGTGGGATAGCTTGATCTTGGTTTCGGACAATGCTCGGCACAACATCGAGGGCCGAAGGGCCTGTTCTGTGCTGTACTGTTCTATGTTCTATGTTCTAAACTTGCCAGTGTTTGAGTGGCATTTTTTGTCTGCTGTCACCCGACTTTTCAACATTACTGCAGTGGTACACACCGGAACAGGTTTCAAAACAGGCAGACATTGTTCTCACCCTTTTCTCAAACACTGCGCTACCCTGCGTCTAGGCAAAAGTTTGCAAGCTACCCATGAACATGCAACAAGGAATCTACTTGTTTATATAAACATGCTGATATATCTGCAGCGATGGCCAAGTAGGGAATTCAGGGAGAATGTGCAACATGGAAATATGTAATGTGAAGGAATTGCAAAGGTTTGGAGATTCAGAACTATCTAAATAAATGTTTAATGAAATGAATAGTGTGGGTCTGATTGAAGGGGAAAAGTTTCATGCCAGATTCTGGAGTAGTTACAGACATTGTCCAACTTTAGCACGATGAATATTAAAGATGTAACATTTATTTGATTTCACTTCGTTACTGAATTGAAATAATTATATATATTTTTGTATCTAAAATCGCTTCACACAAGCAAAAGAACATGAGGATGATCGTACCTTCGAATGAACTCCCCGAAGAAGGAACCCAATAAGGAGAAGATAAAATCAATCACCACAAGTCGATACAGATCCTGGCCCACAAATGTTTCCCAACACTGTTAACATAACAAATGTCATATTTAAGACATAACAATTTGATTAACAGCTTTGAAAGTTACAAGATGCAAACATTTATATCAGGTATTTAAGAAAAAACATTAGACAGAAAGTTGGCCGATATCATCCATGTGGAGGCCCTCCAGAGAACAGCCCACCAAAGGCATCTCAGATCAGAGGGCGCGATACGCAGCAGGCCACCTCCACGTCTGCTGCCTGGGGTCACACCTCGAAGGAGCGCTACGCCACGTAAAATAAGGAAGTTACACATCAGTTAAGTTGGCAGAAGTATAACACATAGGTTAGAGGTCGGTCACAACAATTGTATATAGTCACCATTTTCACCATTTCACCAGCAATCCGACCTGCCTCAATCCTTTATCTGAAGGGTATGAGGCATGGGCTGGGTGCTGAGGGTGTGCCAAGTGGAGCGTGTAAGAGGCTGGTGGTGTGGGGTGTGGGAGAGGGCACTGGGCAGGGCTGCCAGGACAACTGATTGTTCCATCTGGGGTCACCCTCAGAGGCAACAGGGGAACGGGGCCAGAAGTGTGAGACTGCCTTGTAGGACAATGCCGGCCCCCAAAGAATATATGGGCCTGGGACAGCTGCCCCCAAAAGATATCTGGGCCTGTGAGATGGAATGGCCAGCACACGTGTAGGGATCATCCGGCCGGACAGTTGAATGAGATCCTGACGGCAGGAGCCAGACTTTGTCAAACAATGAGGAGCACCAGATCTCATGTCACAGCGAGTCATCATCATCCTCCATCCCGTGGACAAGATCCACTGATACTGCCTGCCCCGGGAAAACCCGCTGTAGTGATGATGCTGGGACCCTGAAAGGAGGGAGGGGAGATGCAGTGGTGGGAAGGAGTGAAGGGAGGAGGGACAGTGGAGGATGTGAGTGACTATGGGGAAGAGGGAATGACCTGGAAGGGGGTGGAATATGGAGAGGTGGTCAGGCGGAAGCGCCGGTGGCCAGGCCAATCTGGAGAAGATGAGGTTGTCCCCTGTGCAGCAACCTTGGGCAGCCTGTCATGCCAGCCCGGGCTCCATGCCTGGTTCTTCCTGGCCATCCTCCTCATCAGATGAGGCCAGATGTTCTCCCTCCTCCTCCAGCATGTCCCCCATCTGTTGGGCGACGTTGTGCAGGATGCAGCAGGGATGCTCGAGGCCCTCCTGGGGCTATATTCCCCACCGGAGAAGTCCAGGCTTCGGGAACACACCTTGAGGAAGCCGATGCACCGCTCAATGACAGCGCTTGTTGCTGCGTGGGCATCGTTATAAGGGTTCTCCGCCCCAGTCTGGGGCCTCTGGACAGGTGTCATTAGCCAAGATCTCAGTGGCTAACCCTTGTCACCCAAGAGCCAACCCCTGATCTGAAGGAGAGCCTCGAAGGTGCAACCAATCAGTGCGCCAGGATATAGGCGTCATGCTCCCTTTCTGGGTAGAGGGTGCAGACGTGAACGATATGCAGCAGGTGGGTCAATGGAACATTCAGGGAGTGAAAGCCCTTCCGATTGATGAAGGACAGCCCCCGACGAGCTGGTGCCAATATGGGGCCGTGAATTTCATCGATCCCCCCTTAGAACATAGAAAAATACAGCACAGAACAAACCAGTGATGGCAGCAAATCCTGCTTCAGGATCCTGGTCTGGTCCAGATTGAAGTGTATATAGTCTGCTGCCTGGCACATTGGGCATCCGTCACGATGCGGATTAACCAGAGTGCGGATGTCTGCGAGATCCCAGACAGGTCCCGCTCGTCCCCTGAAAAGACCCAAAGGCATAAATGTTTCGGGCGACCGTCACCTTGACGGCCACCAGGAGTAGGTAACCTACACCATACCCTCGCAGTGCCAGGTACGCCACCAGCTGGTACAGGTGACACACGGTCACCCTGGTTAATCAAAATCTTTGGCAGCACACGCTTTCCGGCAGCTCCTCAAAGAATGGTTTACACATGGCCCTGATGCAGCGCCTCCTTAGCACCTCCTCCTTGGCCTGTTGGATGGCTGGCACTCGGGTCCCACTGGCTGGCCCTGCTCCTCTGGGACAGGCTCCTTTTGCGCAGGGTCCTTCCCGAGCAGGGCCTGTGCCTCCAGCCTCCGTGCGTCTGCAATGGCAGCTGCGGCCAGGTAGATTGAATTCTCTGCAGGGGTGGGGAAGAGAAGTTAGCAAGCTGAGTATTCCCTTGTCCATCCAAATCCAACAGGCTACACGGTGACCCCATCGGGCAGCATGGTAGCATTGTGGATAGCACAATCGCTTCACAGCTCCAGGGTCCCAGGTTCGATTCCGGTTTGGGTTACTGTCTGTGCAGAGTCTGCACGTTCTCCCCGTGTGTGCGTGGGTTTCCTCCGGGTGCTCCGGTTTCCTCCCACAGCCCAAAGATGTGCAGGTTAGGTGGATTGGCCATGATAAATTGCCCTTAGTGTCCAAAATTGCCCTTAGTGTTGGGTGGGGTTACTGGGTTATGGGGATAGGGAGGAGTTGTTGACCTTGGGTAGGGTGTTCTTTCCAAGAGCCGGTGCAGACTCGATGGGCTGAATGGCCTCCTTCTGCATTGTAAATTCTGTGATCTATGAGTTGCACTTCAGCTCCACCCTCCACATGTCCCCTACAAACCCACCCCCACCCCTCAGCCATTCCTCCCGGTATGTTGCCTCCCACCCCTGTCCCCAGCAGTGAGTGAATTTGGGGGGTCTCTATCCTCACCACCCGTTCCTGTCAACAGGGGTCCCAGTGGTTACCACAACCTGTGTCAGTGAGAGGCCCCATGTCCTGCTTCCCCAGTAGGGTTTACTGTGGGTGTCCTCACCCGGTGGGCTGTGTGTTATCCCACCAGCAGGGTGGCACCTGGATGTGTGGTGGAGAGGGTCACCGTGTGCTACCAATCGCCTCCTTGCTTCGGGGTGTGTGTGTGGGCAGGTCCTACAGATGGGGATCAGACAGGGACGTGTGCATCTGCTGTAGGATTAGCTGCCGTGTGATAAGAACATAAGAACTAGGAGCAGGAGTCGGCCATCTGGCCCCTCGAGCCTGCTCCGCCATTCAATGAGATCATGGCTGATCTTTTGTGGACTCAGCTCCACTTTCCGGCCCGAACACCATAACCCTTAATCCCTTTATTCTTCAAAAAACTATCTATCTTTACCTTAAAAACATTCAATGAAGGAGCCTCAACTGCTTCAGTGGGCAAGGAAATCCATAGATTCACAACCCTTTGGGTGAAGAAGTTCCTCCAAAACTCAGTCCTAAACCTGCTTCCCCCTATTTTGAGGCTATGCTCCCTAATTAACCTAATGAATCTCCTCTGCACACCCTCCAGTGCCAGTACTTCCTTTCTCAGGTAAGGAGACCAAAACTGAACACAATATATACCACGCAGGGCAAGAGTTATGTATACCCCGCAGGGCAAGAGTTATAGCTGGGGGAAGGGCAATTATGATGCCATTAGACATGACTTAGGATGTGTAGGTTGGAGAAGTAGGCTGCAAGGGTTGGGCACACTGGATATGTGGAGCTTGTTCAAGGAACAGCTATTGCATGTTCTTGATCAGTACGTACCAGTCAGGCAGGGAGGAAAGGGTAGAGCGAGGGAACCGTGGTTTACCAAAGAAGTGGAATCTCTTGTTAAGAGGAAGAAGGAGGCCTATGTGAAGATGAGGCGTGAAGTTTCAGTTGGGGCGCTTGATATTTACAAGGAAGCGAGGAAGGATCTAAAGAGAGAGCTGAGACGAGCAAGGAGGGGACATGAGAAGTCTTTGGCAGGTAGGATCAAGGAAAACCCAAAAGCTTTCTATAGGTATGTCAGGAATAAAAGAATGACTAGGGTAAGAGTAGGGCCAGTCAAGGACAGTGGTGGGAAGTTGTGTGTGGAGGCTGAGGAGATAAGCGAGATACTAAATGAATACTTTTCGTCAGTATTCACTCAGGAAAAAGATAATGTTGTGGAGGAGAATGCTGAGACCCAGGCTATTAGAATAGATGGCATTGAGGTGCGTAGGGAAGAAGTGTTGGCAATTCTGGACAAGATGAAAATAGATAAGTCCCCGGGGCTTGATGGGATTTATCCTAGGATTCTCTGGGAAGCCAGGGAAGAGATTGCTGAGCCTTTGGCTTTGATTTTTATGTCATCATTGGCGACAGGAATAGTGCCAGAGGACTGGAGGATAGCAAATGTAGTCCCTTTGTTCAAGAAGGGGAGTAGAGATAACCCCGGTAACTATAGGCCGGTGAGCCTCACGTCTGTTGTGGGTAAAGTCTTGGAGAGGATTATAAGAGATACGATTTATAATCATCTAGATAGGAATAATATGATTAGGGATAGTCAGCATGGTTTTGTGAAGGGTAGGTCATGCCTCACAACCTTATCGAGTTCTTTGAGAAGGTGACTGAACAGGTAGACGAGGGTAGAGCAGTTGATGTGGTGTATATGGATTTCAGTAAAGCGTTTGATAAGGTTCCCCACGGTCGGCTATTACAGAAAATACGGAGGCTGGGGATTGAGGGTGATTTAGAGATGTGGATCAGAAATCGGCTAGTTGAAAGAAGACAGAGGGTGGTGGTTGATGGCAAATGTTCAGAATGGAGTTCAGTTACGAGTGGTGTACCACAAGGATCTGTTCTGGGGCCGTTGCTGTTTGTCATTTTTATAAATGACCTAGAGGAGGGCGCAGAAGGTTGGGTGAGTAAATTTGCAGACGACACTAAAGTCGGTGGAGTTGTAGACAGTGTGGAAGGATGTTGCAGGTTACAGAGGGACATAGAGAAGCTGCAGAGCTGGGCTGAGAGGTGGCAAATGGAGTTTAATGTAGAGAAGTGTGAGGTGATTCACTTTGGAAAGAATAACAGGAATGCGGAATATTTGGCTAATGGTAAAATTCTTGGTAGTGTGGATGAGCAGAGGGATCTCGGTGTCCATGTACATAGATCCCTGAAAGTTGCCACCCAGGTTGATAGGGTTGTGAAGAAGGCCTATGGTGTGTTGGCCTTTATTGGTAGAGGGATTGAGTTCCGGAGCCATAAGGTCATGTTGCAGTTGTACAAAACTCTAGTACGGCCGCATTTGGAGTATTGCGTACAGTTCTGGTCGCCTCATTATAGGAAAGACGTGGAAGCTTTGGAACGGGTGCAGAGGAGATTTACCAGGATGTTGCCTGGTATGGAGGGAAAATCTTATGAGGAAAGGCTGATGGACTTGAGGTTGTTTTCGTTAGAGAGAAGAAGGTTAAGAGGTGACTTAATAGAGGCATACAAAATGATCAGAGGGTTAGATAGGGTGGACAGTGAGAGCCTTCTCCCACGGATGGAGGTGGCTAGCACGAGGGGACATAGCCTTAAATTGAGGGGTAATAGATATAGGACAGAGGTCAGAGGTAGGTTTTTTACGCAAAGAGTGGTGAGGCCGTGGAATGCCCTACCTGCAACAGTAGTGAACTTGCCAACATTGAGGGCATTTAAAAGTTTATTGGATAAGCATATGGATGATAATGGCATAGTGTAGGTTAGATGGCCTTTAGTTTTTGACTTCCCAAGTCGGTGCAACATCGTGGGCCGAAGGGCCTGTACTGCGCTGTATCGTTCTATGTTCTATGTTCTAATACTCCAGGTGTGGCCTCACTAACACCTTATACAATTGCAGCATAACGTCCCTAATCTTAAACTCCATCCCTCTAGCAATGAAGGACAAAATTCTATTTGCCTTCTTAATCACCTGTTGCACCTGTAAACCAACTCTTTGTGACTCATGCACTAGCACACCCAGGTCTCTCTGCACAGCAGCATGCTTTAATATTTTATCATTTAAATAATAATCTCTTTTGCTGTTATTCCTACCAAAATGGATAACCTCACATTTATCAACATTGTATTCCATCTGCCAGACCCTAGCCCATTCACTTAACCTATCCAAATCCCTCTGCAGACTTCTGGTATCCTCTGCACGTTTTGCTTTACCACTCATCTTAGTGTCGTCTGCAAACTTGGACACATTGCCCTTGGTCCCCAACTCCAAATCATCTATGTAAATTGTGAACAATTGTGGGCCCAACACGGATCCCTGAGGGACACCACTAGCTACTGATTGCCAACCAGAGAAACACCCATTAATCCCCACTCTTTGCTTTCTATTAATTAACCAATCCTCTATCCATGCTACTACTTTACCCTTAATGCCATGCATCTTTATCTTATGCAGCAAACTTTTGTGTGGCAACCTTGTCAAAGGCTTTCTGGAAATCCAGATATACCACATCCATTGGCTCCCCGTTATCTACTGCACTGGTAATGTCCTCAAAAAATTCCACTAAATTAGTGAGGCACGAAATGACCTTTATGAACCCATGCTGCGTCTGCCCAATGGGACAATTTCTATCCAGATGCCTCGCTATTTCTTCCTTGATGATAGATTCCAGCATCTTCCCTACTACTGAAGTTAAGCTCACTGGCCTATAATTACCAGCTTTCTGCCTACCTCATTTTGTAAACAGTGGTGTCATGTTTGCTAATTTCCAATCCACCGGGACCACCCCAGAGACTAGTGAATTTCGGTAAATTATCACTAGTGCATTTGCAACTTCCCTAGCCATCTCTTTTAGCCCTCTGAGATGCATTCCATCAGGGCCAGGAGACTTGTCTACATTTAGCCACATTAGCTTGCCCATCACTACCTCCTTAGTGATAACAATCCTCTCAAGGTCATCACCTGTCATAACCTCATTTCTATCAGTCACTGGCATGTTATTTGTGTCTTCCACTGTGAAGACCGACCCAAAAAACCTGTTCAGTTCCTCAGCCATTTCCTCATTTCCCATTATTAAAACTCCCTTCTCATCCTCTAAAGGACCAATATTTACCTTAGCCACTCTTTTTTGTTTTATCTATTTGTAGAAACTTTTACTGTCTGTTTTTATATTCTGAGCAAGTTTCGTCTCATGCTCTATCTTACTCTTCCTTACAGCATTTTTATAGCGATGTGGGTCCTGGGTGTGACACACAGGTTGTGACAAACTGACTGGGGGCAGGATGGATGGGAGCAGGGGCACGATGTGCAGGCAGGGATGGAGACAGCTGGTGGTGCTGAGGAATGGCAGCACATAATTGGCCACTGATTGAGCTTGGCCACGCCCATCCTGGTGATAGGTCAGCTGGGGTCTGAGGGTTTCCAGAGGGTCGGCCTGGGTGGGCTCCCAATGACCCGAGGTTCCATTCCAGGACACAGTGAGCAGTCAGCAGAGTGAGCAACCTGAGGCCTGGAACTTGTACTGAAAGCATGCGTTTCAAACAAATGCAGCAGCAATGGCGGCATTAGGCAGGCCGCCCTGATCCCCAGGGGGACACCCAGAATACACAGAGCTGTCACCATGTCGCTCCCTGCCACTCTCCCCAGCGCTGGCAGCTGCTTCCCAGCATGTGCTACAATTTTAACAGTTTTTAAAACTTTGCTTATCATCTCTCCCCTTCAGCAGCCATAGTGCCCAGCCCCCGTTTGTAAATAGCTGGAGTAAATTGTGCCCTGTGACCCCCTCCTCAGAGGGCTGGAGAATACTAGCTCAAATACCGGTTTTGCATTTCCCACCCGGCGCAGGCGCAGACTGCGCTATCGCCACCAGGGCGGGATCGGACCATGGCTCCAGAATCGGCGCCGGGCGCGGACCTCGTTATAGCCAGACACCTGATTCTCCGCCCGATCACGGTTCGCATTTGAGGCAAAGCGGAGATGTTCGCCCCACATATGTCACTTCCAGTACATGCAAATGAGCCACACTGTGTTGTCAGCATCATCTTTAGCTCACTGAGGATTATTTAGCAAAATGTTGTCCAATCACAGGATTAGATCCAGGCTGCCCGGGTACAGTCTGCCGTACCGCCCCTGAGAGCAGCTGGGACAAACTGTTTGATTCAATCCAACAGTTTTTGCCAACCAACTTCTCGTGCAGTATAAATTGTTGTTTCCATTTTTATTGGTATTTTGTCATGTTTCCTGATGAGTGCAAGATAAAAAACTTCGACACATCTCTTTTTTCAGCAGTTACTTAATAGATCCAGAGTGAGCTGAGTGAGAATAAATAATGATTGAAAGCTGCTGTGGTACGTGTAGTGATCTCTGTATATCATTCTACATGATCAATCAATATAAAGCTAGTACATGTAATTGAACACTAGATGTCTCACTATCAGGACCTATATAAATAGTTTCCCCGCTCTTTCTTACAGGAGTGTGTGTCAGGATTGCAGAGAGAACAGACCTAGGAAAGCTAGAGGGAAGGAGTTATTAGTAATCAAAGTATTGTATTATATAATTTAATTAGTTATATCTACAATTTGTTTTACTAGTTGAGTATTAAGTAAAAAGAACTCACAATGTTAATTTATATTACTCAATAAATTGGTTTATCTTTACAAGAAGACTACGGCTCATTTCAACAACTCGGCTGGTTGAAAAGAGTAATATATATATTACATAAAGTAACATAACAGTACGTACCTCTACAGTGCTTGCTACTGTCACTAGCCAATAGTAACACAGAACTCCAATTATTGACATTTTCAGCAAAACATTCCTACAAAGAAGAAGTTAGTTTATTTACTATTATAGTTATACACATCTATACATATCCAATAATCTTATCTCGACTACCGGGAGCAAATCAGTGTAGTATCTATGATAGCAATTTCCCACATCTGGCAAAATCTGGTGCTCAAGTTAAATTTACCGTCTGAATTTTGTGTCCTACACACCGATGTGCATTAAACAATAATGGGAGTGAATGATGTCTTGGAGCTGCTAAGTGTAAAAGTCAAGTTCAGGTGACATTTATAACAGGTGCAACCAATTTAAGAAAAAAATATATTTTTCAGTTTGTCAATGTGACTGTTGAGGCTGGCATTTATTGTCCACAGCCTTGTTGGTCCTTTTTCTTGACCAGAGGAAGCCCAATCTTTTTATCGTAGTTTGACACCTTTTGCAGTGGCTTGCTAAACCATTCCAGAGGACAATTAAGAGTCAACCACATAGATATGGGGCTGAAGGTACACAGATGGCAGACTGTAACTATACCATGTTTCCTTTCTTTAATTATTTACAAAACTCCAACAGGTTCATGGTGACATTAATTTCCAGATCAACCTGAAGTAAAGTTTAAGGCTTTGATCCACCCAAAAGGAACCTTTATTCAACATTCTGTGTGAAATAAATGTCTATTTTCTGTACTGTACTCTCCTAACGCTGTTATCTTTATTATGGAAAATCTAATTCTGCTGTTTTTCAGTTAAAAGTGCAGTGTGTAGCTTAGTGTCTGATTGGTTGAAGCTGCCCCCACCCTAATTGCTGAGAGGCAGTTATCTGTCAATCACCTGAGGCCTGTTTAGGGGCACATTGTATTCTTCTCTTTGAAGTTAAGGTATTTTTTGAGTCATCGATTAGCTGAGGTCTGTATAAAAGACAGACAGAGAGCGCACTCAGTAAGCTAGCGCTTTTCCAAGAGACACATCCGGAGTGAGACTCATCCAGAGTGGGGATTGCAACTTGGTAATTTGGTGCAGTGAGTTAATTCGGTGCAGAGTGTGAGGAGGTGCTTTTTAACCCTGGTAAGTGACTGGTAAGTAGTTTTTCTTTTCATTCTTTTCATTGTCTAATTTATTTATTTTTATTTTGAAATTGCTGTTGTGTAAGTTTACCTAAAGTTTAAGACATGGCAGGAGATCCCAGACCCGTGTCATGCTCCTCGTGTGCGATGTGGGAGCTCAGGGACACGTTCACTGTCCCTGGCTCTTTCACGTGCAAGAAGTGTGTTCAGTTGCAGCTCTTGTTAGACCGCTTGACGGCTCTGGAGCTGCGGATGGACTCACTTTGGAGCATCCGTGATGCTGAGGAGGTCGTGGATAGCACGTTTAGCGAGTTGGTCACACCGCAGGTGAAAATTAATGAGGGAGTTAGAAAATGGGTGACCAAAAGAAAGAGCAAGAGTAGGAAGGCAGTGCAGGTGTCCCCTGCGGTCATCTCCCTGCAAAACAGGTATACCGCTTTGGATACTGTTGAGGGAGATGGCTCACCAGGGGAAGGCAGCAGAGGCCAGGCTTATGGCACCGTGGCTGGCTCTGCTGCACAGCAGGGCAGGAAGAAAATGGCAGGGCTATAGTGATAGGGGACTCGATCGTAAGGGGAATAGATAGGCGGTTCTGTGGACGCAATCGAGACTCCAGGATGGTATGTTGCCTCCCTGGTGCAAGGGTCAAGGATGTCTCGGAGCGGCTGCAGGACATTCTGGGGGGGGGGGGGGGGAGGGTGAACAGCCAGCTGTCGTGGTGCACATAGGCACCAACGATATAGGTAAAAAATGGGATGAGGTCCTACATGCGGAATTCAGGGAGTTAAGAGTTAAACTAAAAAGTAGGACCTCAAAGGTAGTAATCTCAGGATTGCTACCAGTGCCACGAGCTAGTCAGAGTAGGAATGTCAGGATAGATAGGATGAATGCGTGGCTCGAGAGATGGTGCAAGAGGGAGGGATTCAAATTCCTGGGGCATTGGGACCGGTTCTGGGGGAAGGTGGGACCAGTACAAACCGGACGGTCTGCACCTGGGCAGGACTGGAACCGATGTCCTAGGGGGGGTGTTTTCTAGAGCTGTTGGGGAGGGTTTAAACTAATGTGGCAGGGTGATGGGAACCGATGAAGGAAGTTGGAAGGTAGTAAAACAGGGACAGAAGCAAAAGGAAGTAAGGGGAAAAGTGCAAGGCAGAGAAAACATAGTCAAAAATCTAAAAGGGTGACAGTACAAGGTACAGTGACTGAGGGGAGCTCAGTGAATAGGCCCAGTAATAACAAAAGGAATAAAACTGGAGATGTTAAGATTCAAAACAGAGGTAAAAAAACCAACATAAGTGTACTTTACCTGAATGCTCGTAGTATTCGGAATAAAGTAAATGAGTTGATGGCACAAATCATCGTAAATGACTATGATTTAGTGGCCATTACTGAAACATGGTTAAAGGATGGTCACGACTGGGAGTTAAATATCCGAGGGTATCAAACTATTCGGAAGGACAGAGTGGATGGTAAGGGAGGTGGTGTTGCTCTGTTATTTAAGGATGACATCCGGGCAATAGTAAGGGATGACATCGGTGCTATGGAGGATAAGGTTGAATCCATTTGGGTGTAAATCAGGAATAGTAAGGCGAAAAAGTCACTGATAGGAGTAGTCTATCGGCCACCAAATAGTAACGTTATGGTGGGGCAGGCAATAAACAAAGAAATAACTGATGCATGTAGAAATGGTACAGCAGTTATCATGGGGGATTTTAATCTACATGTCGATTGGTTTAACCAGGTCGGTCAAGGCAACCTTGAGGAGGAGTTTATAGAATGTATCCGCGATAGTTTCCTAGAACAGTATGTAATGGAACCGACGAGGGAACAAGCGGTCCTAGATCTTGTCCTGTGTAATGAGACAGGATTGATTCATGATCTCATAGTTAGGGATCCTCTCGGAAGGAGCGATCACAATATGGTGGAATTTAAAATACAGATGGGGGGTGAGAAAGTAAAATCAAATACTAGTGTTTTGTGTTTAAACAAAGGAGATTACAAGGGGATGAGAGGAAAAACTAGCTAAGGTAGACTGAGAGCTAAGACTTTATGGTGGAACAGTTGAGGAACAGTGGAGAACCTTCCAAGCGATTTTTCACAGTGCTCAGCAAAGGTTTATACCAACAAAAAGGAAGGACGGTAGAAAGAGGGAAAATTGACCGTGGATATCTAAGGAAATAAGGGAGAGTATCAAATTGAAGGAAAAAGCATATAAAGTGGCAAAGATTGCTGGGACACTAGAGGACTGGGAAATCTTTAGGGGACAACAGAAAGCTACTAAAAAAGCTATAAAGAAGAGTAAGATAGAGTATGAGAGTAAACTTGCTCAGAATATAAAAACAGACAGTAAAAGTTTTTACAGATATATAAAACAAAAAAGAGTGGCTAAGGTAAATATTGCTCCTTTAGAGGATAAGAAGGAAGTTTTAATAATGGGAAATGAAGAAATGACTGAAGAACTGAACAGGTTTTTTGGGTCGGTCTTCACAGTGGAAGACACAAATAACATGCCAGCGACTGATAGAAATGAGGCTATGACAGGTGAGGATCTTGAGAGGATTGTTATCACTAAGGAGGTAGTGATGGGCAAGCTAATGGGGCTAAAGGTAGACAAGTCTCCTGGCCCTGATGGAATGCATCCCAGAGTGCTAAAAGAGATGGCTAGGAAAATTGCAGATGCACTAGTGATAATTTACCAAAATTCACTAGACTCTGGGGTGGTCCCGGTGGATTGGAAATTAGCAAACGTGACACCACTGTTTAAAAAAGGAGGTAGGCAGAAAGCAGGAAATTATAGGCCAGTGAGCTTAACTTCGGTAGTAGGGAAGATGCTGGAATCTATCATCAAGGAAGAAATAGCGAGGCATCTGGATAGAAATTGTCCCATTGGGCAGACGCAGCATGGGTTCATAAAGGTCATTTCGTGCCTAACTAATTTAGTGGAATTCTTTGAGGACATTACCAGTGCAGTAGATAACGGGGAGCCGATGGATGTGGTATATCTGGATTTCCAGAAAGCCTTTGACAAGGTGCCACACAAAAGGTTGCTGCATAAGATAAAGATGCATGGCATTAAGGGTAAAGTAGTAGCATGGATAGAGGATTGGTTAATTAATAGAAAGCAAAGAGTTGGGATTAATGGGTGTTTCTCTGGTTGGCAATCAGTAGCTATTGGTGTCCCTCAGGGATTCGTGTTGGGCCCACAATTGTTCACAATTTACATAGATGATTTGGAGTTGGGGACCAAGGGTAACGTGTCCAAGTTTGCAGATGACACTAAGATGAGTGGTGAAGCGAAAAGTGCAGAGGATACTGGAAGTCTGCAGAGGGATTTGGATAGGTTAAGTGAATGGGCTCGGGTCTGGCAGATGGAATACAATGTTGACAAATGTGAGGTTATCCATTTTGGTAGGAATAACAGCAAACGGGATTATTATTTAAACAATAAAATATTAAAGCATGCCGCTGTGCAGAGAGACTTGGGTGTGCTAGTGCATAAGTCACAGAAGGTTGGTTTACAGGTGCAACAGGTGATTAAGAAGGCAAATGGAGTTTTGTCCTTCATTGCTAGAGGGTTGGAGTTTAAGACTAGGGAGGTTATGCTGCAATTGTATAAGGTGTTAGTGCGGCCACACCTGGAGTATTGTGTTCAGTTTTGGTCTCCTTACTTGAGAAAGGACGTACTGGCACTGGAGGGTGTGCAGAGGAGATTCACTAGGTTAATCCCAGAGCTGAAGGGGTTGGATTATGAGGAGAGGTTGAGTAGACTGGGACTGTACTCATTGGAATTTAGAAGGATGAGGGGGGATCTTATAGAAACATTTAAAATTATGAAGGGAATAGATAGGATAGATGTGGGCAGGTTGTTTCCACTGGCAGGTGACAGCAGAACTAGGGGACATAGCCTCAAAATAAGGGGAAGTAGATTTAGGACTGAGTTTAGGAGGAATTTCTTCACCCAAAGGGTTGTGAATCTATGGAATTCCTTGCCCAGTGAAGCAGTTGAGGCTCCTTCATTACATGTTTTTTAAGGTAAAGATAGATAGTTTTTTGAAGAATAAAGGGATTAAGGGTTATGGTGTTCGGGCCGGAAAGTGGAGCTGAGTCCACAAAAGATCAGCCATGATCTGATTGAATGGCGGAGCAGGCTCGAGGGGCCAGATGGCCTACTCCTGCTCCTAGTTCTTATGTTCTTATACATCCTGTTGTCTGGTATTAATGTATTATCTTAATTGTCTATTTGAGTATTTTTGTATTCTCTAACAGTGTAAAGTCAATATGATTGGTGCTGCCATCTATTTTCTCCTCACTGTTTGATTAAGGAGCTAATTACATCAAGTCTGAAACGTAGAGTCATGGTGATAAAGGGATGGCAGGAAAGAGAAGAAAGTAGTTCAGAATGAAAGATAAACCAGAAGTAAATTGTAACAATCAATAGGGAAAAAAATGACAAGAAAAATAGAAGGAAAGAATGTAACTTTCAGCTGGTGTGTGACCAGGAATCTTTACGTTTCTGGTGTTAGAAAGTGGTGCTACAGCAGACCCTGCAACTCAAAGTTTAAACCATTGTGGCACATGGTATGCATGCTGTAAACCTTCAATAACTCACGGTGCAATAGGCTCGTTATTGTAATTGAACATTAATTCAGACAAGTTTCCCAGTGATGTCATTTAGTATTCAAATAAAATATTTTGAAAGTGGTCACTCAGGGTTATAATCACTCCTTCCGGCATCTTTAAGTGAAGATAAGATTTATCTGAAAGCAAAATTTGAAATGAATACCTGATAATGAGAATATATATCTCATGCCGTGCATATTTGAATCTTTCCATAACGCCAAGGAATGAGAAGAATAAAGGAATGAACAGATTGATGATGGCCACCACAATAGGTAATACCAACGTCGCTGCTTGTTTTTGCATTTCCTCTTCAATAGGATCTTTATAAATAATCTATAAAAATATAAATCAAAGGATTTTGCTTTATTTCTTACTTCATGAATATTATATATTGTTGTTGCCTCATATCATGGGCGGAATTCTCCCCTACCCGGCGGGGCGGGGGGTCCCGGCGTAGCGGAGTGGTGCCAACCACTTCGGCATCGGGCCTCCCCAAAGCTGCGGAATTCTCCCCTACCCGGCGGGGGGTCCCGGCGTAGCGGAGTGGTGCCAACCACTTCGGCATCGGGCCTCCCCAAAGCTGCGGAATTCTCCGCACCTTTAGGGGCTAGGCCCACACCGGAGTGGCTCCCGCTTCGCCGACTGGCGCCAACAGCCTTTGGCGTTACGCTGCCCGGCGTCGGGGCTGGCCGAAAGGCCTTTGCCGGTCCACGCATTCGCCGGACGTCAGCGGCTGCTGACATCACCACCGGCGCATGCGCGGTAGGGGGGGGGTCTCTTCCATCTCCGCCATGGTGGAGGCCGTGGCGGTGGCGGAAGAAAAAGAGTGCCCCCACGGCACTGGCCCACCGGCCGATCGGTGGGCCCCGATCGTGGCCCAGGCCACCGTGGGGGCACCCGCTGTGGTCCGATCGCCCCGCGCCCCCCCCAGGACCCCGGGGCCCGCTCACGCCGCCTGCTCCCGCCGGCACAGAGATAGTTTAAACCATGTCAGCGGGAGAGGCTTGACAGCGGCGGGACTTCGGCCCATCGCGGGCCGGAGAATCGCTGCGGGGGGCACGCCGACCGGTGTGGCGTGGTTCCCGCCCCCGCCGATTCCCGGGTGGCGGAGAATTCCGTCCACGGCGGGGGCGGGATTTACGCCGGCCCCGGGCGATTCCCCGACCCTGCGGGGGAGGGGCGTCGCTGGTTACACAATGTGTTTTACACAAATTAAGTGATTTCAAGGGTTTGTGGTTTGTATTTTATGAGACTTCAAGCCCATGGAATTGAAACATTCAGTTCATCGCCGAAAACCTTGGCTTTGCTTAATCAACAGCGCCCCTTACAACTCCATCCACCCAGTCCTCTTCTATCAGACCAACCTCATCAACACTCTGTCTAAATCCTAAACTTTAGGTTTATGCACAGCTTTAGTTTAGAGATCACTTTCAGCATAAGTGCCTCCCCCATACTACTCACTCAGCCTCACTCAACCCTCCCACTGACATTTGTCTGTCTAATTTCTGCAATAAATCCACTTTCTTGGCTCTGAGCGAGGAATTCAGTCCCTGTTGAAGTGTAACCCATGGAAATACCTGCTGACTATTCTGACAGAATTGTGACGGCAGACCTTTATTTATAAAATATAAAACGTTTATATTTTTGACATTTATTTCACATGGGTGCTGGCTAGGCCAACATTTATTGCCTTTATGAGGAACACTACGCTGTATAGAAAATGATAAGGATTGGGCCAGGTCAATGGATCAGGTTCGGTGAACACTACCGAGAACCAGTAAAATTGTCCCAGTAAGTGTGAATTACATTTAATTACTGATGCACGATCAATTGTACAAAGACGAGAGTTGAATACAACTGAGGCTTTATTGCTCTAAGATGTGTGGCCTCCCATAGCAGCTGGCGAAATGGCTGCTGAATGAAGGACACACATATTTATACTCCTCCTACTGGGCGGAGCCAGCAGGCAGGGACTACCGGCGAACCTGTAGTACAGGTCCTACCTTACATCACCTAATACAGGTGTAACAGTGGTTTACCACAATTACAAGTGTAATTCAACATTTAGGAACATTTTTTAAAGTGTCTGGTTTTCAGAGAGCTGGATTTTAAACACTGCACCGATACATCGTTCGGGGATAGATTCTCACTAGAATATTTAGACTCAGACTATCCACCAGATTTGGTCCCAGAGTAGCTCCAGCCTTTCTCTACCCTGAATGCAGGTTTTAAAAGTTTGCTCTTGAGATGTGGGCAATGATTGTCAGGACATGGTTGTTGTCCTTCCCTAACTCTTCCTGAGTAAGTGGTAAGTTTCCTCTTTGCTTCCTGATGATTACTTTTCCAATTGAGTGTTTGGCAGAGCCAACTCCGAGGTGTTAAGTGTGTGTCTGGAGCGACCTGTAGACATAACCAGATAATGACGGCTGCTTCCCGTTCCCTAAAGACATTGTTGACGCTGTTGAGAGTTTCAGATAATCCAGCAGTTTTACTGCTCATTGTTTAGTGTCACTCCTTTGAATGATTCAGATTTATGGAATCTGATTTTAATATATTCTCTGGTAGGGGCTTTCGGACATGAACGTCTTCGAGTTTGCATTGCTCATTCCTAAGTAGCTGAGAGAAATATTTTGGAAAGTCGGACAGGAAAGGAAAACACTAATATCATAAAACACATTTCTCACTTCCTGCTAACTAACACTGATCTCTTAGAAGGATTGCTATTTGCAGAACAATGTTTATTGAAAGTACGATTTTGCTGCAGTATTATTTTTCAAAGTTTCAAGAAAACTTATTAAATCTGCTTGTAAAGAATAATCTGGAGTAAACTATTTACAATACTGTGATTAAGAATGGTCCAAATTGAAACAAAAATAGTTAATTTCAGGTTTCATATAAAAAATCCAAATTTTACTAAATTTGGATGATTTGAAATCCAGGTCCTGATGAACATTGAATTGAATAAACTTTTCTGTATATGTTCATATGACATGGTAACTGCAGTGAAAACTCAGGAGATGAAATTGCATAATATGATTAAGATATATCTTTGGATTAATATCTAAAATTCAGACATAAAAGGGGATCGACAATCATTTAGAATACTGACTCTGATGTGTCGTCAGATAGTTGCAGGAAGCTAGAAATCGAATTAATAAGAAAGTTCAAATACTGATTGCCGTTAAATGTATTATTCTGAATTCTCTGATGACAGTCAGTGTACAAAGTAACCATGGTTGTACTTGTATTTCTACATACTCACAGACCACAATTTAGATGGCTCATTCCGCTTTGCTGGTCTATCTGCCACTGACAGCTCGGAACGTAATGAAAACTCAACTGCCTGTGCCTTGACTGGATCAAATTCTTCCCCAGAATTCAGTTTATCAATCAACCAATTCATCCAATTTCGAAAGTTTGCTCGTTTTCCTAGAAACTCTACACAGATCAACCTACCACTTGTGTATATGTAATACCAGATATTCTAAGACAGAAAGAAAGTACAGATTAATTAATCAATTTCTGTGTGCAAATGGGTTGCCACACTTACCTACAGTGAGCATACTTAAATTAATTAATTGGTTGAACAATGGTCAAGTACATCACCCTGTGACCATGGAAGGTGCAATTTAATCTAAATTATTTCCTTAATGTGCCTGCAATGCGCTCCACACTCAGTGACAGTTCAAAGGGGTCTCAAGGCCAGGCCTGCTAAAATGTTGAATATTACATCCTGGGTTTCCCAGTGTCCTAAACAGAGCCATCTTTTATTGAAGTTTGAACTTCAAGATCGATTCTTGTGCACCATAGACTTGTATCTCAATAGCAATGGCCAGCAACCTTCATTGTTCTTCGTACCTAATAGTCTGCCCCTCCTTGTCCACGGAAATATTTAAATGAGCTATGTATTATTGTTATCACAGGTTAAACACAATACAAAGTCGAGATTCTACATTAACTACCCCTGCTCCAATTAAAGGAGCAGCAGTGTGTTTTGGGGGGAGATTTTAGAGCAGGTGTCCATTGTGGAGTTGCTAGTTTGCACAGGGCTGGAAGTTGCTTTTGGGGTTGTGTTCATTATCGTGTTGGACCTGATTTTGCTGTGGCAGTAAACAGCCAGCGAGCCCTTTGTCAGACTTGCCCACGGAGTTTGGAAGGCAAATGCAGCACCATCTCCAGTTTTAACAGAACAAGCAGCTGCGTATCTCCCAAACTAATTCAGTTGAAGAACCGTTAACGAATACATAGTGCCTGAACCAGAAATCAAAAATGAGAAAAGTGAAACAATCTCCAATCAGATACAAAAAATGAAAAAAAAGGCAAAGAAAGGTGCATGAGAGCTCGAAAAGAAACAGAAGAAAAAAAGTTTCAAAAAGTTTTTTAAAAATCTCCAACAATAATTGAAAGTTGAAGGAATGAGAAGCTGATATTGTACAAGTTAATTCCCAATGCCAGAGAGGTTATTTACAAGTTATTAAGATTGACCACAACATTAAACTGGAATGGACAAGTACTAACTTTTGTAGCAAGCTGGGTCTGTATTTACAGGTCAGTACTGACATTTCCTCTCATTCAATACATTTCAATGGGCAGCCAGACCACGAGATAATATTTTTATGTCATTTAAAGAACAGCAGCTTATCTCAGATAGTGACGTTTGGTTTCTGATGATTAACTGTGCCCGTGCTTACCAGATTTTGCTCTTTAATTTGTAAATACATGACAGTGAACACTGTTAGCCTCTCTATTGTTTTCAGATCAAAATCCTGTCCTTGTGGAAATTTGTTATTATGTACCCAAACATTTCTCTGTGTATTTCTGTATATAAATATGTTAATGTTTCCTTTTTTATTAAGGTGATAATCTCTGTGTGAATGATGTTTTCTCCTTGAATGATAAGGCTGTAGACCAAATAATGTAATTGAGGAACAGGTCATAGGGTCATAGAGTCTTACAGCGCAGAAAAGGCCCTTCAGCCCATCGAGTCTGCACCGACAATAACTATCCCTAATCTCGCACTAATTCCATTTACCTTCATTTATCCCATATCCTAGAATATGAGGGTGTTTCAAGTGCTGTCCAAGTGCTTTTTAAAGGATGTGAGGTTTTCAGCCTCCACTACCTTCCCAGGGTTTGCATTCCAGATTCTCAACACCCTCTGAGTGAATGTATTTTCTCAAATCCCCTCGGAATCTCCTGTCCCTCACCCCAAAACTATCCCCCTTGTGATTAATCCCTCAACCAAGGGAACAGCTGCTTCCTATTTACGCTGTTCAAACCCCTCAATCTTATACACCTCAATCATATCCCTCCCTCAGCCTCCTCTGCTCGAAGGAAAACAATGCCATCCTATCCAGTCTCTCCTTATAGCTCAGATGCTCCATCCCAGGGAACATCCTGGTGAATCTCCTCTGCACCCCCTCCAGTACAATCTCCTCCTTCCTTTACCGAGGCGACCTGAACTGCACCCAGTACTCCAGCTGTGGCCTAACCAATGTTCTGCACAGCTCCAACATAACCACCCTGCTCTTATAATCTATGTCACCACTGATAAAGGCAAGTGTCCCAAATACCTTATTAACGACCCTATTCACCGGCTCTGCCACCTGCAGGGATTTGTGAACAAGGATGTATCTGTTCCTCTGAGTTTCCTGGTGTCCTGTAATTCATTACGTACTCCCTCGTCCTGTTTCTCCTTCCAAAGTCCATCACCTCACACTTCTCAGGGTTAAACACCATCTGCCGCTGCTCTGCCCATCTGACCAACCCATCTATACCTTCCTGCAACCTATCACCCTCTTCTTCACCGTTAACCCCCCCGACCAATCTTGGTGTTGTCTGAAAATGTATTTATTATTCCCCCACGGTTCTCATCTATATCTATAACAAACAATAGGCGACCCAGCACTGATCCCTGTGGTACACCGCTGGACACCGGCCTCCAGTTACTCAAACAGCCTCTCCCACTGCCCTCTGTGTCCTGTTACTGGGCCAGTTTCTGATCCATCTCGGCAACTTTCCTTGAATTCCGTGAGCTTCAACCGTCTAAATCAGTCTCCCCGTGGGACCTTGTCAAAGGCTTTGCTAAAATCCATATAAACTACATCAACTACACGTCCTTCAAAAAATGTTATCAGATTAATTAGACATGACCTCCCTCTGACAAAGCCACTCTGACTGTCTCTAATAAACCCATGTCTTTCCAAGTGGGCATTAATTCTCCTTCAGAATTTTTCCAATAGTTTCCTGACCACAGACGTGAGCCTCACTGGTCGGTAATTCCCCGGCTTAGCACTACCAGTGAAAAGTGGAGAAACATTCGCTGTTCCCAAACCTCTGGCACTTTCTCCGTGGCCAGAGAGGAATTCAAAGGTGTTTTAGGACAGGAAATATAAAGATAAATATATAGTTTAACTTAACTGGTGTTAATTAAACTATATAAAACAAAATACATCCTTGTCAAAGACATTGGATGACTTGGGGATTTTCTGCCTTTAAACATGTTTCCATAATCATTTGTTTTAAGGTAAAGGTTAATGCAGATAGTAAACAGTAATGGGTCAATCCAACACACAGACCTCTCCTGTTGCCATGGTAATGGTATGCCTTCCCCAAATACCCTCCAATGTCCCTGATGCCCCCTATGTCAACCTATGCCCCTCCACTCACCCCCATGGCCCTTTATAACTCCTGTGCCAACTTAGTGCCAACTCATTCCCCATCCCACCTTTTGCCCTCACGTCTCACATGCCAACTGATCTGGAATCAGGCAGCACGGTAGCACAGTGGTTAGCACTGTGACTTCACAGCTCCAGGGTCCCAGGTTCGATTCCCCGCTGGGTCACTGTCTGTGCGGAGTCTGCACGTTCCCCCCGTGTCTGCGTGGGTTTCCTCCGGGTGCTCCGGTTTCCTCCCACAGTCCAAAGACGTGCAGGTTAGGTGGATTGGCCATGCTAAATTGCCCTTAGTGTCCAAAGAAGGGGTTATTGGGCTACGGAGATAGGGTGGCAGTGAGGGCTTAAGTGGGTCGGTGCAGACTCGATGGGCTGAACGGCCTCCTTCTGCACTGTATGTTCTATGTTCTATGAATCCACCCAAGCGGAGAGGAGACAAAAAGAGTTCTGTAGAATAAAGTTCTGAGGCTGAAATTTACAGGCCCTTCCCATGGGCGGGACCTTCTGGGCCCGCTGAGGGTGACGGCCCGTAGCGGGTTTTCTAGAGGCGGAGGATGTGAGCCACGGGAAACGCGGTTGACACGGGAAGAACTGGAAGATCTGTAATCAGTCAATAGCAAATTTCCTCTACCCCCGTAAAACAACCCATGGGAGGAGTGGGGGAGGGGGAGGGGCACAAGTGTCTATTGTGGACTTGACTGTCTTGAAAAAGCACTCATTCATGAAATTCCATTTACTCAGTCCTTCAATTCCACCTTAGAACATAGAACATAGAACAGTACAGCACAGAACAGGCCCTTCGGCCCTCAATGTTGTGCCGAGCAATTATCACCCTACTCAAACCCACGTATCCACCCTATACCCATAACCCAACAACCCCCCCCCAACCTTACTTTTTAGGACACTACGGGAAATTTAGCATGGCCAATCCACCTAACCCGCACATCTTTGGACTGTGGGAGGAAACCGGAGCACCCGGAGGAAACCCACGCACACAGGGGGAGGACGTGCAGACTCCACACAGACAGTGACCCAGCCGGGAATCGAACCTGGGACCCTGGAGCTGTGAAGCATTTATGCTAACCACCATGCTACTGTGCTGCCCAAACCTTCCAGCCGCTCCCTATTAACTCCCCGACAGACCGCAGATCCGTCTATCCCAGCCTTAAAGGTGTTCAACAGCGGAGCATACATAACCCTCTAGGGCAGCGAATACCAAAGATTCATAACCCTTCGACTTTTACTTCACCTGAGCATCGAAAATCATAGTCCCACATTCAAGAGTCTATAACCACTTGTAGCTGTCAATCAATTTGTAAAATGGCCAGCAACCTACTGCAATAATAGATAGTTGTGAGATCAATCCTGCAGCACTAATCCAATAATGGAAGCCCTCAGCATTATGTGAATAGACAGAATGAAATTGCATTTATTTTAATTCTCCAGATATATTTTTCAAAATTTTAAAACTTTAAAATGCCTTGACAGCTCGATATCTTCCTTTGTCAGTTTCTCTTGACAGGTCCTCTTCACAGGTGCTTCTGATCATTTTGAAAGTTGATTTTGACAGGTATGTTGACAGTTCCAATGAGCTGAATAATAATGGCTTTATACATATTTTATGCATATTTATGCCACTTTTAACAAATTCAACGGCCATCTCACCTCCACCAAAAATTCTGGATTTTGCACAGCAGAGAGGAAGCCATGTGACATCCCTTTCCGACAGCAACAGTGAGTTTGCTTTTTGGTAATATTACCGGTTTTATACTTTAAATATCTATAAGGGATTATAGCTGAAAGGGTGCTTATTTGTGAGTATAGCCAAATGGAAATCCATTTGGAGGAATGTTCTGTAAGTTTAATTTTAACTATTGTAAGGAACTGGCTAAATCCTTGTCTGTTTTGTGTTTCTCTTTTAATCCCTGTCCCTGCAGCATTACAGACGGCTTTAAAACCTGCAGACTTCAGTCACACCGGAAACACATCTGGTCTAATGTACTGGCCCAGATCTCCCTTTGATGCTCCGTGGCATAGCCCGTGGCATAGCCCGTGGCATAGCCCGTGATGCCATGTTGATAGACTTGGCAAGCAGCCAATCAACTCGTTTGCAATCTGGGTCTTTGGGATTCTCGTTTGGGATTGATGGAGCCTTTCGGAAGGGTCCTGGAGCAGGAGAAGCCAGCTCCGTTTTGTTTCAGTTCTGTGAAACCCTAGGAGACATCACACTGCCAGTCGAGGCTCTCCCTATCAGCTCCTGGCTGGGCAGTATGAATACTTCCAGCTTGGGGAAGTAACTTCTGCCTTAAATGTCTCCGGCCAGGTCGGTGAAAGTGTAAAAACTCTGAAAGGCCTGACAATTAAAGGCATCCAGCTAGCCCGGGAAAGTGACCTGGGAGAGGAGCTGTGGGCAAGTAAATATTTCTATCCTGATTAAGAAGTGTGATGTCCGTGCTCCAAGTTCTTTCTCCCATGTTGACTTCTTCCTGATGGTTCAGGGCATGGAGGGGGTTAAATATACTGTAAACTCTCATACTGAGAACTGTCGTTTGAACTCAGTGAGGCTGATACTTCACCTGGTGGATGCAGGCTAGAATTGCACAGTCCTCAGAAGGAGAATTCTCAGTGTTAAAAGTGGAAGTAACTTGCCGGAGAGATTTTACAGCCTGCAGGTTCCAGGTGAAGACCAGGTTAGAAGATTGTTGGCTACAATGACTGCTACATCGGCAGCAAAGAATGATCTCATGCCCTTTAATCCCTGTTATTTTCAATCCTTTCCTACCTGCACTATATGTTTGGCTTGTGTGTGTCTGGTTGGAGGGTGGGTTGGGGGATAGTTAGATTAACAGACCATTGTTCCATTCTTACCATTATATATTTATCTCTTTCCTTGTTAGAAATAAACAGTTTTTAAATGTTTTACGTATAAATCTGGTGCCTGTAACTCATTGGAGCAATCAAGGGTTAAAGGTCTTAGGAAAATACACAAATTATTGGTTAATTCATTTGTGTTGGGACTCAGGGGTCTGTGGGCTGGAATTGACCGCGCACTAGCCCATAAAGTGACAGGTGGATTTTAACACAGAAGTGTGAGGTCATGCATTTTGGGAGGTCAAATGGTTAAAGGGAGTACACAATAAATGGGAATACACTAAGAGGGGTGGATGAAGTGAGAGATCTTGGCGTACTGGCACACAGGTTCCTAAAGACAGCAGTTCAGTTGGGCAGCACGGTAGCACAGTAGTTAGCAGCTTGGGTCACTGTCTGTGCGAAGTCTGCACATTCTCCCCGTGTCTGCGTGAGTTTCCTTCGGGTGCTCCGGTTTCCTCCCACAATTTATTATTATTAAAGTAGACAAGGGGTGCTGGAATTGTATAAAACACTGGTGAGGCCACAGCTGGAGTATTGTGTGCAGTCCTGATCACCACGTTACAGGAAGGATGTTATTGCTCTGGAGAGATTGGAGAGATTGGGGTTATTTTCCTTGGACCAAAGGAGCCATTGTCTGGACAAAACTACAAGGGGAAGAGATAGAGTGGACAGGATGAAATAATTTCCACTGGGGGATAATACTAGAACCAGGGGACATAGATTCAAGATAAGTGACATAAGGAGTAGCGGGGACATAAGGAAAAACTCTGTTATGCAGAGGGTAGTGAGAGTCTGGAATTCGCTGCCCGAGTTGATAGTGGAGGCAGAGACCCTAAACTCTTTTAAAAAGTACCTGGATCTGCACTTTAAATGCTGTAAACTACAGGGTGATGGACCGGGTGCAGCAAGGTGGGATTAGAAAGGGCTCCTGGGTGTCCCTGGGCTGGCATGGACAAGATGGGAAGAATGGCCTCCTTCTGTGCTATCCCTTTTCTGTGGTTCAATGGTTCATAGAATGATGGAATTTACAGTGCAAAAGGAGGCCATTCGGCCCATCAGGTCTGCACCAGACCTTGGAAAGAGCACCCTACCCAAGCCCACACCGACACCCTAACCCCATAACCAGTAACCCCATCCAGCCCAACCTTTTTGGACACTAAGGCCAATTTATCATGGCCAATCCACCTAACCTGCACATCTTTGGACTGTGGGAGGAAACCAGAGCACCTGGAGGAAACCCACGCACACACGGGGAGAATGTGCAGGCTCAGCACAGGCAGTCACCCAAGCCGGGAATCAAACCTGGGACCTGGAGCTGTGAAGCAACTGTGCTAACCACTGTGCTGCCCAAAAGAAGAGTTGTGATAAGCTTGACAAGTTTCCCTTTTGGGATTTGGTTTGTGTGGCAAATATCACCTGCCAGATCATAACAGCTGGCACCTTATAACCAAGAGCAAGGGATCAAACAGGCAATATGAGCTGTGTTGTGAAGATGTACAGGAGTTCAAGACACGCCCACACAGAGCAAACCTTGCATGGCAAATGACAAAGATGGCGGCCACCCACACCCACAATAACATACATTTTCATACTTGCCATATAAATTGACCGCATTTTGGGAGGAACTTTGAAGCTTCAAAGAGTGATATATACACTGACCTCTCTGGTAGTCTATACACCCAGCAGCTGACTCGCCCTGAAACCCTAACTTGGCTGCAGCCAAGAAACTGATTCCAAAATGGTAAACAGATTCTTCTCTTAAATCCATCAGGGCCTGAGGGAAAGCATTTGATGCTAAACTGCCCCTTCCCCCTGTGTTCTCCTGCTGTCTCAGGTAAATACCGGGGCCACTGTGTTACCACTGGTGGGACGGTGTAACCATAATTAATAACTTCTGGATCATTGCCTCGATGGGGCCCATTTCTGACTTTACATTTCATCTCACTTTGTCAACCAGGGAGTGTGTACTGAGCCAGGAAGTAGGAACTCCTGATATAACGGGGAACCCATCCACAGATCTGCACCAAGACAGCCTTCTTTCTTTACTTTGCAAGCGATTAGTGGCAATCTGTTCCTTAACAGGTTGGAGATGTCCTCATACACCCAGCCATTTGAATGGATTTCACTGGGCTCGTGTTATAGTTCTGCTTGTTAGAGTGCGTTCAGTGTAACTCCCAGTTACACTCTGTAGTTACTCAGGCTGCTCTTTGATATTAAATGATTAGTGAATTATTTGAAACATTTTGTGGATTCACTTTGCGATCCCCCGGTATGTAGCTCTTTAAGGCAATCAGCTTACTTTGCATTGTGAAATAGACAGAAATGTGCCACCCTTCATTCAATAGTGCAACAAGGTACAATGCAACATACCTGGAAATTGACGATAGAATAGGAATGAATTCCCAAACAGCAACCATACGTTGTTCCTAATGAAATAATCCAGCTCATAAAATGAATAAAGTATCGCAAGATTCTCTGCTTCGTTGACAGTTGCCGGTGGTAGCGCATTTTATCTGATAACATTTCCTGTAAGTATGAAGGATTCAATGTTTTAACTGTAAATAGGATATGGTAATCTTCAAGCACTTTGAATCATATTCACATAAAAATGAATTTAACCTGCTCTACTTTCCTGCAATGTTTTCCTTATTTTTAAATCTTTAATAAAGTGAATGGATGGGATGAATTTTTGTCCCACATTTGCTCTGAAGCAGGGATTTCTCATTTAAGCACAATATCAGCATTTCTCCACGTTGACAATTTAACCATTTTGACCCAATGTCAATCTCTCCTCACTGAGGACCAAACTTTCGATGTGATTGATTCTCTTTTCAAATTAAATTTCAGGATAGGGGCATCACTGGCATTTATTGCCCATCCCTACAATCCGCTAACAAACTGGTTTTGAGCCACCTGATTGGGCAGCTTGCTGAGCCATCTGATTGGGCAGCTTGCTGAGCCATCTGATTGGGCAGCTTGCTGAGCCACCTGATTGGGCAGCTTGCTGAGCCACCTGATTGGGCAGCTTGCTGAGCCACCTGATTGGGCAGCTTGCTGAGCCGTCTGATTGGGCAGCTTGCTGAGCCGTCTGATTGGGCAGCTTGCTGAGCCGTCTGAGGACAGTCAGATTCAGCCACACTCCAGAGAGAGTAAATGAAGTGAGGTTTTGATTGTAGATTTGCCCCTAACTCTGGGAGAAAATGATTCGCTTTCACTCGGGAGGTCCTTCAGTGACACGACAAAGATTAGGGGCGGGATTCACCATCCCGGGATGCCCGGAATGTGATTACCCAAAGGGATGGAGAATCAGGTGGTGGGGGAAAATCAGGATTGGCGGCGGGTGCTGACCTGAACCCAATAGTCCAACCCCCTGCTGTATATACCACCCCCGAGGGGGCGGAGCCATAGGCAGAGTCCACAAGGGCATCATCATAATACAATACAGCAGTGAATTGTAGCTGCAATGTGTTCACCACAGTGTCTTTCTGCAGGAGTTTGTAACAGACAATTTTTCCAAGAGAATTTCACTCCTGGAATAATCGCCCTTCAGCAGAAATAATAACGCATACTACAGCACCGGTAAAACCGACCACAGCACTGGTAAAACCGACTACAGCACCGGTAAAACCGACAACAGCACCGGTAAAACCGACTACAGCACCGGTAAAACCGACTACAGCACCGGTAAAACCGACTACAGCACCGGTAAAACCGACTACAGCACCGGTAAACCCGACTACAGCACCGGTAAAACCGACTACAGCACCGGTAAAACCGACTACAGCACCGGTAAAACCGACTACAGCACCGGTAAAACCGACTACAGCACCGGTAAAACCGACTACAGCACCGGTAAAACCGACTACAGCACCGGTAAAACCGACTGCCGCACCGGTAAAACCGACTACAGCACCGGTAAAACTGACTACAGCACCGGTAAAACAGACTACAGCACCGGTAAAACCGACTACAGTACCGGTAAAACCGACTACAGTACCGGTAAAACTGACTACAGCACCGGTAAAACCGACTACAAACCGATAAAACCGACTACAGCACTGGTAAAACCGACTACAGTACCGGTAAAACCGACTACAATACCGGTAAAACCGACTACAGCACAGGTAAAACCGACTACAGTACCGGTAAAACTGACTACAGCACCGGTAAAACTGACTACAGCACCGGTAAAACCGACTACAGCACCGGTAAAACTGACTACAGCACCGGTAAAACCGACTACAGTACCGGTAAAACCGACTACAGTACCGGTAAAACCGACTAGAACACCGGTAAAACTGACTACAGCACCGGTAAAACCGACTACAGCACCGGTAAAACTGACTACAGCACCGGTAAAACCGACTACAGCACCGGTAAAACCAACTACAGCACCGGTAAAACCGACTACAGCACTGGTAAAACCGACTACAGCACCGGTAAAACCGACTACAGCACCGGTAGAACCGACTACAGCACCGGTAAAACTGACTACAGCACTGGTAAAACTGACTACAGCACCGGTAAAACCGACTACAGCACCGGTAAAACCGACTACAGCACCGGTAAAACCGACTACAGCACCGGTAAAACCGGCTACAGCACCGGTAAAACCGACTACAGCACCGGGAAAACCGACTACAGCACCGGTAAAACCGACTACAGCACCGGTAAAACCGACTACAGCACCGGTAAAACCGACTACAGCACCGGTAAAACTGACTACAGCACCAGTAAAACCGACTACAGCACCGGTAAAACCGACTACAGCACCGGGAAAACCGACTACAGCACCGGTAAAACTGACTACAGCACCGGTAAAACCGACTACAGCACCGGTAAAACTGACTACAGCACCGGTAAAACCGACTACAGCACCGGGAAAACCGACTACAGCACCGGTAAAACTGACTACAGCACCGGTAAAACTGACTACAGCACCGGTAAAACCGACTACAGCACCGGTAAAACCGACTACAGCACCGGTAAAACCGACTACAGCACCGGTAAAACTGACTACAGCACCGGTAAAACTGACTACAGCACCGGTAAAACTGACTACAGCACCGGTAAAACCGACTACAGCACCGGTAAAACCGACTACAGCACCGGTAAAACTGACTACAGCACCGGTAAAACCGACTACAGCACCGGTAAAACCGACTACAGTACCGGTAAAACCGACTACAGCACCGGTAAAACCGACTACAGCACCGGTAAAACCGACTACAGCACCGGGAAAACCGACTACAGCACCGGTAACACCGACTACAGCACAGGTAAAACCGACTACAGCACTGGTAAAACCGACTACAGCACCGGTAAATCCGACTACAGTACCGGTAAAACCGACTACAGCACCGGTAAAACCGACTACAGCACCGGTAAAACCGACTACAATACCGGTAAAACCAACTACAGCACCGGTAAAACCGACTACAGTACCGGTAAAACCGACTACAGTACCGGTAAAACCGACTACAATACCGGTAAAACCGACTACAGTACCGGTAAAACCGACTACAGCACCGGTAAAACCGACTACAGCACCGGTAAAACTGACTACAGCACCGGTAAAACCGACTACAGCACCGGTAAAACTGACTACAGCACCGGTAAAACCGACTACAGCACCGGTAAAACCGACTACAAACCGATAAAACCGACTACAGCACAGGTAAAACCGACTAGAACACCGGTAAAACTGACTACAGCACCGGTAAAACTGACTACAGCACCGGTAAAACCGACTACAGCACCGGTAAAACCGACTACAGCACCGGTAAAACCGACTACAGCACCGGTAAAACCGACTACAGCACCGGTAAAACCGACTACAGCACCGGTAAAACTGACTACAGCACCGGTAAAACCGACTACAGCACCGGTAAAACTGACTACAGCACCGGTAAAACCGACTACAGCACCGGTAAAACCGACTACAGCACCGGTAAAACTGACTACAGCACCGGTAAAACCGACTACAGCACCGGTAAAACCGACTACAGCACCGGTAAAACTGACTACAGCACCGGTAAAACCGACTATAGCACCGGTAAAACTGACTACAGCACCGGTAAAACCGACTACAGCACCGGTAAAACCGACTACAGCACCGGTAAAACCGACTACAGCACCGGAAAAACCGACTACAGCACCGGTAAAACAGACTACAGCACCGGTAAAACTGACTACAGCACCGGTAAAACCGACTACAGCACCGGTAAAACCGACTACAGCACCGGTAAAACTGACTACAGCACCGGTAAAACCGACTACAGCACCGGTAAAACGGACTACAGCACCGGTAAAACCGACTACAGTACCGGTAAAACCGACTACAGCACCGGTAACACCGACTACAGCACCGGTAAAACCGACTACAGCACCGGTAAAACTGACTACAGCACCGGTAAAACCGACTACAGCACCGGAAAAACCGACTACAGCACCGGTAAAACCGACTACAGCACCGGTAAAACCGACTACAGCACCGGTAAAACCGACTACAGCACCGGGAAAACCGACTACAGCACCGGTAACTCCGACTACAGCACCGGTAAAACCGACTACAGCACCGGAAAAACCGACTACAGCACCGGTAAAACCGACTACAGCACCGGTAAAACCGACTACAGCACCGGTAAAACTGACTACAGCACCGGTAACACCGACTACAGCACCGGTAAACCCGACTACAGCACCGGTAAAACCGACTACAGCACCGGTAAAACCGACTACAGTACCGGTAAAACCGACTACAGCACCGGAAAAACCGACTACAGCACCGGTAAAACCGACTACAGCACCGGTAAAACCGACTACAGTACCGGTAAAACCGACTACAGTACCGGTAAAACCGACTACAGTACCGGTAAAACTGACTACAGCACCGGTAAAACTGACTACAGCACCGGTAAAACCGACTACAGCACCGGTAAAACTGACTACAGCACCGGTAAAACTGACTGCAGCACCGGGAAAACCGACTACAGCACCGGTAAAACCGACTACAGAACCGGTAAAACTGACTACAGCACCGGTAAAACCGACTACAGCACCGGTAAAACCGTCTACAGCACCGGTAAAACTGAATCAACTTTTAGATGTTGCAAATATAAAATTGGCAAGATGGTTATGTCTTTGCGCTGTATCTTTTATTTCAGGTAAAATGGAGGAATAAAGGGGCTCATGTGATTGGCTCTGAATTCAGACTGCCAACAAGCACGTTAGCATTGTGGATAGCATAATTGCTTCACAGCTCCAGGGTCCCAGGTTCGATTCCGGCTTAGGTCACTGTCTGTGCGGAGTCTGCGTGGGTTCCCTCCGGGTGCTCCGGTTTCCTCCCACAGTCCAAAGATGTGTGGGTTAGGTGGATTGGCCATGATAAATTGCCCTTAGTGTCCAAAATTGCCCTTAGTGTTGGGTGGGGTTACTGGGTTATGGGGATAGGGTGGAGGTGTTGACCTTGGGTAGGGTGCTCTTTCCAAGAGCCGGTGGGGACACGATGGGCTGAATGGCCTCCTTCTGCACTGTAATTCTATGAAGCCTGGAATGATCAGTTGTTAAACCAGCTGGGGTGGATTGTTCCCTCATGCTGATTGGGCTGTGTCTTAACCTGAGCTAGTATAACAGGTCAGCTGACAGGAAGGAGTGAGGACCTGTGTAAATACTGCCGTGATGCTGAATAAACGTCTTTCTGATAAACTCTTTGGATTCCCCTTTTGCCGTCTACTTCACACCTGTAGACAATGGCAAGAGCATCTGTGCTGACTGTGGTTAGACTGTTAGTATCCATGTCTCACAGGGAAGGGTTAGGATGAGGTTTTATAAACGGTTACACTTTAAACTGTCTATTTAATTCCAAGTTACAATGGTATTGGGGTGTAGAGGATAACTAATTAACATTTCTACCTCAATACAATGTCCACATGATCTATATTGTCACTGATTTGCGTTTTGAGGGTAAAAGCCCCCAGTGAGCCATTGTTAAAGGGGTTTTTCAATGATATTCCTGAAATGCAAAGGCATGTGAGTCCATGGGAAAGGGAGAGAGGAAGAGCGTCTGTCAGTCCTGCACCTGAATTAGAGTCAAATCTGACTCCATCATTCACCGCTCAGAATTTGGGTGGAAGCTCATATTGAGATTGAAGAGACCTGGGGCAAAATTCTCTGACCCCCAGCAGGGTCGGAGAATCGCCTGGGGCCGCCGAAAATCCCGCCCCGCCATGGCAGGGATTCTCCGCCACCCGGGAAGTGGCGGCGGTGGGAATCACGCCACTCCAATCGGCGAGGCCCCTGCGGCGATTCTCCGGCCCGCGATGGCCCGAAGTCCCGCCGCTGGGAGGCCTCTCCCGCCGCCGAGGTTTGACTCACTTTTGGTGGCGGCGGGATCAGCGACGCGAGCGGGCCCCGGGGTCCTGGGGGGGGGCGGGGAGCAATCGGACCCCGGGGGGTGCCCCCACGGTGGCCAGGCCCGCGATCGGGGCCCCCCGCTCAGACTCCGGGCCAGTGCCCTGGCTGCACTATTTTCCTCCGCGGCCGCCACAGCCTCCGCCATGGCGGAAGCAGAAGAGAAACCCACATCGCGCATGCGCCGGTGGTGACGTCAGCGGCAGCTGGCTGCTGACGTCACTGCCGGCGCATGCGCCGACCGGCGAAAGCCTTTCGGCCAGCCCCGCTGCCGGGGGCGCCGGTTTTTTGCGCCAGTCTTCTGGTGCCAACCGCTCCGGCGCGGGGCTGGCCCCCAAAGGTGCGGAGAATTCCCCACCTTTGGGGAGGCCCGACCCCGGAGTGGTTGGCTAGTCCCCTACGCTGGGACCCCCCGTCACACCGGGTAGGGGAGAATCCCGCCCCAGGCTTGTGAGGATTTCAACAAGACTGGCAGATTCATCTAGCTTTAGCAAGAGGGTGGAATCTCTGGGGTAACCCTTAAACCGAAAATCAGTCCTGAAATTAGAAATTATCTGCTGGGAAAGGATGAAAGAAATAGGCCACAGGGAGCAGAGAATATTTTTGGACTGGTTTCAAGAGAATAAAGTGTCCACTTAAGGGGCAGAGTTAAATATAACTGCAGTGGGAGATTGTCAGCGGTATTATGAATCACATGGGGGATCTTTTCTGTTGTTTACTAAAACAGTGGCTATTCAATGTTTCTTTTAGTTTTCCTGCTGCAGTAAACATCCTAAAGCTTGAAATCCTGTTGTGTGACCCTTTCAGTCAGTCACTGGAAGTTCATATATATTTCTAAAAGCAAGTGGTTCTATGTTAATTTCAGCATAGGGAAACCCGTATGATTGGTCTAAAAGAAGTGATTGTTGAGGATGGCGTGTGTACCATCTTAATTACCCCCACCAGTAAAGGTGAGTGGAGATAATGGACGTGATTCAACAAAATAAAAGTTCTGGTTTAGCAGGGTGTTTCCCGGCTGCTGGAACACTGGGAAAAATCCCGCTTTTCAATGGCCCTTTCCAGGGAAGTAATAACAATCCAGATACCTATCTGTCTGGAAGCTTTTAACCTGTCAATTACAGCCTACTAAATGGCTTTTTCTCTTTGAAACTGATTAGAAGCTTTGCAGATCGAAGGGTCTCAGAGGGCTTTAAACATTGTGACGTGTTTTGGTTTCCTATGAATTAACAGCGGCTGCTTTCAACACTTCTGTCTGAGGCAGCAGTTACAAGGGGCAGGTAAGTGAAAAAGCAGTGATTTTAGTTTCCAGACAGAATGGCTGATATGGGGGGGTCTTTGATATGGGGCGGTCCTGATTTTTAAGGGGTCTCTCATAGGTGGTCGTGGGAAGGGGTCAGGTGTGTGTGCTGCGATGGAGGATCTGTAATTTCCATGGTGATAGTGGGGAATGCCCTACCTGTCAGCAGTAGGGGGGGAAGAGCGGAGACAAGATTTGCATTATGGGTGGGAGTGGGGCCAGCCGCCGGATCTTGACATCGGGCTGCCTGCTCAATGGCTATCCGATGGCTGGATTCGGAATGGGATCCCGGGAGCTCCCTGCCATGCATACATTACCCTGGCAAGAGAGAGTGAATGCTCCCTGGGCACCGATCCCAGTCCCAGTGCAGGCCAGGACCAATTCCACTCATGCAGGAGAACTTAGTCTCCTAAACAGAGAATCCTGCCCAATGCATCTCAAAAACGAATGAAAGTTGGCACAAAAGACATGGGTCAAGAAAGAACAGATTATAGCTCTTGGTGAAGATGTGGTCCGGGATTCTCCCCTACCCGGCGGGGCGGGGGGTCCCGGCGGGACGGAGTGGCTCCCGCTCCGCTGGCCAGCGCGAACAGCCCTTGGCGCCCCGCCAGCCAGGGCCGGAAGGCCTTCGCGGCTGCCGGTAGTCCGCGCATGCGCCGGAGCGCAGGGGAGGGGGTCTCTTCCGCCCCCGCCATGGTGAAGACTATGGCGAACATGGAAGGAAAAGAGTGCCCCCACGGCACAGGCCCACCCCCCGATCGGTGGCTGAATCTTGGGTGGCGGAGAATTCGGGACACGGCAGGGGCGGGATTGACGGGATCCCGTTGATCAGGATCCTGACATCCTTCAAAAGATGTATCTGTTAACATTCAGAGGTAAGTGGAACTGGCTTTCTTTTCAAAAGAATATTGTAGGTTGTTTCAGAGGAAACGTTGCTGATTGTTTTAGATTGTTGTGATTGTTGTGATTGTTGTGATTGTTGTGATTGTTGTGATTGTTGTGATTGTTGAGATTTTAGATTGTTGTGGATTGTTGTTATTGTTGTGATTGTTGAGATTTTAGATTGTTTTAGATTGTTGTGGATTGTTGTGATTGTTGTGATTGTTGAGATTTTAGATTGTTGTGGATTGTTTCCGCTGCTGTTGTGTAATTTGTCACAACTGTCAAAATGTCAGCAGAGTTTTCAGAACAGGTTGTTGGATGTGGATTGGCCATAAGCCTCCTCAATGAGATGGAAGCTCTCAATAAAAATATTTCTCTTTTTCAGCGTTTTAGCTACAGAGCACTGACCAGGCAAGGAAGAGCTTTGTAATAATGTTGATGAAATGACGAAGGTACACGCTCTACTGTGTTACTCCTTCACTTGTATTGTTTTTACCCTCCTCAATAAACTATTAATTTCAGAATAAATACATTATCAGCATCCAAATTTAAACCACCACAACTGAGTAGATATGTATTGTTAAACTTTTTTTTTACCTATTTGAGGCTGAACTATAGATATTTTAAAACATGGGATAACATTTCATGATTTTTAAAAATACATTAAAATTTATAATTTATAATTTATTTGACTTAATTACCATGTACAAAGAACAGGGGTGGAATACTCCGACCCCCGCCGGGTTGGAGAATTGCCAGGGGCCGGCGTCAATCCCGCCCCCGCTGTGTCCTGAATTCTCCGGCACCGGAGATTCGGCAGGGGCGGGAATCGCTTTGCGCCGGTCGGCGTGCCCCCCCCCCCCCCCCCCCCCGGCGATTCTCCGGCCCACGATGGGCCGAAGTCCCGCCGCTGTCATGCTTCTCCCGCCGGCGTGGATCAAACCACCTACCTTACCGCGGGAGCAGGCGGCGTGGGCGGGCTCCGGGGTCCTGGGGGGGGGATCTGGCCCCAGGGTCTGGCACGCGATCGGGGCGCACCGATCGGCGGGCGGGCCTGTGCCGTGGGGGCACTCTTTTCCTTCCATGTTTGCCATGGTCTTCACCATGGCGGAGGCGGAAGTGACCCCCTCCCCTGTGCATGCGCGGGGATGATGTCAGCAGCCGCTGACGCTCCGGCGCATGCACGGGCTTCCGCCGGCCGGCAAAGTCCTTCGGCCCCGGCGGGCGTGGCGCCAAAGGGCTTCCACGCCAGCCGGCGGGGCGCCAACCACTCCAGCGCGGGCCTAGCCCCTCAATGTTAGGGCTTGGCCCCTAAAAGGTGCGGAGACTTCCACACCTTTGGGGCGGCCCGACGCCGGAGTGGTTCACACCACTCCATCACGCCGGGACCCCCGCCCCGCCGGGTAGGGGAGAATCCCGGCCCAGATTGTTACATCAGATAACCTGGGTGCTCTGGTTTCCTCCTACAGTCCAAAGATGCAGGTTAGGTGGATTGGCCGTGTTAAAATTGCCCCTTAGTGTCCAGGGATGTGAGGTTAGGTGGGGTTACTGGGTTAGGATTGAGTGGGACCTGGGTGGAATGCTCTTTCGGAGGGTCGGTGCAGACTAGATGGACCGAATGGGCTCCTTCTGTACTGTATGATTTTATCAACTGCTCGGAATGAATCATGTGAATGGTGGTGTGTGTAAGACATGACGTACCTTTAACTGTGTACTCAGATTTCTTCTTTTCAGTTCTACCGCTTTCTCATTTGTGATGTTGTAATCCCACGAACACAAGAGTTTGGCAGCATCTCCGGACAGAATGCCAACCTCAACAACGCTTTCATTGAATGACTTTCCCATGCTAAAGTAGAAAAACAATTAATTCAATATGCAGTCCACAAAACTACTATTAACTGATCTCATAAAGACTGATTTTTCTTTATTTCACCTTTTATGGATAGTTTAGCATTTATTAGGTGAAGGATGTCAGTGCTTATTGATGGAGGATTTGGAATGGGACATGTATGGGGTGGGATTCTCCGTTTGGGAGACTCTGGCTGGATAGGACAATGTATTAGATTCCAGCTTCGTGCCAGATAATGAATCATATTGCTTATGGCAGTTGTTTAAATTGACTAGCTGCTATGAAATGTGGGAATGGTGTATTTATGCTGTTATTATCTTTGCTGAGACTACATTTATTCAAAAAACATTGGAGTCAAGGAAAATGAAAATCGTGCCGATTATGAAGCAGGTTCCCAATTCACTGCACAAGCATTATTTCACTGGCAAAAACCAGCTTCACTTGACCAGTATACACTTTTTGCAATGAAATCAGAAGCCATTTCTTCAAGAATGCTATGGGGTGGCATTTTGGAAGGAATAACAGGAAGACAGAGTACTGGGCTAATGGTAAGATTCTTCGTAGTGTGGATGAGCAGAGAGATCTCGGTGTCCATGTACATAGATCCCTGAAAGTTGCCACCCAGGTTGAGAGGGTTGTTAAGAAGGCGTACGGTGTGTTAGCTTTTATTGGTAGAGGGATTGAGTTTCAGAGCCATGAGGTCATGTTGCAGCTGTACGAAACTGGTGCGGCCGCATTTGGAGTATTGTGTGCAATTCTGGTCGCCGCATTATAGGAAGGATGTGGAAGCATTGGGAAGGGTGCAGAGGAGATTTACCAGAATGTTGCCTGGTATGGAGGGAAGATCTTATGAGGAAAGACTGAGGGACTTGAGGCTGTTTTCGTTAGAGAGAAGAAGGTTAAGAGGTGACTTAATTGAGGCATACAAGGTGATGAGAGGATTAGATAGGGTGGACATTGAGAGCCTTTTTCCTCGGATGGTGATGTCTAGCACGAGGGGACATAGCTTTAAATTGTGGGGAGATAGATGTAGGACAGATGTCAGAGGTAGGTTCTTTACTCAGAGAGTAGTAAGGGCGTGGAATGCCCTGCCTGCAACAGTAGTGGACTCGCCAACACTAAACGCATTCAAATAGTCATTGGATAGACATATGGACGATAAGGGAATAGTGTAGATGGGCTTTAGAGGGGTTTCACAGGACAGCACAATATCGAGGGCCGAAGGGTCTGTACTGCGCTGTAATGTTCTATGTTCTAAGGAGAGGGGAAATTCACCCCGATCTTCTCCCACCAGAGCTGAATTGCACCGGACTCTCACTGAAAGAACAAAGAAAAGTACAGCACAGGAACAGGCCCTTCGGCCCTCCAAGCCCGTGCCGACCATGCTGCCCGTCTCAACTACAATCTTCTGCACTTCCTGGGTCCGTATCCCTCTATTCCCATCCTATTCATGTATTTGTCAAGATGCCCCTTAAACATCACTATCGTCCCAGCTTCCACCACCTCCTCCGGCAGCGAGTTCCAGGCACCCACTACCCTCTATGTAAAAAACTTGCCTTGTACATCTCCCCTAAACCTTGCCCCTCACACCTTAAACCTATGCCGCCTAGTAATTGACCCCTCTACCCTGGGGAAAAAGCTTCTGACTATCCACTCTGTCTATGCCCTTCATAATTTTGTAGACCTCTATCAGGTCGCCCCTCAACCTCCGTCGTTCCAGTGAGAACAAACCGACTTTATTCAACCTCCTCATAGCTAATGCCCTCCATACCAGGCAACATCCTGGTAAATCTCTTCTGCACCCTCTCTAAAGCCTCCACATCCTTCTGGTAGTGTGGCGACCAGAATTGAACACTATACTCCAAGTGTGGCCTAACTAAGGTTCTGTACAGCTGCAACATGACTTGCCAATTCTTATACCCAATGCCCCGACCAATGAAGGCAAGCATGCTGTATGTCTTCCTGATGACCTTCTCCACCTGTGTTGCCCCTTTCAGTGACCTGTGTATCTGTATACCCAGATCCCTCTCCCTGTTCATACGCGAAACAGTTCTTCCATTTACTGTACACTTCCCATCTGTATTAGACCTTCCAAACTGCATTACCTCACATTTGTCCGGATTATCCACTCATAGATTCCTTCCTGTGTCTTTGAGTGGGCCAACCCTCTCTCTGGCTCGCCTCTTGCTCTTTATATATGTATAAAAAGCCTTGGGATTTTCCTTAATCCTGCTGGCCAATGACCCACTGGGAGCACAAATCAGGAAGCGATTCCCAATTCTTAACCATGCCAATTTTTGTTAATATAAACTGTGTTGTGCCTAACATTTGATAAACTGGAAGAATGATGTCCAGTTACCTGAAAACCAGATACAGAAAGCAACTCAACATGTAAACTCCGATGGTCAGGAAGTAAGCAAGCTGCATGTTATACTGTTCGGCTGTCGGACTTGCTTGAATACTGTGATTTGAATAAAACCCGTAGTAAAAAATAGTTTTTGTAAAATAACCCTGCAGGAAAAGAAATACATTTAGCTTGAGACAATCAAAAACTATGCTGCCATAAAATCAAATAAAGTGCAGCAACTGAGAAAACATTTCAATAACATCTTCATTGTAAATGCAAAATACTGCAGATCCGGAAATCTGACATTTCCAACAGAAAACGCTGGATAAACCCAGCAGGTCCAGCAGAAGCACTGGCTGGAACTCTCTGGCTGTTGTAGCAGCCAGCGGAGTGGGCTGGCTTCAATGGGAAACCCCAGGGACGAGCAGTGGGAATCCCAGCATCAGCGAACGGCGCGTGCCCTCGAAACACGTGGCTGGGGGGGGGGGGGGGGGGGGGGGGGGGGGGGGGGGGTCGCTGGGGGCGGGAGGGGGGGGTGCTGGGGGGGGGGGGAATCCCACCCACAGTTAACCTTCCATTTCCACGTGGCCCTTTTACACACCCTCCCGTTTCCTGGTGATGGAGCAACCCAGCATTTGCCGGCGGTGGGATCTTCCTGTGCCACCGCTGTCTGCAGAGTTTGGTTTGCGGAACCCGCCATACGGGATTTAGAGCCATGTTTCAGAGCATTAGTCTCGATCTCTGCATTACTAATCCGGAGACATTAACACTAAAGCACCATCTCCCTGTGAAAAAATAAATCATCAACCAAGATCTTTGTTCTGTGGCTTCACGATATCTGTGTCTGGGTATTTACATTGTGTATTTATCGTTATGTCCAATGTTTGTGATGTATGGAACCATCTGTCTGGACTGTACACAGAACAATACTTTTCACTTTGTCAAAGCTTTGATAAAGAGTCACTGGACTCGAAACGTTAGCTTGTTTCTCTCCCTACAGATGCTGCCAGACCTGCTGAGATTTTCCAGCATTTTCCCTTTGGTTTCTGATTCCAGCATCCGCAGTAATTTGCTTTTATTTAATACTTTTCACTGTACTTTGGTACATGTGACAATAAAACAAATCTCAATCTCTCTATTTAAATGCAATGAAAGTGGGTGGGTTCATGGTTGGGTGATTGCCGCATCGTCGCTATGTGATGGGGATAACAATTCACCCCCATGTACCTTTTGAAGTTATGTAAAAGGGGCGGAATTCTCCGCAACGGCCGACGCCGTCGTGAAACCCAGAGTGTTTCACGATGGCGTCGGAGGCTGCACCCCAACCCCTCAGCAAAGAGGGGCATCCCCTCCCCCACCACTAAACGTACGGCTCACTCCTCCCCCCACACTGCACACACATGAGGGTGACCCGACACTCACCCTCAGACTTGCCTCCCCCCTTCTGCCCCCCACCCTTGGCGTTGACACACTGGCCTGGTGCTTTGGACCCCAGTGTGGTTCCCGCTTGGATGGGACCATCACGGAAGGGTTCTGAACCATGCTTCAAACTGGCTAATGAGGTGTAAAAAAGTGGGTTTCCTCCGGGTGCTCCGGTTTCCTCCCACAAGTCCCGAAAGACGTGCTGTTAGGTGAATTGGACATTCTGAATTCTCCGTCTGTGTACCCGAACAGGTGCCGGAATGTGGCAACTAGGGGCTTTTCACAGTAACTTCATTGCAGTGTTAATGTAAGCGTACTTATGACAATAAAGATTCTTATTCTGAATACTTACTGAGCCAGTGAGCAGCTCCAAGCCAGTGAAGGTCAGATTGTTAATACCCATATCGAAGAATTGTGGGATGGCGATGAAGCTGAAGTTTATCAGGAAGGAGAACAAGTTGAACATAAGCAGCCATTTGAGGAAGGTGAAATAGGAAAGGACTCCTGTTCCGAACTTGCTCCCAATGACTTTTAGAGATCCGGTCCAGGGATGAATTGACTGGAAACACATCAGCATAATCTCACGGAAACGCCGAAGAGACTAGGAAAAGATAAAGATCAAGGAATGCATTAATGTTTTTTTTAAATTTCAGAATACCCAATTCATTTTTTCCAATTAAGAGGCAATTTAGCGTGGCCAATCCACCTATCCTGCACATCTTTGGGCTGTGGGGGTGAAACCCACGCAGACATGGGGAGAATGTGCAAACTCCACACGGACAGTGACCCAGAGCCGGGATCGAACCTGGGACCTCGGTGCCGTGAGACAGCAGTGCTAACCACTGTGCCATCGTGCTGCTCCTGCATTTATGAAGATGTCCGTTGTAATCTCACGTTTTTCCCTATTTGCATTTCTCGATTCCTTCCAAATATTTGGGTTGTTTGAATTCTGGTTTGTAATGAAATGGATTTTCTGACCAGACCCATTCTGAAAAGGTGAAGGCAGCGTTTCCGATGTCCTCAGGTTTAGAATTAGAACCTAGAATGTGGAAAGCAGCTGGAATTGTGTTGGAATAGTCAAGGGATGGCACATTAGCACAGTGGTTAGCACTGTTGCTTCACAGTGCCGTGGACCCGTGTTCGATTCCCGGCTTGGGTCACTGTCTGTGCTGAGTCTGCACGTTCTCCCCGTGTCTGTGTGGGTTTCCTCCGGATGCTCCGGTTTCCTCCCACAAGCCCCGAAAGACGTGCTGTTGGGTAAATTGGACATTCTGAATTCTCCCTCTGTGTACCCGAACAGGCGCCGGAATGTGGCGACTAGGGGCTTTTCACAGTAACTTCATTGAAGTGTTAATGTCAGCCTAGCAGAGCAGAGCTACTGATCAGCTGTTCTGGGGAAATTTGCATACGTGCAGTGCGGTCAGCCTAAGTTGAAGGTGGTTTGTGGAGGGGCTGTTGGCAAGTGACAGTTAAACCCGAAACACTTTGTGAGTGTTTCCCACCCTACCTCCTCCTCTAACCAACCCCCCCACCCCACGGTGGTTGGGAAGCGGGAGCAGGGGCCTGTCGTGAAGGTGAGTGAGTGCCTTTAAATTTGCTTACCTTTCAGCGGGATCAGGGTTTGAGGTAATATCAGGTAAGCTCTTCCTTTCTTTTTCTTTTTCTTGTTTTTTTTAATCTAGAGGGGATGTCAGGGAAGGCAGTACAATGCTCCTCCTGCAGAATGTTTGAGGTGAGGGACGCCGTCAGTGTCCCTGCTGATTTCATCTGTGGGAAGTGCACCCAACTCCAGCTCCTCAAAAAACGTGTTAGGGACCTGGAGCTTGAGCTGGATGAACTTCGGATCATTCGGGAGGCAGAGGGGGTCATAGATAGGAGCTTCAGGGAAGTAGTTACACCAAAGACTGGAGATAGATGGGTAACTGTAAGAGGGACTGGGAAGAAGCAGTCAGTGCAGGGACCCCCTGCGGTCGTTCCCCTGAGTAACAAGTATACCGTTTTGGATACTTGTGGGGGGGACGACTTACCAGGGGTAAGCCATGGGGTACGGGCCTCTGGCACGGAGTCTGTCCCTGTTGCTCAGAAGGGAAGGGGGGAAAGGAGTAGAACATTAGTAATTGGGGACTCAATAGTCAGGGGCACAGATAGGAGATTTTGTGGGAGCGAGAGAGACTCACGTTTGGTATGTTGCCTCCCAGGTGCAAGGGTACGTGATGTCTCGGATCGTGTTTTCCGGGTCCTTAAGGGGGAGGGGGAGCAGCCCCAAGTCGTAGTCCACATTGGCACTAACGACATAGGTAGGAAAGGGGACAAGGATGTCAGGCAGGCCTTTAGGGAGCTAGGATGGAAGCTCAGAGCGAGAACAAACAGAGTTGTTATCTCTGGGTTGTTGCCCGTGCCACGTGATAGTGAGATGAGGAATAGGGAGAGACAGCAATTAAACACGTGGCTACAGGGATGGTGCAGGCGGGAGGGATTCAGATTTCTGGATAACTGGGGCTCTTTCTGGGGAAGGTGGGACCTCTATAGACAGGATGGTCTACATCTGAACCTGAGGGGCACCAATATCCTGGGGGGGAGATTTGTTAGTACTCTTTGGGGGGGTTTAAACTAATTCAGCAGGGGCATGGGAACCTGGATTGTAGTTTTGGGGTGCGAGAGATTGAGAGTAGAGAGGTCAGGAGCACAGTTTTGACTTCGCAGGAGGGCGGCAGTGTTCAGGTCTGTGGTTTGAAGTGTGTCTATTTCAATGCCAGGAGTATACGAAATAAGGTAGGGGAACTGGCAGCATGGGTAGGTACCTGGGACTTCGATGTTGTGGCCATTTCAGAGACATGGATAGAGCAGGGACAGGAATGGTTGTTGCAGGTTCCGGGGTTTAGGTGCTTTAGTAAGGTCAGAGAAGGGGGCAAAAGAGGGGGAGGTGTGGCGCTGCTAGTCAAGGACAGTATTACGGTGGTAGAAAGGATGCAAGATGGGGACTCTTCTTCCGAGGTAGTATGGGCTGAGGTTAGAAACAGGAAAGGAGAGGTCACCCTGTTGGGAGTTTTCTATAGGCCACCTAATAGTTCTAGAGATGTAGAGGAAAGGATGGCGAAGATGATTCTGGAAAAGAGCGAAAGTAACAGGGTAGTTGTTATGGGAGACTTTAACTTTCCTAATATTGACTGGAAAAGATATAGTTCGAGTACATTGGATGGGTCGTTCTTTGTACAATGTGTGCAGGAGGGTTTTCTGACACAATATGTTGACAGGCCAACAAGAGGTGAGGCCACTTTGGATTTGGTTTTGGGTAATGAACCAGGCCAGGTGTTAGATCTGGAGGTAGGTGAACACTTTGGAGACAGTGACCACAATTCGGTGACCTTTACGTTAGTGATGGAAAGGGATAAGTATACCCCGCAGAGCAAGAGTTATAGCTGGGGGAAGGGCAATTATGATGCCATTAGACATGACTTAGGATGTGTTGGTTGGAGAAGTAGGCTGCAAGGGTTGGGCACACTGGATATGTGGAGCTTGTTCAAGGAACAGCTATTGCATGTTCTTGATAAGTACGTACCAGTCAGGCAGGGAGGAAGGGGTCGAGCGAGGGAACCGTGGTTTACCAAAGAAGTGGAATCTCTTGTTAAGAGGAAGAAGGAGGCCTATGTGAAGATGAGGCGTGAAGTTTCAGTTGGGGCGCTTGATAGTTACAAGGAAGCGAGGAAGGATCTAAAGAGAGAGCTGAGACGAGCAAGGAGGGGACATGAGAAGTCTTTGGCAGGTAGGATCAAGGAAAACCCAAAAGCTTTCTATAGGTATGTCAGGAATAAAAGAATGACTAGGGTAAGAGTAGGGCCAGTCAAGGACAGTGGTGGGAAGTTGTGTGTGGAGGCTGAGGAGATAAGCGAGATACTAAATGAATACTTTTCGTCAGTATTCACTCAAGAAAAAGATAATATTGTGGAGGAGAATGCTGAGACCCAGGCTATTAGAATAGATGGCATTGAGGTGCGTAGGGAAGAAGTGTTGGCAATTCTGGACAAGGTGAAAATAGATAAGTCCCCGGGGCCGGATGGGATTTATCCTAGGATTCTCTGGGAAGCCAGGGAAGAGATTGCTGAGCCTTTGGCTTTGATTTTTAGGTCATCATTAGCTACAGGAATAGTGCCAGAGGACTGGAGGATAGCAAATGTGGTCCCTTTGTTCAAGAAGGGGAGTAGAGATAACCCCGGTAACTATAGGCCGGTGAGCCTAACGTCTGTGGTGGGTAAAGTCTTGGAGAGGATTATAAAAGATACGATTTATAATCATCTAGATAGGAATAATATGATTAGGGATAGTCAGCATGGTTTTGTGAAGGGTAGGTCATGCCTCACAAACCTTATCGAGTTCTTTGAGAAGGTGACTGAACAGGTAGACGAGGGTAGAGCAGTTGATGTGGTGTATATGGATTTCAGTAAAGCGTTTGATAAGGTTCCCCACGGTCGGCTATTGCAGAAAATACGGAGGCTGGGGATTGAGGGTGATTTAGAGATGTGGATCAGAAATTGGCTAGTTGAAAGAAGACAGAGAGTGGTAGTTGATGGGAAATGTTCAGAATGGAGTTCAGTTACGAGTGGCGTACCACAAGGATCTGTTCTGGGGCCGTTGCTGTTTGTCATTTTTATAAATGACCTAGAGGAGGGCGCAGAAGGATGGGTGAGTAAATTTGCAGACGACACTAAAGTCGGTGGAGTTGTAGACAGTGCGGAAGGATGTTGCAGGTTACAGAGGGACATAGATAAGCTGCAGAGCTGGGCTGAGAGGTGGCAAATGGAGTTTAATGTGGAGAAGTGTGAGGTGATTCACTTTGGAAAGAATAACAGGAATGCGGAATATTTGGCTAATGGTAAAATTCTTGGTAGTGTGGATGAGCAGAGGGATCTCGGTGTCCATGTACATAGATCCCTGAAAGTTGCCACCCAGGTTGATAGGGTTGTGAAGAAGGCCTATGGTGTGTTGGCCTTTATTGGTAGAGGGATTGAGTTCCGGAGCCATGAGGTCATGATGCAGCTGTACCAAACTCTGGTACGGCCGCATTTGGAGTATTGCGTACAGTTCTGGTCGCCTCATTATAGGAAGGACGTGGAAGCTTTGGAACGGGTGCAGAGGAGATTTACCAGGATGTTGCCTGGTATGGAGGGAAAATCTTATGAGGAAAGGCTGATGGACTTGAGGTTGTTTTCGTTAGAGAGAAGAAGGTTAAGAGGTGACTTAATAGAGGCATACAAAATGATCAGAGGGTTAGATAGGGTGGACAGCGAGAGCCTTCTCCCGCGGATGGAGGTGGCTAGCACGAGGGGACATAGCCTTAAATTGAGGGGTAATAGATATAGGACAGAGGTCAGAGGTGGGTTTTTTACGCAAAGAGTGGTGAGGCCGTGGAATGCCCTACCTGCAACAGTAGTGAACTCGCCAACATTGAGGGCATTTAAAAATTTATTGGATAAGCATATGGATGATAAGGGCATAGTGTAGGTTAGATGGCCTTTAGTTTTTTTTTTCCATGTCGGTGCAACATCGAGGGCCGAAGGGCCTGTACTGCGCTGTATCGTTCTATGTTCTATGTTCTATGTACTTGTGACAATAAAGATTATTATTATAAAATTGAGATGTAACACAGGCTTAGGTAAGGGTTTTAGTAGCAAATGAGCTGAGCTGGAGGCAGAGGTGAGAGGTGCAGGTACAGCAGGCAGTTAGCACGGCAAATGGTGTGTTGACCTTCATTTCAGGAGGACTTCAGTACAGGAGCTGACATGTCTTACAGCAGCTGTACAGGGCCTTGGTGAGACCACACCCGGAGTATTGTGTTCACCAGATTGATTCCTAGGATGGCAGGACTGACGTGTGAGGAGAGAATGGGTCAACTGGGCCGGTAGTCACCGGACTTTCGAGGAACGAGAGGGGATCTCATTGAAACCTATAGAGTTCTGACAGGGTCGTGCTTGGGGGGGGGGGGGGGGGGGGGGGGGTCGGCGGTGTCTAGAACAGCAGGTCACAGTCTCAGGATACAGGGTCGGCCATTCAGGGCTGAGATGAAGAGATACTGCTTCACTTAGAGGATGGTGAACCTGTGGAATTCTCCACCACAGAGGCTGTGGAGGACAAATCACTGAATATATTTAAGGAAATAGATAGAGTTCGAGATTCTAAAGGTGTCAAGGTGGTTCGGGAGAGAGCTGGAGTATGGTGTTGAGGGAGAGAACCATGTTGGATGATGGAACAGGCTCGAAGGGCTGAATGGCCTCCTCCTGCTCCTATTTCCTATGTTTCTGTGTTAAGTTGTGGAAATAGATGGTCTTAGATATGGATGGGATGTTTGGTCAGAAGCTCATCTCAGTTTAGGTATGACACAGGTTGTGAATAATCTAGTTGAGCCTCAGACCATTGATGATGAGAGAGTTGAGTTGGTAGCTCGAGAAAGGAGGTTATGGGAGGGACAGAAGTAATGGGCGGGATTCTCTGTTGGCCAAAGCTGAAATTGGGAAAGGTGATTGGGAGGTGAGTCGGTCGTGAGGCCAAAATTATGGCTGGCGCTGGGAGACCGTCAGAATGTCGTGCTCAGTCGCCTCCACAGCGGCGTCAATGTGTTCTACTCCACACGTACAGTAAACGCCATCAACATATCATTAATGACCTGGTATTCTCTCTGTCCGCCAGGAGGAATTACCAACGGTGAGTTTCACTTGTGGTTTCCAATATCGGAAAACAGATGCCGTGGTCGATGAGGGAGAGAGAGGAGGTGGGACGTACAGAGACGGGACCGTAGGCTGCCGGTACACTGCAGGACTGGCTGGGGGGGGGGGGGGGGGGGGGGATGGAGGAAGGGGGGAGTATCTGCCAGATCCGGGGTAGGGGGGAGGGGACAGTGGAGGGTGGCCAGGGCATCAGCTGTGGGGTCGGTGTGCCCTCCCACGGGACCGGGGTGAGAAGGCATGGAGCGCCATTGCCGTGTCCCGCACAGCAGCCATTTTGCTGCACACCCCACTGACCACCCTGCTTGTGCAGAGTGACACCGGCCATATGGGTGCACCCACCCTACCACCCCTCACACCCCATCCCTCACCCTCCACCCCGCCAAGTCCGCACACCACCTCCTACCCTCCACCCCACCACTTCCGCATTCCACGCATCCCCCAGCTGGCTGGCACCCACTGGCAGGGCAGCATGCGGCACACCTAAGGGCAACGGCCACAGGAGCCACTATAGAGGGCGCTGGTCGGGGCCGAGGAGTGTACCGGTGTCATGGACATGGCCAACCAATGGTATCCATGGCAGCAAGGATGTTCCCAGGGCAGGAAACCCCCCCCCCATGGCACCAAGAGTGCCAGGCATGCGGAGGGCAGAGTGCTGGGGGTCCGGCCAGGGGTGGGTGTGGGGATGGGGGACAGAGGGCGACATGCGGAGGGCAGAGTGCTGGGGGTCCGGCCAGGGGTGGGGGTGGGGATGGGGGACGGAGGGGGACATGCGGAGGGCAGAGTGCTGGGGGTCTGGCCAGGGGTGGGTGTGGGGATGGGGACGGAGGGGGACATGCGGGGCAGAGTCTGTAGTGCAGACCGGGGCCACCGTGTAGCCCATTGGACCTGGTTGGGCACGGGGGTACGCACCATGCTAACATGTCTGACTGGCACCCCCTGCAGACACTGGCTATTGGAATCCGGGTGTGTCTGTATAGCCACGGAGGCTCTATATGCCCAGTCTGCACAATACATCCATTTCTGTGTGAACCGAGCCCACCAGAGGGTTCACCATCATCGCTGAGATGTCCCGGGTCCAGGGGGTAATAGACGAGATGCACATCGCCATTCGGCCACCCGGCCTATGGCAGGCCGATCTTCACAAACCGCACAGGATGTGAGGTCCAGGCGTGCACGGGAGTGGGATGGAGAGGGATGGGGGTGGGGCATTGGAGCAGTGAGCGATGGTTGAACTGAGGTCCCTGAACAAGCCCATCCCCACCGCCTACCCATTTCCCCCTTGCCCACCGGCTTCTCCTCAGCAGCCAACTCAAGCCTGCCCTCACATCAGCCTGACAGAGCTCCGAGGCTGGCTGTGCATGTGGATCCCCAGGCAGTATATCAGGAGTACAGACAGCCTGGGTCCTCTCTGGTGTCCGTCCTTTACTGCGACCAAGCCTGGATGGGTGTCCCAGGTGTGGTGCTGCCCTCTTCTACCTGCTGCCCATCAGATGTGGCAGGTACAGAAAGGGGCGGGGTATTCCGAGCGACTGTGATATTCCACCACCTCCCATGTGGGGGTGGTCAGCAAGAACCTCAACGCCCCCTCCTCCCTCCCGCTGCCCGATGGCCACCAGGCTGCTCCTTGGGATGGGTTTGCCACCACCACCTGGAGATACCATTCTGGAGGCCCACTCCCATCTCAACCATGGGCTCACTGTTCGCAGCCATTGAGCACAGAGAGTGTGCCACCTCCCTCTGTGCCTGGCTTAGGTCAGCCAGCGCCGGGCAATGCTATTACGACCAACTGTAACTGGGCCCCACACTGGAACACCACTGCGATGTCCAGGTGGCCCTGGTACATGGCTGCCTGGGAGAGGGCAACCTTATCCTGGACCTCAGCCACCACCCACACAGAGTGCCCAGGCCTCGGACATCCTGACCCATGGCTGATACCTTCGTCTCTAAGGCCTCCACCACAGATGACACCTGTGAAGTGTTGGCCTGGGTGGCGCACATGGTTAATTCCACTTCCTACCTCTGCAGAGGGTTGGACTCCTCCACCTGTGCCTGCAGGAGCTGAATGGTTTCTGACACCCCCTCATGTAGTCCCAGCCTCTCTGTGTATCTGCATCTCCACTATCGATGGAACTGCACTTCCCAGCAAACCGAAACCCATCTGGATGTCAGCTAGTCCCTGGGGTCGGCCTACCTTCTGACCGACCGCCCGCCCCCACCTGAGTTCCTACCTCCACCTGCTGTACCGGATCAGCTGTGTGGTGAGCACCAGATAGTGTCTCAGGAGCCTCTTCACTAAAGTGCCCGACCGAGGTGAGTGTCTCTGGGATGGTGGAGGGCGTTGGTGACAGTGTGACACAAAGTCAATGTTGTCCCCAGACTCGAAAGCCAACTTCCTCCCAGGCGACTGCCCTCTCCCCTGGCCTGCAGACCAGGTCTAGTTTCTGCTGCTCTGCTCCGGAGAGGGTTCCTAGGTCTGCTGCCTCCCTCTGGGCAGTCCCTTTCCCAGAGGTTGTGGCAATCGGACAGTGTTGGACAGTCGGATGCATGCAGCCCAGGCGGTGGGTAGCTGGTGGTCTTCGTGGCCAGGGCATGGGACATGGCGGCATGTGGTTCATGGGGGGGTTTGATTGCCTTCTGGGTAGGTTGGGGGGGATGTTTCAGTGTTTGGTGCCAGGGGAACAGTGATGCCTGCTTACCCGGGCTGGCCAGCTGGCCCAAGGTGCTCATGGCGGCTCTGCCACCTGTACCCAGGCCGCTCGCCATCTTGTTGTCTGGGGTGAGTGTGTGCAGGAGATGGAGTCGCTGATATGTGACTGCCGCTTGTTAGCCTCAAGTATCAATCCCGGCTTCAGCATATCCGACACTGTTTCCCATCGGGATCGCTCGTGTTCCACACTGCTATACTCCACCGACTCTGTCCCAGTGTCAGCATTCCCCGGACTCAGGACATCACCTGCAGGCCCTCCCCCAATGCTGTGCCTCCGATGGACCGACTTCCCGATGGCGTGGGACATGTGCACTCTCAGTTTTCATGAACCTGGCGGCTGCGGACTGTGCTACTGACTGGCGGGGCTTCAGTGGGGGCTGTGGGGCCCTATCTGGCAGGTCGGGTCCGCTGCCGCCGCCATGTTGTAGATCGTCACCGTGCACATTCACAGCCATGGACCTGGCAATTCTCCGGCCGTTTATTCCGTAAAGGCCGTGCGTTTTACGTGGCGCAGCTGCTTGACCCTCACCGGACAGGGTCGGTGCTGGGACCTCACCGATTGTTTCATCGTAGAACTAGAAACCTTCTCCAAACATAGCCTCAAAATCAGAGTCCAGCCCATAGTCTCTAAATCGGAGAATCCAGCCCAAGGCTATGGTTTTCCCAATACGTAATTCGGGGAAAGTTGTGTTTACCCAGCAGCCCAGACAGGTGGTCTGTTAGTTTAGAGACTGTGGAGGAATCAGTCGTGAGGGAGAACGGCCGTCACCAGCTTACTTTTGAAAATTGATGTTGTGTTTCTGGATGATGTCACTGATGGGAAGCATGTGGGTGAGGATTAGGAGGGATTGAGGATATCTTGTGGTATCAGAGTTGTCCTCCGGAAATGGGAAGAGAAACTCTCAGATCAGGATAGAAAACAGGTTTATATTCCGAACCTTGGCTCATGCTCATTGGTCGAAGTTGATTAAGCTTTTGGAGCATGTACATTTTGAATAGCCGCTACCCTGTTCTTGGTGTGAATGTCTCATCAATGACTTTGTTAAGGTTTGTCAATGTCAATTACATCATTAAATAAACAGGTGATGGCTATTTGAACACATAAATTGGGGATAGCTGGGGCACTGCGGATGGGCGAGGTGTGTTGACTCTGAAATAAACACTCTCAAGCATAGATTGGCTCCGTGCTCTTCACCATCTGGTGCGGTCACTAAAGCATCTCTGACATCTAACCTTACCCGGGTATCAATACCACATACATCAGATGATGTTCTCCTAATCATCTGTAGATTATACCAGTGCCTCGATCCATTAGTAGATAATTTGAACAGCACTCGTCACTTCTGGTTGGAAGTGAAGACAGCTGGGAAAATGGGGACAGATACACGGAAGCACTGTTCTCTGTCCCTCCGCGAGCCATTGGTTCCAAAAAATAATAATCAGGTGACACCCCGATTGCCCTGGCTTCTCTTTTCAAATCAATGTCGAGCTCTGGATGCTCCGCTGCCTCCTCTAATGAACATGTTCCCATTCAAACTTACATAGAATGCTTCATACAGCAGCTGGGTACATCTGTGAATTTTAACATCTTTCTCAGCTGTCCGAGGTCCAATCTTCTGCTGAACCTGATCCCTGATAAAGAAATAGTGGAAATGTAAAATTCACATTGCAGTTATGTAATAAGTATCTTATAATAGATGCAGTTGTTGCGTTGTTAACTATTTACATTTCCACATTTGGAACACAGAAAATCCACCCTCGTGCATTCATCCACAAAGCCACCTCTCCACAACCTGCCAACATCCAGCCATCCCGAGCTTCTGCAATGATTCGAATGGCTTCACCTTCTATCTACATTTGAAGACATTTTTCCTGACATTTGTCCCAATCTTGCTCTTCACTGGTTTCAATGTATCTATCCGTGATCAGCTGTTTTGGTCTTACTGAACTAGTGCGCTGAACATTTACTTTCTGCAGTGGTATCTGTTGAGAGAGAAAGAGCGTTATCATTTCAGGATGATGAACTTCCATCAGAACTTTTCTGGTGAAATCTTATCAACCTGAAATGTTAACTTTGTTCCTCTGCCCACAGAATTTGCCAGACCTGGGTCTGTTCCACAGGTAAAATAAGACATGGGTAGAAATTTGCATGAGGAGATAAAGGAGGTTTGTTGAGTTCAGTTGTTAGATGTCAAAGGGAAGTTAAAAGGAGTTTGCAGCCAGGAAAAGGTCACACAAAAAAAGACAAAGTAATTACATTTTATTTGACCTGAAGATGAAAGATTTTTTAATTTCAAACAATGGGAAAGAACCAGGAAAAAAAGCAGATTTAAAGGGGAGTTTGGAGCTGCGCTGGATGTGACCATGAAAGACTTCCTGATGGGAATGCTCTGTGTGGAGACAGAACTGTGAAGAAGTGAAGTGGTCAGCTTTCAGCCGCCCCAGCGAAGTGATTGGCTGTTCCAGAAAACAGGGTTTTGGTTCAAAGTCTTGAATTTCCAGTCGAGTGGGAAAGAGAGAGAGAAGCCCTGTGGAATACCTCCCCCACAGCAGCCATAGGAATTGTGCCTTGTGGTAATATTACTGGAATTTTATAGATTAAATACCTGTAAGGACTGCTTCCTAAAATGCTGTTTGTTTATGCGTCTAACCATATCAAAGAACCATTTGGCAAAATGTTCTGCAAGACTCATTTTAACTGTGTAAATGCAATCTTGTGTAGTTTAGTTTTTTTTTCTTCTGTTAATAAATGTTTTAAAATGTAACATTTAAAATCACAAAGTGTTATTGGAATTTGTGTCGCCTGACTTCAGTACACATTATATTCTCATGTTAAAATATAAATAAGAAATAGTCACTGTCACTTGCCAAGTTTCCCTGTTTAGGATTTGGTATGCGTGGCACTTACCAGCTGTCAGATCATACAGTCTGGCTTCAACTGGAATACTGAGTGGGATTCTCCCACACCCTCCTGCCCTGCCGCTCCACGCCAGCTGCCAAATTCTCCCACACCCTCCTGCCCTGCCGCTCCACGCCAGCTGCCAAATTCTCCCACACCCTCCTGCCGCTCCGTGCCAGCTGCCACATTCTCCCACACCCTCCTGCCGCTCCACGCCAGCTGCCACATTCTCCCACACCCTCCTGCCGCTCCACGCCAGCTGCCACATTCTCCCACACCCTCCTGCCGCTCCACGCCAGCTGCCACATTCTCCCACACCCTCCTGCCGCTCCGCGCCAGCTGCCACATTCTCCCACACCCTCCTGCCCTGCCGCTCCACGCCAGCTGCCAAATTCTCCCACACCCTCCTGCCCTGCCGCTCCGCGCCAGCTGCCACATTCTCCGGCGCCGGTTTTTTGGCGGGAACGGGGATCACATTACGCCGGTCGGGGGCCGTTGGCAGTGGACCTCCCGGTGATTCTCCTGGCCCCGATGGGCTGAACAGCTGCCCATTTTCGGCCGGTCCCGCCGACATGAAATATATAAGGTCCATACCCTCGCTCCATACCAGTGGGACCTGCCTCTGAGAATGGCCTGCGGAGTCCTCGGTGTGTGGGGGGGGGGGGGGGGGCCTGGCCCACGATCGGGGCCCACCGATCTGCTGGCGGGCCTGTGCCATGGGGGCACTCTTTCCCTCTGACGCCGGTCTCTGTAAAACTCCCCCATGGCCGGCCAGAAGAAACCCCCTACGCATGCACAGGGATCATAGAACATAGAACATAGAATGATACAGTGCAGTACAGGCCCTTCGGCCCTCGATGTTGCACCGACATGGAAAAAATCTAAAGGCCATCTAACCTACACTATGCCCTTATCATCCATATGCTTATCCAATAAACTTTTAAATGCCCCCAATGTTGGCGAGTTCACTACTGTTGCAGGTAGGGCATTCCACGGCCTCCACTCTTTGCGTAAAAAACCCACCTCTGACCTCTGTCCTATATCTATTACCCCTCAATTTAAGGCTATGTCCCCTCGTGCTAGCCACCTCCATCCGCGGGAGAAGGCTCTCGCTGTCCACCCTATCTAACCCTCTGATCATTTTGTATGCCTCTATTAGTCACCTCTTAACCTTCTTCTCTCTAACGAAAACAACCTCAAGTCCATCAGCCTTTCCTCATAAGATTTTCCCTCCATACCAGGCAACATCCTGGTAAATCTCCTCTGCACCCGTTCCAAAGCTTCCACGTCCTTCCTATAATGAGGCGACCAGAACTGTACGCAATACTCCAAATGCGGCCGTACTAGAGTTTTGTACAACTGCAACATGACCTCATGGCTCCGGAACTCAATCCCTCTACCAATAAAGGCCAACACACCATAGGCCTTCTTCACAACCCTATCAACCTGGGTGGCAACTTTCAGGGATCTATGTACATGGACACCGAGATCCCTCTGCTCATCCACACTACCAAGAATTTTACCATTAGCCAAATATTCCGCATTTCTGTTATTCTTTCCAAAGTGAATCACCTCACACTTCTCCACATTAAACTCCATTTGCCACCTCTCAGCCCATCTCTGCAGCTTATCTATGTCCCTCTGTAACCTGCAACATCCTTCCGCACTGTCTACAACTCCACCGACTTTAGTGTCGTCTGCAAATTTACTCACCCATCCTTCTGCGCCCTCCTCTAGGTCATTTATAAAAATGACAAACAGCAACGGCCCCAGAACAGATCCTTGTGGTACGCCACTCGTAACTGAACTCCATTCTGAACATTTCCCATCAACTACCACTCTCTGTCTTCTTTCAACTAGCCAATTTCTGATCCACATCTCTAAATCACCCTCAATCCCCAGCCTCCGTATTTTCTGCAATAGACGACCGTGGGGAACCTTATCAAACGCTTTACTGAAATCCATATACACCACATCAACTGCTCTACCCTCGTCTACCTGTTCAGTCACCTTCTCAAAGAACTCAATAAGGTTTGTGAGGCATGACCTACCCTTCACAAACCCATGATGACTGTCCCTAATCATATTATTCCTATCTAGATGATTATAAATCGTATCTTTTATAATCCTCTCCAAGACTTTACCCACCACAGACGTTAGGCTCACCGGCCTATAGTTACCGGGGTTATCTCTACTCCCCTTCTTGAACAAAGGGACCACATTTGCTATCCTCCAGTCCTCTGGCACTATTCCTGTAGCCAATGATGACCTAAAAAATCAAAGCCAAAGGCTCAGCAATCTCTTCCCTGGCTTCCCAGAGAATCCTAGGATAAATCCCATCCGGCCCCGGGGACTTATCTATTTTCACCTTGTCCAGAATTGCCAACACTTCTTCCCTACGCACCTCAATGCCATCTATTCTAATAGCCTGGGTCTCAGCATTCTCCTCCACAATATTATCTTTTTCTTGAGTGAATACTGACGAAAAGTATTCATTTAGTATCTCGCTTATCTCCTCAGCCTCCACACACAACTTCCCACCACTGTCCTTGACTGGCCCTACTCTTACCCTAGTCATTCTTTTATTCCTGACATACCTATAGAAAGCTTTTGGGTTTTCCTTGATCCTACCTACCATGCCAGCAGTTCTGCACATGCACAGGGATGCACAGTAGATAAGGAGAAGCTGTTTCCATTTTTAGAAAGATCGGGTATGAGAGAGGGCAGAAATTGAAGGTAATTGGCAAAAGAAACAAAAGTGACAAAAAGAGAAACCTTTTGACAGCAGCTTGTTGGGATCTGGAATACACGGCCTGAGAGTGAGGTCCGAGTGGGGTCAATTGAGGCATTCAAAAGTGAATTAGATTTCAGCGAGGGAGAGGGGCTACAGTGAGGGAGAGGGGCTACAGCGAGGGAGAGGGGCTACAGTGAGGGAGAGGGGCTACAGCGAGGGAGAGGGGCTACAGTGAGGGAGAGGGGCTACAGCGAGGGAGAGGGGCTTCATCGAGGGAGAGGGGCTACAGTGAGGGAGAGGGGCTTCAGCGTGGGAGAGGGGCTTCAGCGATGGAGAGGGGCTATAGCGAGGGAGAGGGGCTACAGCGAGGGAGAGGGGCTTCAGCGAGGGAGAGGGGCTTCATCGAGGGAGAGGGGCTTCAGCGTGGGAGAGGGGCTTCATCGAGGGAGAGGGGCTACAGCGAGGGAGAGGGGCTTCATCGATGGAGAGGGGCTACAGTGAGGGAGAGGGGCTTCAGCGAGGGAGAGGGGCTATAGCGAGGGAGAGGGGCTTCAGCAATGGAGAGGGGCTTCAGCGAGGGAGAGGGGCTACAGCGAGGGAGAGGGGCTACAGTGAGGGAGAGGGGCTACAGTGAGGGAGAGGGGCTATAGCGAGGGAGAGGGGCTTCATCGAGGGAGAGGGGCTACAGCGAGGGAGAGGGGCTACAGCGAGGGAGAGGGGCTTCAGCGAGGGAGAGGGGCTACAGCGAGGGAGAGGGGCTACAGCGAGGGAGAGGGGCTATAGCGAGGGAGAGGGGCTACAGCGAGGGAGAGGGGCTACAGCGAGGGAGAGGGGCTACAGCGAGGGAGAGGGGCTACAGCGAGGGAGAGGGGCTATAGCGAGGGAGAGGGGCTACAGCGAGGGAGAGGGGCTTCAGCGATGGAGAGGGGCTACAGCGATGGAGAGGGGCTACAGCGAGGGAGAGGGGCTTCATCGAGGGAGAGGGAAGTAAAAAGAGCGAGAGTTCAGCAAGGAGTGCGGGTCATCAACGAGGACAAGGGTGGTAAAGATTGGAAATTCACCATCTACACCCAATCCCAACCCACCCCCTTCTCAACCCAATCCCAACCCATCAGCATCTTACCACAGTTCCCAACCTGCCATGAGTGGAAAAGACCATCTGATAGCGAAAGAACAATAAAGCATCTGAGCTGATGGATTCACAGAAGCATTAAAACCCAACAGTGAAGCACCATTGGGGCGAATACACAACCTCATTTTCATTATCTGGGAAGAGGAGAAGATATTGGGATATCTTAGTGATGACATAATTGTGACCATCATCAAGAAAGCGGAGAATTCTGACTGCAGCAACTACAGAGGAATAGCCTTGCTGTTTGCCAGACGGAAGGTCATCCAGCCGGAACAGTTGCTGCCGGGAAACCATGAGGAGTTTGTGTTTCTGCCGAGCTCTGTCAGAATAAACATGGAGGTAAAAGTGTTGTTGCTCCATCAGATACTAACATTTGGCATTAACACTTCCTGCGGCTGCAGAGTCCCTCCCAGATTCTCAAAGTGGATTCCGCTGACTAATGGGAACAGCGGACATGATCTTCATCACAAGGCAACAGAAGGAAAATGCAGGAACAGCGCTGACTCTTGTACATGGCCTTCTCACAAAGGCCGTCAACACTGTCAACTGCAGGGGGCTATGGAACGTCCTCCTCATTGTAGTCACAGACCCATTTCACATTTGGCCTGGGACAAGTGAGGTTGTGTCATCGCACAAATTCACTTCTCGGTCCTCCTTGCTGTAATGCTCCACCTCACCCTCAGCAAGCTCCCCACTGGAGTGCAAACTGAGGGTCCCGGTTGAAGAAAGGTGAACAGGAAGATTTCCATCTGAAACAAAGAGGCTTATCCTTTTACTTTCATCATTATTTTACACCCGTTTCCCCTCTGTGTCTGTGTGTGTGTGTCCGTGTGTGTGTGTATCTGTGTGTGTATGTGTGTGTATGTGTGTATGTCTGTGTGTCTGTATGTGTTTGTCTGTGTGTGTGTGTATGTGTGTGTCCGTGTGTATGTCTGTGTGTCTGTGTGTGTGTGTATGTGTGTGTCCGTGTGTATGTCTGTGTGTCTGTATGTGTGTGTATGTGTGTGTCTGTGTGTATGTCTGTGTGTCTGTATCTGTGTGTCTGTGTATGTGTGTATGTGTGTGTCTGTGTGTATGTCTGTGTGTCTGTATGTGTTTGTCTGTGTGTGTGTGTGTCTGTGTGTGTGTGTCTGTGTGTGTGTGTCTGTGTGTGTTCATCTGTATGTGTGTCTGTGCATGTCTGTGTGTCTGTATGTGTGTGCGTCCTGTTATGGGCCAGGGTTTAGAGAACCCCAAAGTGTATCATGGAGTTCACCTGACTCACAACTTTTAATAGATTGCGGTATGGGGAGCACACGGCCCACTCCACAGGTGTGGTACAGCAGAAATGGAAAAGTATTTTTAAAAACAAAATAATGTTTATTCTATGAACTCAAGTTAACCTTTTTAAAACATACAGTGAACATCTTAGCAACTATTAAATCAAATCCAACCCCCAAAGAATACAACACTACGTAATCCTTAAGTTGTCCTTTTAACATCCATAAGACTTGAAAAAAAAATGTGAAAGAGAAGCACATCAGGTTAAAGTCACTACTGAGAGCAGTTATTAGTTTCAAATCATCAAAGGATCAATTTACAGTTTTTAGATTACAGAGAGAGAGACCAATACCCTTTCTGGCTGTGACTGCAGCTATCCAGCTCTGAAACCAAAACAAAAACACACCCTGTAGCAAACATCCTAAAACAAAAGTAAAAAGCTGACAGTCAGCCCAGCTCCACCCACTCTCTGACATCACTGCAGTAATAAACACCTATTTCTTAAAGGTACTCTGACTACAGATATTTATATACACACCCATTTATAAACACCCATTTCTTAAAGGTACTCTCACATGACACCTCCCCCCAAGAAAAAAAAGAAACCATCAACTTCAAGATGGTTTCATTTTTCACCTTATCACTATCCTTTAAGAAATGCACACGGTAAATATACTCTCTCGTTTCAAAACAAAAAAAAAACAACACACGCAAACAGGTACAACAATATAGTCCATTTTTCATTTTTCCTCCAACTGGAATCCTTCTCGATTGACAGTCTCTTTGAACAAGAAGGTCTCTGCATGATCCGTCCATTTCTCTATGCCTCGGCATTTCTCTTTAAAGTCAGATACTTTAGTTCAATCTGATCACAGAGTCCCTTGTAATTCTCCAACACAGGAGCATTGGTTACCACAGCTTTCAGGCAGTCAACTGCCTGTTGAAAGTCCGCTGTCCACTGAAATTTCCGATGTGTCTTCAGCAAGTCTATCAGTGGAGCAGTCATGCTACAAAATTTTTTTCACAGATGTTCGATCAAATCCACTCGTGCCAAGAAATGGCATTATTCCCCTTCGCCTTGAGGGTATCGGAATCTCCTCAATAACTATTGGTTTCACTTCCCGTGTGACCATTCGACCCTGTCCGATTGTATGGCCAAGGAAAGTGACTTGGGCCTTTCCAAATTCACTTTTGGCTAGGTTTACCACCAAACCCGTTTCCTGAAGTCGATTGAATAATTCCAACATTTAAATGTTCTTTCCATGTCTGGCTGAAAATTACCAGATTGTCAATGTATACCGCACAATTGGGTAATCCTGAAACAACTTTGTTAGTTAACCGTTAAAATGTGGCTGGTGCGTTGTTCATGCCAAATGGTATAACTTTGAATTGGTCTATACACCTGGAGTCACAAAAGCTGAAATCTCCTTCGCCCTTTCGGATAAAGGTACCTGCCAGTAACCTTTAAGTAAATCCAGTTTGGAAATAAAATCTGATTGTCCCACTTTCTCAATGCAATCCTCCAAATGTGGGATAGGATAAGAGTCCATTCTTGTGACTGCATTAACCTTTCTATAGTCCACACACAACTGTTGGGTACCATCCGGTTTTGGTACCATCACTATGGGTGAGCTCCATTGGCTGCAACCCACTTCAATTATGCCATGTTTAAGCATACTCTCAATCTCTCTGTTAACCTGTGCCAATTTTAAAGGGTTAAGTCTGTATGGGTGTTGTTTGATTGGAACAGCATTTCCCACATCTACATCATGTATAGCCATTTTATTACTTCCCAATTTATGTCCACAAACTTGCGCATGTGATATCAATAACTCTTTCAGATCAGTCCGTTTTTCCTCTGGAAGGTAACTCAACAATTTATCCATATTTTTAAGGACATCCTCATTTTTCAAATTTAATTTGAGGTATGTCAAATTCTGTATTTGGTTCGCCACTTTGAGTTAGAATCATTTAAACCTCCTTTTTCTCTCCTTCCCTTTCAAAGTACCTTTTAAGCATATTCACATGACACACTCAGTGAGTCTTCCTCCTATCTGATGTTTGTACCACATAATTCACCTCACTTAATTTCCTTTCAATCTGATAAGGCCTACAGAACCTTACTTTTAAAGGCTCCCCTACCACTGGTAACAACACTAAAACTTTATCCCCACTGGCAAAACTACGAACTTTGGATTTCTTGTCCGCTACCCGTTTCATCACATTTTGTGCAACTTTTAAATGTTGTCTAGACAATTCACCTGCTCTATTTAATCGTTCCCCAAAATCTGACAAGTAATCCAATAATGTAATTTCCGATTTCTCACTCACCAATTTCTCCTTAATTAATTTAAGTGGACCTTGTACCTCATGACCAAAAATTAATCAAAAGGACTGAATTTGGTTGACTCATTAGGTCCACCCCTAATTGCAAACAGTACAAATGGAATTCCTTTATCCCAATCCTCTGGATAATCTTGACAATAAGCCCTCAACATGGTATCTAATGTCTGATGCCACCTTTCTAACGCTCCCTGCGATTCTGGATCGTATGCAATTGATTTAAATTGTTTTATTCCTAAGCTATCCATAACTTCTTTGAATAACTTTGAAGTAAAATTTGATCCTTGATCCGATTGTATTTCTGTGGGTAGTCCACATCTAGTAAAGAATTGAAGTAACTCCTCCACAATCTTTTTAGCTGTAATATTATGTACTGGAATGGTCTCTGGAAACCTAGTAGACACATCCATTATAGTCAAAGGATATTGATTCCCATTTTTTGTTTTAGGAAGTGATCCTACGCAATCAATTAGGACTCTTGTAAATGGTTCCTTAAATGCTGGAACG